>NC_137800.1:33110629-33644351 GCF_963383645.1 Muscardinus avellanarius
ACCATATACTCCAATTATAAAGTTATGTTAAAAACCAGGAACTCTTCATGTAAATGAGTAAGTAAAAACGATTTAAAAATGTTTATCTATAGTAGCTACCTTTGTTTTCTTAGGAATATCCAGGTAAAGGGTTAATATTATGTGTATGGTAGACATTTAGTGGATAAATTTAAAAGCAGCTAAGAACATAGCATCCTGTGTATAACTTTCATAATTGTACGTTCCTCCAGAGATAATGGATATCATTATCAGCGGCGCCTGTCCTAGGAAACTTGGCAAGGTTATGATTGTTTGTTACAGCTTTGGTTATATTAACATACACATTAATATTTATAAATATTTGATGTCATGTTAATTTTTCATATAAGATGATTTATGTAATGTTGCTGTGCCCTGTTAGAGGGCATTTGCAATATGCTTCAAAAGGGAACTGAATTGATGCATGTTCTTTAAGGGAACTTGCCTGTATATCACTGTTCTTAGGATGCATTATTCTGAACAAAAGTGTTTCAAAATAAATTATGTGAATTGCGGATTTACTCCATTAACATTTTAAATAAAACATAAAGGAAAAGATCATGCTGAAACTATTTGCTGCATTTTTAAAAGGCGTTCTGTTCTCATGGAGCAGACAAAGTTTACTGAAATACTCTTTTTCAAAAATGAACTTGTCAAGTAAGCAATGGTTTTGAGTTTTTGTTTTAAATAATATTATATAGTGTATATAGCATGCAACTGTGAATATTCTGAGAAAGATATTAACTTGGGTGGAAAAAATCACAGTGTTCTTGTTTTACTTTGTCAAGTTTCTTTTGCTAAAGTATATTTTACTATGACCAAATTCAAATATTAAGGAAATTGAATGTAAGCTAAGAAAGAGATGTATAATAAAGTAATCAAATATGTTATTAAATAAATATTTGCTTTAGGTGAAAATGTTTCCAGGATATTTAAGCAGCTTTAAGCAAAAAGTTAGTATATATATATATATATATATATATATATATATATATATATATATATGTTATTATAAAATCATTAATATGTAAAATGAAGAATTATAAGTTTGTTTAGTGTTATAATGATGTTTTATAGTATAGCTTATCAGTTCACATTAACAAATAGTATTATTAATAATGCTTTACTTTTTATTTTCATAAAAAAAGCCATTGAATAAAATTTGTGGGGGAAAACCTCAAGAAACTATTTTATATGATAATTCATTTCTATTATAATAGATGTTATTTTTTATTCATTGTTTTCTCTGTAGGCATTACTAAGTATCAGCTATTGTCATGCTATTAGCATAAGGGCTATTAATAAAATCTGTGTTTTGGTACACTTGTTTTTTCACCAATTTTAACTATCACTTTTACTGTTCCTTTGTCCCTATTGAGATTCAAGTTTTCTTTAAAGCAACCAACTCATAATTAACTTGTGTGTGTGTCTCCAAATGAGGTTTGACCCTGTAGTATAATACTAAGAGCAGATATAGTAAATCTGAGAATTTTGGAAATCCACATTTAAAACATATACCTCGAGTTGAATATTTTATTCTTCTAAACTTATCTTCAAGTAATAATTGTTCCTTTTCTTTTCATCCCCATCACCGTATTCATCTCTTATAAAACTTAAGAAATCAACTCAATAAATTAGCTTTGATTTGACATTATAAAATTTAGCTTGCTCTTTCTATCCAGTTTCACGAAATTGACAATTAATTTGAGGAAAATGTAATAGACCTTTTTCTCTCATATTTTCATACTCAAATTAATTCTGTCATCCCAATTATTCACATTACAAAAAAAATTATAGCAGGTCATAAAGGAAAAACTGCCTTAATTTGAGGCCACCCAGAAAGATCTTTGGCAACAAAGATGTGGAGATGTGGGAACAGGAGCCACATTCCCAAGTGACAGATAGCTAGCTTTACACTAAGTATACAACTGTCAAATCATTTTGAATTCCTATCATAAATATCATGTAAAAGTATCACTAAAGTGCGTTGCAAAAAATAGGAACTAAGCAATGGACAAATTGCAAGTATAAATAATTTTAATTAGTATCTAAGTATATTTAGCCTAAAATATTTATGCTATAAGCATGGAAATCTATTTATATTTATACTATATAATACAAAGGAAAAAACAAACATGAAAGTAAATATTTTTAGAGTATCATCACAAATATGTATTGTCAAATATTAATCAGAAGTCATTCGCCAGAATTCTTGGCTCTTGAGTAAAAAAGAATAAAAAGTTTTAAAGGTATAGTATCATATATGGTCAAAAATCATAAAACATAGTTCTTGAAATTATTAAACACATCAGTAGAAACATTGTGCAATATATAACCTGTTAAGAAGTAAAAAGCTCTAGGTATAATAGAATAGATAATTAAAAAGGAATAAAAGAGTAGACAACACAAAAAGATTAGAATTGTGCTTTACATTGCTGAAATAGGCTCTTAGACAACTGATGCACAAGTTAACAGATTAGAAGTTTTCTATGTTGCTCTGATTCATTTATAAGTGTAAATATTAATTAGGCAAATAATTTTTAAAAAGGTAAATTTTCATTTGTAATGTGAAATGCTTTGAAGCATCTTGAGTATATACTGCCAAGAGACTGTTAGCTTAGTTTACTTAAAACATAGACTGTCTATAAAAGGCTACTAGATAAATAAAGACACACGTGCACACAAATAGATACACAGGTCTATAGGCACATGTGTGGGTGTTTCCAAATATAAACATCTATATCGCACTGGCATGCCATTCCTACTGTGAAATTTCTAATATAGTCAGAAAATTGGAAAGAAATAAAAACATAACCAGAGTAGCTTACCACTCTACATTAGGCTGTAGTATTTTATCTAAATCTAGGGAAATAGACTTTTTTCTTAAAAATACCTCAAAGAGAGTATGGTCTCAGAAACCATAACTATAAAAAATGGGCAATTTCATTGAAATCTAAAATTTTGTATCTGAGGGCAATTTAGGTAAAAAATTTTTAAATGGCATTTTGAAATAGAGATTCCACTGAGTTACTTATCCTGCAAAGCAGTTTTTCTAGATAAACATGAAAAAAATTCCATTAGTGGTATTCTCACTAAAATTTGAAAACAGAAAAGATGATCCATGGCAGTTCAACTCTAGTAAGACTAAATGGATCAGTCATGCACATACAAGTCACATTTCATTTTACAGCTCCCACCTAACCATACTGTGTTAATAGAAACCAAAATGTTGTATCATGCATGGAAGTATCAGTGTTATATGTTAAGGCTTCATGTAAAACCCTATGTTGGCCACTTTATGAGAGGTCTACTTCCTATTTAAAGACATTAAACTCAGCTTACAGGTTTTTGTCACCAACTAAAAGAAGTAATGGTTGAATGAGCTGAGATAGTTCAATGTAATATCTAGCCACAAGAAGAAAAGAAACAGGCTATCAATCCTGCATGCCTTTATACCTTATATTTAAATCTGTAGTTGATACTAAATAAATGTTCATGATTAAGACAAAGCTATAAGACAAAGCATCATGTTATACAAATCATCGCTGTTAACCCTATGATTGAAATACTTTACATTTATTTTGATTTTTCCTACATGAGTTAAACTAGAAGAATGATAATAAGTTAAACCATGAAAGAAGATAATGATAAATTCTAATCTATCTTTAATATGCTCTCTCCTGTGATGTTCAGAATATCTATGGGGAGTTGGTAGAAGACTTCCTGTTACTTCTTGTGTGGCAGTTATAACCCCAGGATGAAAATAAATTTGTTATTTGACAGAGTTCGGTTTGTTGGTGACCACAGTGAATCTTGATGTATCAAGTAGAGTTTTGTCCAGGTAACCTGCATAGCTCAATCTAATTATTCCTATAGCTTTCTAGTGTGTGAGCTTTGCTAATAAAAATATAAAATCTAACTGTGGTTGGGACTGGAAAAGCAAAGAGCAGATTGAGGGATTGCTTTCTACGAATTAACCTTGAACCTATGGTATGTCCATACGTGTAAAGTTAATGTGCCCAGCACAATCAGCCCTTTGACAGTTTACCAATCACTGCAAGTCACCACAACATATGTTTCACAGCACTAATATACAGCGGTGAGGAAGATAATCAGGAATGAGTAAAGTGAGATGAGGCCACCGTTCATATCTCCTCTTATTTATGAATATAACTGTTCTTCTAATTCTAAACTCTTTTAGCAAAACTCTCCCACCATTAAGACTTATTTTACACTAATTTAAATTTAATATTAGCATTTTTAACGTTCGTGTATTTGCTAGGAAGTAAAAAATAATGGGCCTATTTTCTGCTTTGATTTCAGTTACTTGTATTAAATTCTGCTATTAGGAAGAGTTATGGGTAATCATTTTAGGGTTAATGCATCACTGCATGATTAAACGTGAAAGGAAACCATTCAAAAGTCACAGGAATGAGATGCAACAGAATGCACAAGGGGTCAATAAGGATGTTTACTTTTTCTTCTACCATGATCTATCGCTATTCAGAACAATTGATTAGACAGGTTCATTATTGTTTTGCAACCACACATAAACCATTATTGTCCACATTTACTCCCTAAGGTGTTCTCATGGAAAGTTTTTCAATGATTTGTAATTTCAAGTAGCAGCAAGCTTACGATTCACCCTATTTAACTTTCCCGGTGCTTTAAAGAGGATTACCAAATTCTACAAGCTGAAGGCCATTGCAGCAGTTACAGCCTTCCTGAAAATTTTACTTTATCAGGGTGACAAATGTTTGTCATCTCCACACTATAGCCGGTCCTTAAAATAGTGATTTTACTGTATCCTGCATAGATTAATTATTGAAGAGAGAACCATCTCTCTGGAGCTGGGTTCCTCTGCGAGTGTAGCCTTAAACTATCATTAAAAAAGATGTGCTGAGGGCTGCAGTAATTTTAGAGCAATAGATAAAGGAATTATAAAATGTGTTCTATTGGGGGCAATTTTATTGCAAATCTATATAACACATAAAATAAAGATGGATAATCTTGCCGCGGAATAGTAGGACTTAAACTTTTGTCATGTTTAATTTTCTCAATTATAAAATAACTTTTCTCAAAAGCAGACTCACTGAACAAGAAAGCATTTTCTTTGTGAAATTCTTACTGGTGTGTGTGTGTGTGTGTGTGTGTGTGTGTGTGTGTGTGTGTGTGTTCAAGAGGTATTGCTTTTTCATTAAACTCTAGTTGGTGTGCCTGGTATTAATTTATGTATGCATAAACTAACATGATCGGAGGAGTTTCTATTCCTAATGAAAATATGTATTATTCTCAGCTGTTTGAGCTCTGGAATCCTAGTGATTAATCGGACTTTTACTTACATCGGACAAATGACTCACTTTTTAATGTTTTTAATGATCTGATCTTTACAATGGTGAAAATAATAGTAGTTATTTTTTGAAGTTGTGAGAATTTAAATGAGATGATGCATATTATATGCTAGACACGTTGTTTCCCAGAAAGATGGCATGCAGGCCAGTCACAAAGAGGAAGAATAGGAGGAGGACCATGTTTGGGAGTGGTAATTGTAGTAGTCAAAACATAGAAAGGCTTATTTGAATGTTTTTCCATTATTCATAATGAGGACTTTAAGTGTGCAATGTAAAAGAAGATAGGGTTGCATCTTTAATAATAGTATTTTGTTCAAAGGCACATCTTTTAGAGACAAGCAATTGCAAAAGGATGAATTTATTAGCCAGGTGGGAGGCTGAGACAGGAGAATTTTGAGTTCAAGGCCAGCACATGATAATTTAGCAAGACCCTGTTTCAAAATAAAAAAGAAATGGAGAGTACAGGTCAGAGGTAGAATGCCATGGGTACAATCCTTAGTCACACACACACACACACACACACACACACACACACTCCAAATGCCTGATACTGGTGCTACTTTATGTTAAATTTAAGGGCTTTTGGCGTGAGCAATCTACTTCTGAAAACCATCCTACAAATAACTTGAGAGCTGACCTGTGAATGTCTACCTTCCATATAAAGTTCTTAATTTTCTTGATATATTTATTCTGGATTTCTATTAAAAACCCTACATGTAGAGTTAGTTACTATTTTATTTCACATGAATTTTTAAATCTGATAATAATTACAACTAATTTATATTTAAAAGTTCATGCCAAGTTCGGCGTGGTGGCACACACTTGTAATCCCAGCATTTGGAAGGCTGAAACAGGAGGATTGTAGTCCACAGCCAGACTCAGCTACTTAGGCCCTCTGCAACTCAGTGAGACCCTGTTTCTAAATAAAAAAAAAAAAAAAAAAAACAATAGGGCTGGGGGTGTAGCTCAGAGGTAGAATGCCCCTATGTTCCATCCCTAGTACCGACCAAAAAAAGTTCATGCCAAAATTTATGTAGCTTTAGAATCATGTATATTATGTTAAACAATAGTCAGCAAAAATATACTTTTATTTAAATATTTATTGGTGCTAGCACTTAAACCTGGGGCCTTATATATGCTAAGTATGCACTCTACCTCTGAGTTATATCCCATACCCCAGTCATCAAAATTTGGTCTATAGTTATCAAGCTGTTAAAATACATAGAGCTAGACCTGGTGGTGCATCTGTAATCCCTGCATCTCAACCTGGGAGGCCAAGACAGAAAGATCCAAATTCACCATAAATTAGCAAGACCCTGTCTCAAAATAAAAAAGGGCTGGGAATGTAGCTTAGTGATAGAATACTCCTGGGCTCAATCCCCAGAACAATAACAACAATAACAATAACAACGAAAGTAAAATAGATTTGGGAGGCTGAGACAAGAGGATCACAGTTTCCCAGCAACCTCAGCTACTTAATGAGGTCCTTTGCAACTCATTGAGACCCTGTTTCAAAATAAAGAATAAAAAATAAGGCTGGGGGTATAGCTCGGTGGTGGAATGCCCCTGGGCTCCATCCCCAGTACTGGAAAAAAAAAAAAAAAGACAAAAGCAAAATAGATGGGAAGAGTATTTCAATATCATTGATTTTACTGATCTTAGAAGAATGACTCAAGATCTGATTTTGAAGTGTTACTGAATTTTCAGCTATAATTTTTTCAAATGGATATTCTCACCTTTGTTGTTATTTTTATTTTCTTCCTTACATGGGATTATGTCATTTTTGAAGACAGTTCAACCAGATTTATTTGTAGCAACTTCTCTTTGACCGGAAAATGATTTTTTAAAAAACCTGAAATATATATTTACTTAATGCAAAATATTTAGCCCAGGGCAATACTTCTTAAACTTTCCAGAGCATAAGAATGTTCTAGAAGACTCACTTAAAATGCTAATTTATTGATTCCATCCTTGGAGATTCTGACTATGTATAGCTGAGGCAAGGGTCAGAAATGTAAATGTCTATTTTCTTAAGAACTCCCAAGTGGTTCTCTTAAATGTGATCGAAAGTTTAGGATTTTAAAATTGGTCCAGCTGGTCGTGGTGGTGCAGGCTTCTAATCCCTGCGCTTGGAAGGACGAGACAGGAGGATCGCGCAGGTTCAAAGTATAAAAATAGGTCTGAGAGTATAGCGTGGAGGTAAGAAGGGGTTCCAGGAACCCCAGTACCACCAAAAAAAAAAAAAAGTAAAAAGAAAAGAAAATTGGTCCAGACTTTTATAACCTGTTTTTTTGTTGTTGTTGTTGTTGTTGTTTTGTTTGTTTTTTTGTGGTACTGGGGGTGGAACCCAGGGGCTTTCTACCTCTAGGCTATACTCCCAGACCTTTTTTATATTTTATTTGGAAACAGGGTCTCACTAAGTTGCTGAGAGCCTCACTAAGTAGCTGAGGCTGGCTTCGAACCTGTCTGATCCTCCTGTCTCAGCCTCCCAAGCACGGGGATTACAAGCGTGCGCCACCATGCCCAGCTTAACCTGTTTTTATATCAAGATTTAATTCTAATTTAAAAACCCTGTATTATCAAAATATCATTCATAATAAATTTAAGTTGATTGAGATGGGAGGAGTGCAGGTTCAATCCAGCACATGGTTACTTAGCAAATCCAAGTTTTAAAAAATAATAATAAGGTAAACTAAAAGAGGGCTGTGGTGTGGCTCAAAGCAGAGCACTCCTGATTCAATCCTCAGTACCCAAGGGGAAAATAAATTTAGGTTAATTTCTTTTCCTTCCTTCCTTCCTTCCTTCATCCCTTCCTCCCTCCCTCTCTCCTCCCTTTCTTTCTTTTTTTCTTTCTTTCTTCCTCTCCCTTTCCTTTCCTTTTCTTTTCTTTTCTTTTCTTTTCTTTTCTTTCTTTTTATACTGGAGGTTGAACCCAGAGGCATTCTACTTCTGCGCTACATCCCTAGCACTATTTTATTTTTTGTTTTAAAATAAGGTCTTGATATGTTGCTGAGAGATCTCACTAAGTTTCTGAGGCTGGCCATGAAGCTGATATCCTACTGTCTCAGCCTCCCAAGTACTGGGATTATAGACACATGCCACCATGCCTGGCTTAGGTTCATTTCTATTGAGTTTGAAAATAAGTATTACCTATACTACAGCTTGATTTAAATCTGTTTTCTAAGTAACAGTGTAAACTCTTGATGCAAAATTCCAGTACTCTCTGATCAATGCAAACAGACTAAAGATGAATGTGCCATTCCATCCCACCAGAATGCTAAGTGAGGAATCTCACGCACACTCTCGCTTCTTTCCAGCATCCTCTTAGTTTATCCTCATTGTAAGCTTGTTCTCCCTTCTCTTTCCTTTAGCTTAGATTCTCTCTGCCAATTTCCTCCCTCTATATACAGTCTTAGCTCAAAATCTTCTCATGGCCTACTACTTTCTCTCTCTCTCTCTCTCTCTCTCTCTCTCTCTCTCTCTCATAGATATCTTATCCGAGGATAAAAAAAGGAGAAGGTGAATTCTGGTCTTTCATAGATTTTGTGGATTAAAAGTGCTGGATTTGGAGAATTGGGCTAGGAAAGAAGTGTTGGGTAAACAGAGAAAGATGCTTGGATGCTCGCTCTGCTGGGCCAAATTCTTTTTTCTCTAAAGTCTGCTCTAGAAATGCCTGGCTTCTTATGTTTTTCTTTAAACCAAATAAAACCTACTGCTATCTCTTCATGAGAGAAATTAAAAATAAGATCGTATCTCTTTATGAGAGCTTGATTTATTCCCATATGAATCTTTGGCCCTACAGAGCCATCATCTACTACTCTTCTCTCTGGAATGTATCACACTATAGAAAAACTGAGTCCTGCTGACTTAACATACCGGAAGTAGGTCATAGTTTCAGACAAGAGAATAGCCTTCCCTAAAATGTTAGAAATACCTTTTTCTGCCCATTTGGGAAGCTTTTATTCCGAGAGGAGTAATATTTCTGGTGTTTTCTTTAAACCTAACAAGCAATTCTATGACTTTTGCAGATAATTGCTTAGCCTTCTAGACATAGACTCTTATGACTGAAATCAGGATTTATGAATGATCCAGGTTTAACATCATAGAGAAATTAGTTATGTATAAATCAGACATAGGTTGATGTGAAAGTAAAAGAAGAATTTAAATAGTAAAATCTTATGTTGTATTTAAAATTTACAAAGTCTGAGGGAAATTGTCTCGCTTTACCCATTTAGAATGGGAATAGTGGCCCATGCTATGCTGTGAGCAAACTGTATGAGACTGGATTGCATCATAAATGTGTATGTTGAGAGTAGTCATGGCATTTATGATAAGAATATCTTTTTTTCTCTTGGAATCTTCAGACAAAAATGTGCCTTCTAAGATCAATAACACACACGTGTGTATAGGCAAGATGTGAATTGCACCCCTCTGCTTACATATCCTTGGTTGATATTTCACAGACAAGAAGTTTTGTGAAACTGAACCTTAAGTGATCTGCTAATGATTTGGGATTTTAAACAGTTCACTCTGAAAGCTGGTTCTTGTAATCAAGTTTGACATGAAAATAGTACTGTCATTAAATTCAAGGAAATACCACAGTTTAATGCTTAATCACATTAAATTTAAGATAATTTGTATGTCATGAAGCTGTATTTTGGAAACACGCATTGAACTTTACTACTGAGCAGACCATGTATCTACACAGATGCTTAGCCTCTGAGCACTTCAGTCTTAAGTTGTAGTTTCAGGAAGCTGGTATGGCAAACACATCTATTTATTAATTCCATTTAAATGCTTTAGAGAATACATACATGTAATTAAAATGTCAGTGGTGACAAATAATAGTGCTGTGATTAATTTCTTGTAGAGCTAGTATCTTTCTTTCAAGGGAAAAATTCCTGTCCCTTAACCTTTCTCAGGAATTTCCAGGAGTATTCCTAGCTACCAACATGAAGCATGTTAACATTGTTCTTATTTCAAGCTTTTTGATTGTTTGTCCTACATATTTTTGTGAGTAAATTTTGTCTGGGTGACCGAAGGGTAAGGATTAAGCTGGATTTCTTGCAAGGTCAGTTTGCATAGTAAATTCTGAAAGCACTGAACAGAAGATTTAAATTTTCTGGCTCAATTATTAAAATTATGGTGATTAATACATATTATAAGGATATTAACATGAGCCTAATAGGTCACCCACACCCACTGGAGAGTTTGAGTACCTCTTAGCAATTCCATTTACTTGACACAAATGGTTTTTGTCTGATTGCTCTAACCTGTCATGATACCTTGAGCAAAACAACCCATGTCATTCAATAAGGAGTTAGGATCCATTAAAGAGAAGTCCATTATAACAGCTTATGCAATCTACAATGCAAATGAGAACAATGGTTAAACACAAAGTGGGAAAGAAAATCTGAAGGAGGCTAAGATATTTTTCGATCATTGCCAAAAAGCTAATTTTTGCTCCTGAGTTTTCTTAAGGACTCTTCAAGTCTTTGTCTTCCCACTGTAAGGATTCAAACTTCTCATAATGCACAGAAAGATCTCCCAATAAGACCGCCCCCCCCATGCAACGTTGTGTTAAACTTCACCCAATTGTTCCGTTAATTCTTATGCTTCTCCAGTTTTGCTGGATATGATGTTTTTATTGGGGTTCATGGAAGCATGACTAATGACATCAGCAAGCGTTGTCATTTCTCACTGCCAGTTTTCTACACAACTCACACTTTTGTCACTCAAACTGCACCCAATTGCTCCAACAATTAATCTAAAAGCACAGGGGTAGGGGGACTTTTAAATGGACCCCTTCTTGGGATTTTGTGTTAAAAACAGAAAAGTTCCCATGAGCGAAGAAGGTAAGTTAGCTTTTCCAGCCTCTGTCTCTCCCCCAAGACTCACTTTTCTCTGCCACCCCCCCCAAAAGGAATGAATTACATTTCTCTTCTTGTCCTTTAAATGAATAGCATAGTTTGGGTGAAATTATCGGGCAATTGCATGCCTTTTATGCAGATAATGCTATTTGATGAAAGCGGTGTTTTGATCTGCTGAGGATAATACAGATCCAGGGTTGGATTCATTGGTGAGAGTAAAGCTGTCTTCTGTGATAACTTCATCTCAGCATGAGGTCAGACGGGGAAAACTGGGATGGGGGATTAAAAAATGACACAGTCGGAGCAGTATTCAGTTCCCTGCTGTGTTCCTGGCTGCACACTATAGCTTATGTTTCTGATCTGTTATGGTATTGTCTGCCTTTCTCTCTCGGAGCAGAAAGAGATTGCTTAAAACTTTTCTTTTTTCGGCTAGAGGGATTAGTTCTGTGCAGCTTTTTTAATTAAAGAAACTGTATCTTTTTCAAGGCAATTTAAAGCTGCAAGGGAGGACCATCAACATCCATAACTTAGTACTATTATCTGTAACAAAGTGTAAGCTTGGAATTTGATATCCAGAAACGGGGGAAGGGAGCTATGGAATCCGGTTGTGTTTTTAACCTTCAGCAGTGGCACAGCTCCCTAAATGAAGAATAGTAAACAAATGATTTTGTATAAGTCCTGAATATGTTTCTATAAGTCGTAACTTCCAGCCGCTTTGCTTTTTAGCTTAGCTGAGCTTGCCTAATTAAATCTTCATGATGATAGCGGAGTGCACTTGAAAAACAGTGTAAGAGGAAATAGATTTGACTCTATATCCTTTTCTTTACCCAGAGATCATTTTTAAACATTTCCATTCTACTGAAAGTGATAACAGTAGAAAATGTCTGCTTAATATGGGCAATTTGCATTTAAGCAGCGCAAAGTACAACATTATAGCACTTTATCACCACGAACCTTTGCATTTGTGATAAGCGGTCATCATCTTTATTAATCTGAAGGGAGCAAGGATTGAATCTATCCAAAGTGATGATGAATTTGTCAGGACGTATACATTCGAGTTGAATTTATAGCTCAATTTAACCCAGGTTAATGTCGAAAATCCTCGAATGTTTCAAATAAGGCCCATATGGTTATCACTTTACAAAGCATACAGGCTCTGCGCTTCGGCTGCAACATACACATCTCCAACTAAATTCCATGCCAGATCAATTAGAAACAGTCCTCCTGAGAAGACAGGAACAAACAGAGATTGTTTCCCCAATACCAGCTGAACCCTTGTCTTGGAGAAATGAAAAGCAGTCATCTTAAGCCCTAGACTTCTTACCATTAAAAACTCAAAGGGAATTTGGAAGACAATAAGGGCTTTAGAATAACATCATATTTAATGTAGCATACTTAGAGTATCTACATTTGTTGGGTGCTGGCTTCAATTTTTCCCAGTTTTCAGGAAATGCTGCATCTTACTAAAATAAAATAAATAAAATTTGATCTCTTTGCCTCTTCCCATTATTTTTGTCTTTGCTTCTGATTATGCTTCTGAGAAAAGTCGACCAAGTTCAAAGGTGGCTCCCTGTAATGACTAGAATTTTAAAACTATGTCCCATTAAAAGAAAATCTGTCGGCCGGAAAAGTAGAAAAGTGGATTTAATAAATAGATTTTCAGGGTAAGCTTTGTTTATGGCATATCCATTTTTTTAAAAAAAGAAAGTCAGAATGGCGAAATATAATAATGATGTCCACTCATTTATTCAACAAACATTTACTGAGCATCTTCTATAGACCAGCCCATGCCAGACTGTGTAGGTTCAAGGAGGAACAAGGTCAAGTTCCCCATGCTTTAGGAGCCCTCAGATATTGGGATGAATCCATACAGAACACAGGACCCTCATTTTTTACACACAGAAAATGTAGTGGAAGCATGCTAAGAAAGAGAGTATCACTATCGGGTGCCTTAAAAGCTGGGCATTCCAGAATCCTGGGTTGCAGAAAATTCCAGACTCAGGTCAGGGGAAGGACAAGAAAGAGCTGTATGTTTCTGGAAAATAAAAAGAAGTTCAGTTTGTCCAGTAATGAATTACAGTCATTTGATGTCTACCTTTTCAACTTATATTTAAACGTTAAGTTAGTAGCTGGACCCTGGGATATCTAAAGGATGTTGTTTCATTAGCAAAATTGTCCTTTTGTGTCACTAATGTATAACAAACTTTGCTGGCAGCCAGTGCCTCCCTCAAATACAGAATACGTACTACCTCCTAACAAGTCATTTGTTAAAATATGACAGATTTTAAAAGGCATTTCATGCTAACTAATAATTATAAAGGTTCCATCTTTCAGTGTGGAATCATATGGCAATCTTTAAACGCATTTATGGAGCCCAACAAAAATTGAAAGTACCACGTGTCAAAAATGCCTCCATTCAAAATCTTTTAGAGCATGGGGTCTTTCATGATGCTGTAGCAAAGCCACACCAGCTGATGGGTTGTGCTCCACAACTGGGATTTCACCAAAGGTCAGAGCCACATGCAAGCTCAGTTTACGCAAGGGAACACAATTTAATGTACTGGAAAAGCCTGGCCCCATTAAAAGTTTGATTTGTCTGATCGCCAGTCCATTCTGTGGCTCCGAAATGCTTGTGCATTGAGAGAGGCCTATCTTGCCTTAATTAAGATAATGAAAGCATATTTCCCCACTACAAACAGTCATTTAATTTTATGACTTTGTCAGCGATCAAATTAGAATATTTGTTTTACAGTTCCTCTCCATCTAACTGCCAAGGGAAACAAGTTATTTTTTGCAAGTGAAAAACAGCAACCTGATAATACCTTTATGGCTACTTGAGAGACTTGTGTGTAAAAATTAAGTTCCAGGGCTATAACTTGGTTTGTATTAACGGCTTGCTACATGCAGAGTGATTTCTTCAATGGGAGCAGTCCAGGTGCCTCGAACTCAGTGACTTTTGCTCAGTGATTACCAGCCTTCAGCTGGTCCATCAATTCATTTGCTTTTCTCAGCTGAGACATCACCTCCTTTGGCCATATTTGGATTATTAGCTTTCCTATCTTTTCAAGGGAGGAGCTAGTGGTTCCAGGTGCCTGAGTTTTGTCTCCTGCATCTCATTTCCTCTAGTTCCTCATCAGCGTCTTGAGTTCCTTGAGCAGGAGAGATTGCCGGCCCTCAATTTGAGCCCAGCAATCAAACACAATGCCTCAGTTTGCTAGAGCAGACGTAATAAGCCCATAGAGTCCAGCGATGTCCACAAGCCTCCTTGCAGAGCTGCATGCCTGCCTGACTCAAGCACACTCCCCTTCTGCACACCTGAAGGCCTTATACATCAAATAAGGAAGTGGCTGTAGAAACCCTCTGCTCCCCGTGGGAGGGAGACAGTAACAGCCGCCGCCCAGCTCCTTCAGCTCCAGGCTGGATCTTTAGGGCAGGAGGAAAAACTGGACACCTCCTCACCCCACAAAGAAACAGGCTCCAGAGGAGACAGCAATGCCAGCGAAAACAGCAACTATTACCTTTAAAGAGGTAAGATTCATGGCTGAAGTTTGGCCCAAGGGGAGTTGGAATGGGTGAAGCAAGGTGCTGTTGGCGCTATCTCAGCAGAGGAATAAGTGCCCCCCCCCACGCCGGGTCCTATTTCTATCCTGCCCCAGATTTGCTGGTATGGGGACATCCTTCCTAACACCAAAGTGAATCTAGAGGTTTGCCTATTATCTTTCCACCAAGCAGTTTTTAGAGGCTTGCTAAGGCCCCAGGCATGCGTTTCCAGGGTAGTAGGGCTGCTAGGGAAGCTTGGCCACGGTTTCCTTTCTGAGAGCTGTTTATCTGTATGACTGGGGGCAGTGGGCTGGAGTGCCTTGCAGCCAGATAGTCCTGTTATCCTTTATCCCGGGGCCTGGGCCTGACTCACTGTGTTAACACCATGGCAAAGTCACCAGCCATGCCTGCGTGCAGGACAAAGTTTGCTGTGAGCAGCAGAGGTTTGCAAAACAGGCAGCACAGTCCGTCCTGCGTTTCTTCTACTCCAGTTTCTCTTGCTGCCAGCCATCCTCCTCCCAAGACAGCAGCTCAGTGAGGCAGAGCCTGGTGGTCATGTAGAAGCTGCATCAGTGCTTCCCAGGGATGCATTTGAAGGAGGAAGCAAGCCTGTGGTACCCTCTGGCACTGAGTACTAGCTTTTCCTAATGTCCTCAAATGGAGTGTGTGTGTGTGTGTGTGTGTGTGTGTGTGTGTGTGTGTGTGTGTGTGTTTAGGGGGGCTGTGATGATCCCAGATTAACACAGAGACTGCCTGGGCGGGATTACAGGCTGTCCTCTCACAGATGCAGGCAGACGTTGAAGAGATCACTGGTGTGCTTTGTCCACCGGCAGTGTCTAGCATTGAGTGTACAGAGGGCTGCATAATGACTTCTAGTTGCACTCACTAGTGCAAATGCAAAACAGCATATGGTGGCTATGTTACATCAGCTTAGTGTGAAGGTTCAGCACCACATACAGGGAAACTTTGACTATCATGAAGCAGGGAGCTGTGCTAGAAAAGACAGGCTCCAAGATTTATTACCATTTCTAAATTTTATGAGTTCTATTGTTTTCTTCGTTTATTATCAGCGTTAGGTGTAATGAGGGTTTCAGGGGGAAAAAAGGAGCTGAAAAGAAGAAACACCGCCTCCCCCATTTCCCTCAGTCACTTCTGCTTTGGCTTCTTTAGGAGATGGGCAGTGTCTTTTCTCTTAGATAGCGAGGTATAAAAGTGCAAGGGGGAGTCTTCCATGGACAGTTAAAAAGAATAGTCTTTAACACAAAATGTTTTTGTTGGGAACTGGGCCACAAAAGTGATTTATTAAACACCCTGGTAGGAGTTTCCTTCTGATCATGTCAGGGATGCAAGTTTTTGAGTAGTTTGCATGATTATCATGTAATATCTGGGGCATATCTTCATAATTGACACATTTCTTAAGATAATGAGAATGGTAGACAGGAGAGAAAGATATAATTCATCGACCCCACCACCTTGTTTTTCTCAAGTGTGAAATTTGCATGGCAGGAAAGAGACTGATCTACCCCAGGGCAACTCTAGGTAGTTCCCAGGGAGGGGGACCTCTCCACACACTGCCCTGGCCTCCTTCACTTAGCAACTTATGGGACTCAGATTGTGGGTCTGAATACTCCAATCAAAACTTTCCTCTTCAGTGCCATCCCAAACTTGGGAGAAACTCTATCATAAAGGTTCATTCTTTAACTAAGGGGAGTCCTTGTTTACCTGAGGGCTAGATTTGTTCTTGCTCTGTATGCAGTTAAAAATACAAATGTCTTTTCTTCTGGCCAAGGGAGGCTAACACTACCTGGGACAGGACGGTGGTAGCCCTCACCCCATCCCCAACACACACCCTTCCCGCCAGCCTGGCCCCTGCTCTCAGCTACCCAGAGGCCACCGGCAGGTCTTAGGGGAATGCCGTGGGGGAACACTCAGGCACCCCGGGGGATGTCGCGAGTACTCCAGTGCCCCAAGCGCACCAGCCCCACAGCCGAGGGATCCCTAGATTTCGAGCAGAAAGGGAGACCCGCGGGCGAGGCCAGCGTGTTTGGTGTTGAAAAACTCGGAACTGCAGGAAGTTCCACAATTTTAGGAAGCACCCCCCCCACACACACACACACAGCTTTCTGTGTGAGGTGCCGGCTAGAGTTTTAGTGGGAACCACCTAAGAGAGGAAAAGTGTCCATTTCTTGCCGAGCAGAAAACTTTGCTCTCCAGAGCAAAGTTGAGGCTGGGACAGTTTTGGGCTGAGCTGCTAACAGGAGTGAAGAAGGGGTGCGGGGGTGGGTAAGAGAGGGAGAGGGAGGAGGGAGTGGTCTTGGAGACTTTAGGGGACTCCAGAGTGCGTCCCGGGTCAGTTTAAGCTTGTTGGAGGTCTCGGTACTTGAACCCAGGGGCGGGCACTTGTTCAAGGCAGTGCAGAGCCGGGGTTTGTAAGGAATTCTGCGTGTTTAGCGCGGCCCTCCCTCGTCCGAAGGTCATTCGCGCTTTTCGCGTCGGTGGCGAGGACGCTCTGGAAGCAAGGCGCAGGTCATCTTCCGAGACTCTGTGAAGGACAGGCCGCCTACCGGGGGTGGCAATCCTTAATTACACCCTTCTGCTCGGAATCCATCTTCCCGGCAGTGTCTCGCACTCCCACCTCCTCGGGTGACTCAGCTGACCTGGAATGCCCACCCTACGGAAGATCAAGAAAAGTAGTTTTCTAAGAAGGTTAGAGGTTTGATTACACAGAGAAGTGTTTCCACTTAAGTCCAAAGCAATTACCCGCCCCTCTCCCACGTCCTCCTCGCGGTCACCGGGAGAAGAAAAAGGACAGACCCCCACGCACGTCCCCGTGCACTTTGTTGGTGCGTGTGAATTTCAAATGGCGCTGCAAGTTCATTAGTGTTTGCAATCAGCGGCGGGCAGACCCCCTCATCAGAGCCGAAAGCCGGCAAGAGCCATTCATCAGCGTGAAGTGTTATTCATGGATGACCCCTAAATCACGGCGAGGGTAGTAGATGCGCTGATTGGTCACAGCATGGGAGCCTCGGAGCTTTCCCGAGCCGGCGCGGCCGGGAGGAGGGAGGGAGGGAGGGAGGGGCGGCGAACGTGGTTCAGTCCAGCAAATCCCATTTGACAGAAAAAGGCAGTAAACGGGGAATCTCTTTTTTTGAATAAAGAAGAAGAAGAAATAAAGTACCTGTCATCTTGACAAGTGGCGGAGCGGAGGAGTCAAGGATTATAAATGATCGCAGCCGGGTCCGGCTCGCCCTGTGATGGGGCTCTCCGGCGATCGGCACGGGGAAGCGCATGGTAGGCTCCTCTGCTCTCTCCGCCGGCTCTGGCTCTCACTGGCGCGCGCGCACACGCGCACACACACACACACACACACACACACACACACACGCGTGCGCGCGCACACACACACGGACACGTGTACGCGCCGGGTCCCGGCCACCCTCGGCCGGAGCGTCCCCCGTTCACACGGTTACGGTCCTGGAAGCCTCTGCTCCCCGGCGCCGCGCCCCGCTGGCCTCCTCACCCTCCCGGCTCTCCCTCCTCCTCGCCCTCGCCTCCTCCATCCTCCAGCTCCCGAGAACTCGGGCCGGCCTCCGCGGCGCGGGGGAGGCTGGAGGGGGCCGGCGGGAGGGGAGAGGGGGAGCGCGCGGGCGAGAAAAAGAAAGTGAACTCCTTGACTCCGCGCGCTCCCTCCGCCGCCGTCCCCGGCCGGGAAGGAAGTTGTAACACTTGCCGCCCCCTCCCCGCCCCTCTCCCCCACTCCTCCCGGCGCCCCTCCCCCGCGCCCGGCTCCTTTGAATTTGGCCGGGCGCTGTGCGCGCTGCTCCGTGGACGCGGCGGCTGCGGCGGGCGGCCGGGGAGCCGAGCGAGCGCGGTAAGTGCGGCGCCCTGCCGGCGCGCCCTCCTTCCTTTCGGGGGTCCCAGTGCCCGGGCCCCGGCGCCCCAACGAGCGGGAGATCGGCGGTGGCGATCTCCACCTTCGACCGCGCGCATCGCTCCGAGCGCGCTGGGAAGCGGCGGCAAGTTGGGCAGCCCTGGCTCAGGAGCATCCCCTCTGCGCGCAGCCTCGCCTCTGCCGGCCTCCCGCTCCGGCCTCCGGTCCCGCCCCTCCCTCGCGGCTGACACCTCTGGCCGCCGACTCAGGTGGGAACTTCCCTGGAGCCTCTCACCTAAGGACCTGGGCGCCCTGTGCCAGGTTTACCAAAGCCCCTGACGCTGGGGTCCCCCCCCAAGAAGGCAGTGGGCGCTCAGTGGGGGCAGGGAGTGGAGCCGGGCTTGCCCTCTTCGGGGTGGGACCCAGTTTTGTGGCGGAGCCCCGTGTGCTCAGTGAAGATGTCTGATAGGATCCCAGAGATCCGGAAGCCCTGGTTGTCAACACTTTCCCGGGAAAGTGGAGAAAAGGCTTCCCCAACTGCAGTTGGAAAGGAGTGCGGGAGAGAGGACCAGGGAATGGGGGTGCTGTGGGGACTAGTGGATCACCGCTGAAACTTGATCTGGAAACTCTGGATGGGACTGGGAAACAAACAGACCAAAAAATGTCCTGAACTGGGCTTTTAAAAAAAATTACAGACGTATGAGTCTGCAACTCTGAGTCCCTATCCTGTTTTACAGCCGTTGAGAGTTGAGAAAGGACTTAAGATATTTTAGATTGAGGTAGGTTGTAGCTGATCTTCGCTAAGCATCTTATTACATCTAACCTTTAGGACAGTTGCAATGGAAACTTGTTAGTTTTTATTGTAGAGAAAGGCTAGCGAGTATTTCTACAGTGCAACACAAGCAGATACATTTTTTTTTTCGTTCTCCTTTTTTTTTTTTTAAAGCTATTCTTCTAATTCCGGGCTCGTAAAAAGTTTGCAGGTAGTTTTGAGTGGGTGCAAGGGAAACGACCGGGGAAATAACTGTTTCTGTGCTTCTTACCTGGCCTCAGGCAACTGGGATACCCAGGAGCAGGACTGGCTCTTTATGGTACTTGATTTCTTATCTTCTGACAAGGTATTTGTCAAACATTTGCAGATTGTGGCAGAATTCACTGGGTGGTCTTTTCACTAGAAATAGAAATATGTTCAAGCATTACCTTTGCCTTCTGATGTAAAATTGGGGGAGGTGGTTTCAAGGCAAGACTGATATTTTGGGAAAGCTTTGGAAGGGTACCCCCTTAAAAGTGGCATTACAGCTTTATAGAAATGATTTGATTGCTTTAGTGCTTAAAATATGATGCATACCCTCTTATTGCCTTTCACCTTATACTTACTTGGGAGAAGTAATTATAGTTTGTCTAGCATATTAGGATTAGATTTTACAATTAGGGATAGCTGCGTGACCATAATTCATTACCAGTTTTAATATTCCAGTGAAAACATAAGATCGTATCGATGCGTCAACAGCCTCACTTTGTGCATTCTTTTAGACACCTTTAATTATCTCAAACTTCTAGCTGGTGTTCCTTATTATGTGAAATTCTTGTATGAGCCTTGGAAGTTTCGATTTGTGATTCCAAAGGTAGAGCAAATATTTAATTCTTGATCTAAGAGTGAGAGGTTAGTTCAGTAATAAGACTTGCTAATCCCACTTTAAAATGTCATGGCATTCACAAATTATTCCTAAATTCTTCAAAGATAGAGATTCATCATGAGTTTAGTTATTCTATTGTGCATCTCAGGGTTGTGTGTGTGTGTGTGTGTGTGTGTGTGTGTGTCTTCCTGTTGCATTTCCCTTAGCAACCTTACCTTTCTTCCATGCATTTTAATGTTCTTACTGAAAGGTACTATTTTTCAAGTAGTGTATTTATTTATTTTATATAACTTTAAAGAGATACATATTTTTAGAAAAGTTTCCTTGAATAAGACAAGTATGTATTTTACATACACTACATAGTTTTTATGAAAATATAGTTATACAAGAACTATGCCAGACTTTGTATTTTGAAAAAAAAAACTATATGACTATCCTATGCATTAAGGTTAGGTACTACAGTAGCATTAAGGTTGGCAGCTCATAGAGAATATCAGCTCTAATAAGGATTGCTTCATTATTTGAAATAAAGCAGATAGATTAATAGTAGAATTGTGACTATTTTTTTCCAAATGGAATAATTTTGGATGACTGTTTATTTTCTAGACGGGAATGTTTTAGGTGAATTATAGAGGCTTTTCTTACTATGATCTTATAGGCGTGTCATCAGTCTTTTGGTTAAAAAAGGGAACCTGCTTTATTAGGGTGAAGACAAAGAAAGATAAGGATGCTTATCTCTGAATAGAAGAAGGCTTCTAAGTAGAGTGAAAAGTTTTAAATTTATTCAGAAAGAAAACCTCGGCTGAACAATAATGATCCAGTTAGTAAGTTCAAGCTAATCTTTCTTAGCTTTGCTTCTGAGAGCTAAGAGTAATTATTCTCTTTGTAAAGAGTCAAGCAAATAAGAAACCAGGGGAAAGTCTATGGCCATCATTGTGCATAGAATGACCTGTCAGAAACACTGAATCAGCGTTCTGCTGAATGTACAAAAAAAAAAAAAATGATGTTTTTGCAACATCTGTGAAAGTATGTTTGGAAATGCTGAAGTTTATCCCACCTACAATAAGTCCAGAGTGTGATTATACTTCAAAACAAGAGTGCCATCAAGCCAAATTTATTAATTCCTTAACATTGATTATTTTATTAAACACATGTACCTCTTTTCCATTAAAATTTCTTTTACCGTTTAAAATTTTGATTTTTGAATGGCAGTAGAATGTTATACAGGTATTATTCTTATATGACTCAGAATGTTCAGTAGCGGTAATGAATTATCTGCCCTTTTCTTGAAGCTGTGCTATAGAAACCTGTTAAGCATGTTCAGTTACACATTACTTGTCTACCCAATATTTTTATTTGATGGTGAAATGCCCATTTTGACTCTCAGGATGTACTTTTTTAATTTAGGTTGAGAGTGCAGTGTGATTAAAGAATATAATAATTTGCTGCCAAACTTGTACTCTGATTCTCAAGCACTTTTTTGTGCCTTTGGATTTTCTGTTGACTAGTAGGTTGATATTTATCATATAAAAGGGAATGATAATCCAAAGAAGAATATCATACATGCATTCAAGATGAAGACGCGTACTGAAAAGGTTGTACAATAATGCAATGTGATTTAAAAGTTTCAACAACTAAGTTTTAAAAATTATTTCATGGAAGCTTCTTTGAGATCACAATTAAAGCCTAATCTTGGAGATGTCAGTTATTTTAAGAGTCCTCATAGAAATTTTGAGCTTCATAAAAAGAGTCCTACTCTGCAAACTGATTGTTATGTCTTATAAAACCTGATTTATTTTATATTTCTTATACCAGGCATTACTATTATGAAGCTCTCCTAATAGAGATTAATGTTTTGGAGCAAAGAAATGTTTTAGAGGGCCGCATTCATTTTGAGTGCTGTTGTAATCAATTTTAGATACAGCATTCCAGCATTCCACGATGGATCAGTTTGCATCCAAACCTGCCTTATTATGTAGAATTAACGTGTTAGTGATTGATCGTAATACTTCTCTATCTTGAAAAGTCATTTGTTTTCAAACAAGTGTGATGGCTTGTATGAGTTTCAAAATATTGCTTCTCATAATTAAAACATCCTTTGTGCAACCTAACCTTAACTTTTTCTGACAATTATATAAAGCACGAGGAAACAATTCATTAATGGGTTTTCAACTAACATAGCCTTTACCTTTGATACAAGGTATATTTTCTTGCTCATCAAAGGATTTTGTGGCTTTTTGGGTCATAAATGGTAACTATTACACATCTAGATGGTTTCCCTTTTGTGTTTACTTCAATATTCTAGTTGAGTATTTCTCAGGGATTTCTTAGAATTATAGATGTAGACCTTGTGCATGTGCTATAACTTTATCTCACACTATGCTCGGTATAATCCAGGCAATAAAAGGTTATGCATACGAACATGTGGTGAAGACTATTGTATCTAGTGTGCATTTGTTTCTTATTTATATCTGCTTTTATCAGATTTTTGTTTTCTTCCTAAAAATCAGGTTAAGATTTCCTTGGGTGTAGATCCATATTACATTGTTTAGTGTGATACATGCTTGTAGTTTCACTAAAATATTAAAAGCATGGACTCTAAGATGAATATATATATAAGTATTCTACTATATCTATGGTGTGTAGTATTTCTACTGAAAGATAAAACTGCTTTATAATGTGTGTATATTCCTACAATGGCATTGTTCTTTGGCTTTTTTTTTTTAACAAAAGAGACTTAGTAGGGACTATATTCCTTGATATATTTCAATATTCTTTGCAATGATAGATTATTACCACCAGGTTGGTATTTTCCCCAGTTTAAAGCATTCATTTAAAGCAGTTTTAAATGAAAAAAATTAAGCACTTGAAATACTATTTTCGAAGTACTATTTTAGACAACCATTATAATATAAAGTAGCAAAGTGCAGAAATATGCTCTGAGACAGAAGTTTCACACACGTAAACTACAGAAAGGTCTGTTTATTTGAAGGACTTTGGATAAAGGTTTTCATATTTTTGATTAAGTACCAGGTGATTAGGTATGCAGGTATGCAGACTTTGTTAAAGACAGTGATCTACTCATCTCTGCATCTTTTTCCTTTGAGCCAGTTGCAAATTAATGTCTGTACCATAGAACACACTCATAAGTCACATGGGCACATGAGTGAAATAATATCAGATGGTGACGAAGACATTACTGCCCTGTTGATCTTTTCATAGATGCTTAGAAGAGCTAGGGATGGGATAGTATTGACTTTTCAAACAGATTTGTGATAGGTGGCACTCTTAACTGAGTTCCTTGTCTTCCTTCAGAAAATAAGTAGCTCTACTATGTTTAGAAACATGTAGAGTAAAATGTAACGCATCACCAAATTATGCTTCCTTTCCTTTTTGTAAATGTAGCAGTTGATTGTAGTTTATGGAGATTTGGCATTTATTTCATTTTGTTTTATTCTTTACCATCCCCCGTACCCTGAATTTGTAGCCCTCTAGCACTGGCACATAAACAAAGCAGATGATACCTTTGAAAATAAAACATATTGAACAATCATAGTCCATATATTCATATTCACAGTCAGTTGTATAAATTACATATTTTGTGTAATTTTATAGAACTCATTGTGGGATACTTTCGGTAACATATTTTCAAATACTGTGGAATGGTCTTAGAATAGTTGGGGAGTGGTGAGGATGATGTGATTTGGTTGCTTTGGGATGGGGTCATACTATTTAATAATTACTGGTTATTTAATAACTAGGTTTATTGGGTCTCTGCTGCAAAATCAAAGGAAGATAAAGGAAAGATGAGGGAAGGAAGATAGGGAGGAGTGGAGAAGAGAGAGGGAAGAGAGAGAGAGAGAAAAGAAGAGAATCTGAATAGCGTTTATAAAGAGTGATGGTCCTTTGAGTTATTTTTCTGTGTGTAGCCGTGTGTGTTTGATAAGAAAAGCAACCTAACGGGTGAGTTATGTCATTTAAGTTAATTAGGTAAGTACAAAAGAAAATTAACTTAAAAATCTTTTCACTTTTTACTATATTCGTGTTAGATTCCTGCATGAAAATCATAACACTGGTCTTTAAAACTAACCCGAGAAGTTCCAAATAGGGTATATAGTTCTTCATATTAATGGAAGAAAGAAAATTTATTAACACTGCATATTATAGGTAGGTTTTATTTATAGATGAGATTGAATCTGAACTTTTGTCTTTCTTTATAGAAACTTAAAAAAGCAATAAAAACTCTAATTATAAGACTATTCAGGAGGTAACTTAAAAGGTCACTTTTCTTTGACAATAAAGCTCTTAATGTATTTTTTAGTCATTCTGTCATTTCTTTGATTATTAGTTAGACTTACCAAAATTTTTGTGATGATTCCTCTTCCGATTGATATAGCTTAAAAAAAATAAGGGCTAGGTATATATATCCACTATAATATGTAGATACACATATATAGGAATGCAATATGGCACTTCTGAAGAATAGGGTTAATATTAATTTGTCATTTCTCCCTCCAAAAAGAAAGAAAAGGTACTTTTTACAATGAGTTATTTTGTCTTTAGTTCAGCTCAGCCAGTATTTTGTGATTAAAATTGTTGGCCCCCTATCAGCACGAGGAAGTGTCTTTTTGATAATAGGGGCGTTTCCAAAGAAGTCCTCATTCAACACTGACTCCAGCATTGTGTCTAGTATTTGGCTTCTATACTGGACTGGTGTCTTAGAAGAGCTAGCATACTTGGACCACACACTGGAAGGTATGTTATACAGAGAGTGAAAGGAAAAGATTGAATTATCTTAATTTAATTTACAGCAAAAAAATGCATGAAGTATTAGAATGAGTTTGCATGAATCAATTGCAAATTTATTACTATTGGGATATATTTATTTTGATACTTATTAAGTGAACCTATTGAAAAGTAGACCTATTTATTTATCTTCCAAATACTCTGTTAAAGTGTAACACCTATGCTAATACTTTAATTCGAGAATTTAAAATTTGTCAACACGTAGGTGGAAATACTTGTCAAGAAATTCTTTAAAAAATTGCCATAAGGCTTTCATTTAAAATAACTATAAAAATCAAGAGAAGACAGCTGTGGATTTGATTCTGTCAGAATTTCTAGTAACTTCCAGCTAAAGAAGCTGTAAGTCCTGTGTTTCTTAAAGAAAAATAAATCTGTAACTTTTTCTTCTTAGAAAAAAAGAACAAAAATACTATCTTGAATAACAGTATTGTTGCATTTTTAAAATTTATAATAAAAAGTGAAGTGAATGTTTTAGAAGTTTTTAACTAGTTTATGTGAAGACGAGAATAATAAATATAGGTTAAAAAACGGCAAAGAATAACAACTATTCTGGTAGTTTAAATATTACAGATAAGTGACTCACGACTCATTGTACTACAAAAGAATAGGAGCTATAGTGTAAACAAGCATATTTGGTCTCCATTGTCACAAAAATAAGTCATTTTTCTTACGAGATTATTGCTGAATTGTATGATAGTGTCAATAATGGTTGGAGAATAACCTGACACAGTTTAAATAACTGAAATGTTAATCCTTGTCTTGTTAGCTAGTACTCTAAGAAACAACCCAAAAGAATTAGTAAATCCAACCTCTATGGAAAGGAGAGTGTGTTGTTGCCTTGCTAAGCTGTCAATGAATTTTGGCTCAGAAAAGGGTAAAGGCTGAAGAGAACTTCTGCCAGGATGTTATTCTTAACAAAATGAGGACAAACCAGATCATTTTCATTCATACTATGCTGATAAGTAGATATGTATACTTTAAGTTAATTTTCAATGTGTTTGTTCTCCCATGGAAGTGGTTACACAATTAACATGTTAAATGAATTTTAATTTTAAAAAATTAGAATTGCTAGTTCAAGGTAAAGTTTATCTGTCAGCACAGAAATAAATCCTCAACTTCATGCCTACGTATAACTTTCTCTTGCAAGATATGATTTCTTACTCTACCATGATTTCAATACTCTACCATGATTTCTATGATTAAATAAAATAAAGCAAATTTCTCCCACAAATGGTTACTTTTTTGTCCTCAAATATGCAGTGTCTGAATTAAAAGACTGTGGCATTATAAAAACTTAGTAAATAATATATAAGTTGATTTTCCAACAAGATTTTTTTCTTCAACTGCTACTAATTTTAAAATTTATTTGTGTGGGAGGAACTTTGAATTAATACTTTGCTAAAGATGAAATACTTTTAAAATGTTTTCTGTGTTTCAACCATGATAAAAGTTTCTGTAGTATTTTAATTTGTATAGTAGTACATGGCATAGTAATTGCAACTTAAAGGAAAATAAATCAATGCAAAATGTGTAAATTCAAATAAATTTTAAAAATTAAATTTATTTTAAAAGCTTTTGTATAAGTGTTTGAAGCATAATATATTTTAGTAAAAATATATTCTTGAACAAAAAAGACCTAATTTTAAATATTTGCAGATTGAAATATTGTTTCATTAGAGATGTATAAAAGTAAACAGTGATTTAAATTATGTATCCTTATAGCTTTTATTGTTATGTGTTTCTACTACTCAAGGAATTAAAGATTTTTCTTTATAAGGATCATATGCTCTGGATCCCATACTTTAAGAATAAAAAATATTAGTAATTAAAACACATGAATTCAAATCTGTGTTTTTAAAAAAAGCTAAAAAGAAAATGATCTGATAAATCTGATAGGTTAGAAATCTTTTAACACCTTCATTAATTAATCACTTTTTATATCATTTAGATATTTGGATAATATCATTAAGACACACACACACACACACACACACACACACACACACACAGGCAACCCAAATGTTATTTGTCACAAATATGAAGGATGAGTAATGGACTCATTACTTTCTTGAAGTCATACAATATGTAAAACAAACATTAAATTTTAAGGTACAACAATTCTTGGTTTCCTGGCTTAATTTCAATGTGATCAGTATAATATTTTATTTTCCTAAGGGTCAACCCTTAGTATACCCTCAGTGGAAGTCTAATATCTTTCTTTAAGTTTTATATAAAATCTGTATTGTTATCTTGTACAAATAAGCCATGAATGTAACTTTCAAAAACTGTATTGTACTTCAGGTGGGAATTTTAACATGTTGAGTTTGGCCATTTTTTTTAAATTTATCTATGGAAAGGGTAATGTGAATTACTTAAAGCAAATCATTAATGTATCATAAATTTTATTTTAATATGATGTAAGGTTTCTGGATTGATTGTGTAATTACTGCTTGAGCTTTGAAAAGACTATATAATTCACTTTGAAAATTTTAAATGTTGCAGAAAGCAAAGTATACAGAGTTCTCAGTCCTGGGAAAAGGTTATTAATGTAAGCCCACAGGGATTTTCTTATTATTTATATACATTTAAGTTATTAAAAAAACACTTCATAAAGCATGATGTTTTTTAAAATATATATATATATATATTTTAAAAAACATCATGCTTTATGAAGTGTTTTTTTAATAACTTAAATTTAAGTATGGCAGATAGTCATTTGATTTAGGAATAGATGTTAATTATTTTACTTTCCAAAAGGAAGCCTTTTTAGGTGAGATTCTGGTTCTTTTAGAATTAAGAATCAATATAAATGACTAATTTTGGTGGAAGAGTGTTACATAGATTTTAAGTCCTCGTTATTACTTTAAAAAAAAAGAATAGCCCATCAGGAATAGGAAGCTTTGTGGATAAGCTAGCTGGCACTCTTTGATGGAGGATTATACATTTTCCCCTGAATCTGTGCTCCCAGAATCTATTACACAATAGTTTTATCAAGTAGCACTACACTAGCTGGCCATCATTTCATTTCCTTAGACAGTAGTTGCTTTCTTTCCTAAACCTAATATTTACATACAATTTTAATATAAATATATATTTTAGGTATTAATAGATTTGACTTGTAATATCGAGAGGTTAATATTTTGATACAAGATAATGAAGCTAGAAAAGTTTTGAAGGGTGCTTTTCCATTTATGGCCGACAGTCAGTGCATTGGTTATTGTGAGTTCTCCATCACTTAAATGGTTCACCTGCACAGTCAGGTCTGCCGGTGTGTGGCCGATGAAGTCACTGTAAGGTTTCCCCTTGTTAATGATATTCAAAGTATCTTGTAGATGAAAGAAAATAGTGTGAAAATGAAACCATCACATATATGAGGATTAGTTTTATTTTCTTTGAATGTATAGTTAAAACACTGAGAATATTGTAACATGTTTTGGTCACAGATTTTAAAAAATCATGAAATGACATTGAGTTGTTTGAGTATATTTCCATTTGGAATGATGAATTTCTTAGAAAGCCTAAGAGTTTGATAAAATGTGTTATCTTCTAAGGAGAAAGTTTTTTTGTCAAATAAATATACTAAAAAGTGGTCAAACTGTGCATATATGGATATATGTATATATATATGCCAGTTTTAATGATCAGTTTCAAATAGGAGACAAAAATTGAAAAATATCAAATATCTAGTTGACACATTTCAATTGTAAGATACAAGTGATATGACATAAAGCAAGGATTTTAATTCATCTTAATAAATAGGCTCATATCTCTAAGATTACTAGTTTCTAAAAGCTTTAAAAAGTAGCAAATGTTCTCATAAAATAGCAATTTTCTTAGTTTAATAATTCCAATGTTTATATACTTATTCACGGAAGCATAGTATCTACTTCAAAAGATGATTCTTTGTTGTATTCCTGTTCTGAGTTTTTATAAATATATATCTAAATCTAAAAATTTGTTTTCCATTTTTAATATCAAATTTAAAATATAGTTAATAAGTAAACTTTTAAAAGATTTTTGATAACTTTAACGACAAGTGACTATTCAAGATTTCACTAAGGATTTTAGACTCATAGTGTCTATAAATATATTAAAAATAATATTTGTAGAAAGCTAGATGTAACTAAGTATAAATTGATTTGTAAGATTTTTTAGAAGGAAAAGAATTTGAATAAGACCTTTGAATATTTTAGGTAAATAATGTTCAAATTTTTAATTTATTGCTTATAAAACACAAGGTTTGACCTGAAGTAACTAAGAAATGTCATTTATCAAATTTACTATTTCTGATTTCATAGACTATGTGTGTTTTAATTTCATGTTTAGAAGTAATACAGATTAAGGATTTTCAAGAGCAGGTTTCCCTCCTGTCTTTCATCAGCTCTGTAGCTGAACCCTTACAATCCCTTTCTTCATTATTCTAAGCCACTATCGGATTCTAATCTTTGCTGTCTCCACAGCTGTTTGAGAATTTTTTTTTTTTTTTTTTACAAATGTAATTACAAGTACATGTGTTTTTTGCAGCTTGCTTCCTACAAATGTTTATGAAGGAAAGGTACAGGAAAGCAGGACTATGTTACATGTAGATTCAATGATTATTAGTTTTAATATCCGTATGCCAGTGGTAATTAAACTGTGAATATTAAATCACAATGACATTGGTTTAACTGTACTAAGAAAAAATAAAAACTTAATAATTTCTCTAAAACAACGTCATTTTTATGGAGTTAAGCACTACTGAATCAAGGGGTTACCACACTTTTATAGTTATTTTTCTTAAGAGATTGGCCATTGTTTAAACTCCAAACAAATATAACAGATTCGTTCCCCCTCCCTTTAAAAAAAAAAAAACCACAATATGACATGGTATGTGTAGAGAGAAATTTGTTCAAACCTTGCGTTTAATTTGGAGAAAGATGGATGTCATGTGAATGCTTATCAAATATACAAGGATTTAACCTTGTGGAAATTGAAGAGTTCATTTTGTAGAAAAATACAAATGGCAAATTCTGGTCATTTTATAAACTAGACATATGTTAAATTTGTCAACTTTTAAGGACAACCCACCTGAAGTAAATACTTAGCATATCTCTGTTTTATAGTACCAGAGTTGTTGTTGTTGTTGTTGTTGTTGTTGTTGTTGTTGTTGTTGTTGTTGTTTTACCTCTGTAAAATAGAATTCAATATCTCTAGGAATTGAGATTTTTTATATTAAGTGATGAAAATTATTGAGTTCAGTTCTCACTGTTTTTAGCTGCCAGTGGTGTATATAAGCACAATTGTTCTTGTTCTCTTTTTATTTGAGATTCTAGAGGAAATATCTGTCATGTGGTGAAGATTCTTTGGACTCTTAGGAAGATGAGGGATGAGATAGTCTACATTCTTTAGAAGAATATAGATCTGTATGTACTGCATTGTTTTTCTGGTAATTTTCATGTGAGCATATTGATGGTGGAAAAAGGCGCTCAAAATGTAAGGCAAAAATAGGAAATTGATGATTTTAAGAAAATTTGAGACATTTTCAAGGGGAGAAATTTATTAATATGATTTGTGTGTGTGGTACTGGGGATTGGACCTAGGGGCATTCTAACTCTGAGGTACACCTCCAGCTCTATTTTATTTTTTACTTTGAAACAGAATTGCCAAGTTGCTAAGGGTATCCTCAAACCTGTGATCTTCCTGTCTCAACCTCCAAAGTACTGAGATTACAGCTATGTGCCACCACACCCAGCTTAGAAATGTATTATTTACCAGTGAAAACTTACAGTTTTTCCCTTTTACATTTAATATGCTAGAAATTAATCATGAAATACTGCCACCGAACCTATACTAATTATTATTATATATACATACATTTGCTCTGATTAAAAATGTTCATTTAGAACTTTTTTTTGAGGTACTGGGGATTGAACCCCAGTTCTCATGCATGCTAGACCGGACCTCTGAGCTATATCTCCAGCCCTTTTTAAGTAACAGTTGTCTTAAGTGACTATGTTCTTAAGGTTAAGGGAATGGTTAGAAAAAGTAAAACATGATTTCAAACCCCTGGGAAGTTTTCATTTCTGTGTGTAGCATGATATAAAGAGATAACTGATAGTAAGTATGTATTAAGAAAGCCTTTAAGAGACGCAATAGGATCTGATGGGCACAGCAAATGAATGCATCTAGCAAGCACTCGCCATGCAGCACACAGACCTTAGCTGTGCCTTGAAACTCTTTGTGGCACTGGAGATGTCTTGAGACACTAACTACTAACAATCAGCCCAAATGCCTTGGGTCTGATGAAGTTCCACACACAAAGCTCTGTGCCACTCATAGCAATAGACACCCCCTGAAAACTAGGACACTGGAAACAGGGACCTGCGAAGAGCCAAGGATGACCATTTGGTGATATGTTTGCTGCACATTTGCCCACAAACATTCTGTGAAGGCAAAGACCCTTGTCCCTTGTCTCAGTAGAGCCTCAGCTGCCAGCAAGATACCTGCCCTTGGGGACTCCATCAGTAAATAATTGATGCAGGAATGAAATTTCCCCTCAGTTGACATCAATGTCAAGTATCCTCACTAGAGAAGAGCTCCTTTCCTCTAGACATAGACCATTACTTGGGTCTGTTCACATTGTCAAAGGCTATGGTTCATGTTAAATATATTGTACCAGCCAGAAGTAGTGGTGCATGCTTGTAATCCCAGCACATGGGAGGCTGAGACAGGGGGATTGCAGGTTCAACTTAGATCCTGTTTCAGAAAATAAATAAAAAAGGAGGGGCTGGAGATATAGCTTGGTGATAAAATGCCCCTGGTTTCAATATCTTCAGTACCAAAAATAAACAGTATCAAAAAGAGTTGTCAGCATTTAGATGAAATCCATTGATATGGGTATGGTCTGTAAATGTCTAGAAACACACAGGAGTTGTAAATGGGTTCCTAAAGAAACAGAATGAGCGAATGAGAGGTCAATGGAAGCCAACCTAAGTTCATGAACAGGTACCAGGAACCCCAGGAGGTAGTTAAAATGAGTGAAATTGCCCAGGCTTATTTTGCGTGCTGTATTTTTACTTCTACAAAGATAAATGCCCTCATGTTTCTTAAAATGCATACTTCACATTGTCTGTCCTTTGTCCATTTCTGAAAGAAGCATTGGTACAGAGAAATACTTTACCTTTGAAAAACAACAAAGTAAGTTTGATCATAAACGAAATTGACGCAGCTAAGTCCCTGTGTCAGAGAGACCAAGGCAGCGCCCGCGACTGTGAACGGAAGGACACGTGCTTCATCTGAAAGGACCCACCACATCACACCTCTAGACTAGCTGTTGTCATGTGAGGGTGGAGCCTCACTTTGCCAGATTGTGAGCTTTCTCAAGAAATGCCAGGATATGAATTATGTGAAATCTCTAGATTTTTAAATGTTGGCTCATTGGGAAAAAAAACACAACACACAAAACACAGATAAAACAAAACACGTCTGCAGGCTGGGCTTGGCAGTTGGGCCACCAGTTTGCAACCTGCGATAGAGACGCGGAGATCTGCATTATGTATCCGGGAGGCTGTAGCTGAGCAATGGGACTGGAGCAGAGGATCCCCGTGGGGAAATCTGTGATGAGTTTGGAGAGAGAGTTTGGGTCCAGATTGTGGATTATCTTAAATGTCAGCCTCTTCTACCCATTTTGGAGAAGAAAATGTTTTCAGTTTGCAGTACACTTTTTCCGGCTTTAAAACAGAAACCCGGGCTGCCAGCAAACCTTCTGTAAGCATTCCTCCTGCCAAGGCAGGCAAGGGTTAAGTGACAGTCATGACAGGGCTTCTTTTTATGCCCTACACCAGCTCTCTCCCTTCTTATCTCTCCCTTCTGCCTCCCCTGGAGCTGAAGACTAGTCCCTTGACACCCCAAATACACCTCTCATTTTGAGGGACTTCAGTGGTGAGATATAACTAAAATATTTTATGCTAACCTGATAATGTTCCTTGCATCCAAACCCTAAATCCTCTAAGACAGGAAAATCCAAAGTGAAAGGTAATCATGGATAGGTCGTAACTCTTCTATTAACAGGGTAAAGAGGACAATAAAATTTTCCTTTCTCTGGATCTAGAAAAGTCCTCGGATCTCAGTTCTTTCATTTGTTTGCTGTGTGACCAGTGGGGAAGCCCTTGCTCTCTGGGCCTCAGGTCTTAATCTGAACAACGGGATTGGCTGTGGCCAGGCACTGGGCTCTGTGCGCCTCCCATGGTAGGATGGCGGTGATGCTGGTGGTGCTGGTGGCCTGGATCACTGAGTCGTTGTCAGGGCAAGTGTGTTCTGACTGTGAGAGCTCATAGGTATGATTTAATTTATTTTAAATTTTGGTGGTGTTGAGGATTGAACCTAGTAGTGTTCTGCTTCCAAGCGATACTCCCAGCCCTATTTTGTTTTTTTATTTGGAAACAGGGTCTTGCTAGGTTTCTGAGTGTCTCATTGAATTTCTGAGACTAGCCACAAACCTGTGATCCTCCTGTTTCAGCCTTCCAAGTACTGGGATTACAGGCATATGCCATCATGCCTGGCTAACAGTATGATTTAAGATGCCTGTGGGAGTCAAATTTGGGGACTGGAATTCTAGTCCCAAACTACAGCCTGGGGTCATTTTAGCTTTCATAAAATTGAGGTACTGATATACCAACTTCTGGGTTGGTTGTGAAGATGCAGTGGGCTACAGCTTGGAGAGGGCTAGGGCAAGGCCGGGTGTGTAGTGAGCGACAGATAAGGGGTGTCGTACATCCTAAGTGTGTGCGGAAAGATGGAGACACACATGTTCCTGTAGTCAGACTGCCGGAGGATTTGCTGTCTCACCCAGGTGAGAATAATTAGAAAATAGCCACAGAGCTTCTGCTGTTCACTTAAAGAGTGCCTTAAAATATTGCCTTTTTTTTTTTTTTTTTTTTTGGTGGTACTGAGGGTGGAACCCAGAGGCTTTCTACCTCCGGATTATACTCTCAGACCTATTTTATATTTTATTTGGAAACAGGGTCTCACTAAGTTGCTGAGAGCCTCATTAAGTAGCTGAGGCTGGCTTTGAACCTGTGCAATCCTCCTGTCTCAGCCTCCCAAGCGCGGGGATTACATGCACGCACCACCACACCTGGCATTTTTTTTTTCCAGTACTGGGGATGGAGCCCAGGAGCATTCTACTTTTAAGCTATATCCCGAGCCCTATTCTTTTCTTTCTTTCTTTCTTTCTTTCTTTCTTTCTTTCTTTCTTTCTTTCCTTCCTTTTTTGCAGTACTGGGGTTGGAACCCAGGGACAATCTACCTCCAAGCTACAACCCGCAGTCCTATTATTATTATTATTATTATTATTATTACTATTATTATTATTTTGCAGCACTGGGGATGGAACCCAGGGGCATTTTACCTCTGAGCTACTTCCCCAGCCCTATTTTTTATTCTTTATTTTGAAACAGGGTCTCACTGTGTTGCAAAGGGCCTCACTAAGTAGCTGAGGCTGTCAGCAAACCACGATCCTCCTCTCTCAGCCTCCCAAATACTGGGATTACAAGCGTGCACCACCACACCCACCTGAGTATTACTTTTAATTTATGAATAATTCTTTTTTTTTTTTGTACTGGAGGTGGAACCCAGAGGCTTTCTACCTCTGGGCTATATTCCCAGACCTATTTTCTATTTTATTTGAAAACAGGGTCTCACTAAGTTGCTGAGAGCCTCACTAAGTAGCTGAGGCTGGCTTCGAACCTCTGCAATCCTCCTGTCTCAGCCTCCCAAGTGCGGGGATTACAAGCGTGCGCCACCATGCCCGGCTTTATGAATAATTCTTAACCAACACTGATTCCTCAACTTGCTGAGTTAATCACTAGAATTGGTCAATTCAGGAGGAGCAGGAATTGAGATACAGGATTCTAGTCCAACCTGTGGATAGCTAGAAAAGTGATAATTTATGATGTCTTATCTAGAAGCAGCACACACACAATAGCAGGCAGTAGTGATCTCCTGTCTCAGCCTCTCAAGGACTGGGATCACTAGCATGTGCCACCACTCCCTGAACCTATAGCGTAGTAGCAAATATTCCAGAGTATCATGTGTCACTTGAGAAAGAGGGTAATGTGTGTAACACATTTACAAATACATAGTTAAAAAGTTCTTGAGCCTGGTGTGGTGGTGCACATTTATAATCCCAGCATTTGGGAGGCTGAGGCAGGAAGATTACACAGTTTTGAAGCCAGCCTCAGCTACTTAGTGAGGCTCTCAGCAACTTAGTGAGACCCTGTTTCCAAATAAAAATATAATATAGGTCTGGGAGTATAGCCTGGAGGTAGAAAAGACCCTGGGTTCCACCCCCAAGTACCACCACCACCAAAAAAAAAAAAAGTTCTTGACACTTCAAGGGGTATGAAATTAATCTTTAACATGAACATAGATGCACTTTTTAGTGCTATCATATAACTGGAATTTATTTATTGTTGCTTTCTGGTACTGGAGATTGAATGCAGGAACATTCTACCTCCGAGCTGCACCCCCAATAAGATTTTATTTTTTCATTTCTTAACAGAGTCTTGCTGTTTCATCCTTGCTAGGTTGCTGAGAGTCTTGCTATATATATTACTAAGACTATCCTGGAACCTGCAATCCTCCTGTTTTAGCCTGCTGAGTACTGGGATTACAGGTGTGTGCCACCATGCCTGGCTAAACTGGGATGTTTTATTGTGGAAAAATCTGTCTTCAGGGGGTTAGCATTTTAAGTATATTTTTGTCCATTTTTTAAAAATAATGAAAATAAATGGTTTCTTTTCCCCCGTATCAAAATGATCTAAATATAAACTATTTATATCCCAATATTGAGGAGTTCTAGGAAAGTTTAATGGAAATTTTGTGCTCTAGTTTTATACACTATATTTAAAGAAGATTAGTGTATTGAGTAGAAATGATTATAAACCAAATTTGAATATAAAAATGTTTTTATTTCATTAGCCGAATTACTTAGCATTTGAATGTGTCTTATTTCTTTTTAACAGTATGATGCACAGATATACCAATCAGCATATTAGTGAGATCAATGGATTTCTTAACATTCTGGGAAAATAAAACTTTTGCACATTTGTCTGTGAAATGTTAGTTGGCTTCACTGAAAGGTAACCTTGAGTTTTTCAGCGCTGATGTCTTAAGTAAGCTATCATTTATTAAGCATCTTGAGTCACACCATTAGTTTAGGCTTTCCAAGAAAGAGGTACAAAAATAAAAGACATGTATTTTAGAGGCATTAAAAATGAAATAATCCTTTTTTACATTACAATTATGATAATGCTAACAACATACAGCTAGAATTAAATCTGAACCAACTGTGTAGTCCATGGGAACTCAGAGAGGGAAATGTAGGGTAGAATTAGTTCTAGAATCACCTCCATCTTATTGTTTATTTTCAAGACAGTATTCTTGGTCATTGTCTTCATATCGTATTTATGCTGCTACAAAACACTTGAGACTGGGTAATTTATAGTCAATAGAAACTTATTTCTTACAGTTGTGGAAGCTGGGAAGTCCAGGATCAAGGTGCCGATGAGTTCAGTGTCTGGTGAGGGCCTGATCACTGCTTCCAAGATGGTTAACCTCTGTGTCCTCAGAGAGTGCAAATGCTGTGTCTTTATGTGGCACAAGAGGAAGGGCAGTAAGAGACTAGCTAGTTCCCTCCAGTCCTTTTATAAGGCACTAATTCCCCCCAAGGGAGCAGAGCCCCCATGACCTAACCACCTAAGGGCTTGATACTGTTGTATCGGGATTAATTTTCAACGTGGATTTTAAAGGGGACACAGACATTCTAGTCATAGCAGTGACTTTTCTCCCGGACTTGAGGAGCAAAGCTGCCCTACTCCTGTGTTTGCACTGCCCTCCTCTTGGGTCAGGCAAACTAGAAGCTTAAGAGCCTTCTTCAAGACAGCTCCTTTATGGAGTCCTCATGTGTAATCAGTCATCAAGTCTTGCTGATGCTCACTTTGCTGAGTTTCTGGTACCCTCCCCTTCTTTTCATCCTTACCGCCAATTTCCCCATTTGGCCCTCATCATCCCCCATCTTGATGAGTACAGAATGTCTTCTAACTGGGCTTCCTGCCACCAGTCATTCATCACTCCAGTCTATTTCTCTAGATTTCCCCCCCCAGGGGGGGATATTATTCCTCATATCCCCTCCTGATCTTGTCACCCCCCTCCTGGACTCGCAGCCCCCCCCCCCCCTTACAGGATGAAGTCCCAACTCCTTAGCGTGGTAGTTGATGAACAGACCTCATGGTCCAGCAAGGCCCTTCTGGTTTCATTTCTGGCATGAATCTCTTGTGTAATGGGTCTACTTACCCCTTCCCATGCAAGTCTTCTCATCTCTGTGCTAGGCTGAACCTTTTCTGTAAAATTGGCCTTCATTCTACCAGTGGAACAAACTATATTCATCTCTGTTTGCTGCTGGAGTATTGGAATAATTACAGATCTATTTAGCATTTACTTACTCTGTTCTCCTTTAGTTTATTAGAATGAAAGGTTCTAAGACTGGAGACTAATTCAGAGACCATACAAATGAAGCCCCCTGTTGTAAAATAGGACAACACTGAGGTTTAGCTGAATATGTAGCAGCACCTAATGTCTACTTTGCATTTGACCTCAGCAATATTTTCCCAAAGCGACCTCCATTCCCATTGCTCTATGACAGCTCTCATACCTTTCCTGTTGCATGTTAGCAATTTCCTTTCTTCTTGTTAGTATCTTGTCATCTTCTGCTTGGCCTGAAAATGCTGGAGTTCCTCAAAAGCTAGCCCGTAGGCCTCTGCCTTCCTGCCATGTCCATTCTCCCAACCCTTTCAATCTCATAGGTTCATCTTATGAGCAGATGACAGTTCACAGGGATTCCACTTAGACTCCTCCTCTGAGCTGCAGATCTGTATATCCAGGGACATACCTTATCCAAACAGGGATGCTTTGAGAGGAGAAGTGGGTACTTCATGAATGCCAGGACAACTAGCTTGAACTGGGAGAATCGTGAGCCACCAGATACCGCTGGACGTATGCTCATAGATGTCTTGAAGGCTTCTAAAACCAATGTGTTCTTTGAATTTATGATCATTTTTTTTTGAAAACTTCATCCTCTAACTATCCATTATGACACCAGTCCAGAAACATTGACCATGTCTTTGACCCTTTTCTTCACCTCACTCTCTACATCTGGTCCATCAAAATGTCTTGTTTAGTTTACTTTCTAATATCTCTCAAAATCACCTATGTATTCTCCACCCCTGCCATTCTAATTCAAGTTCACAGGACATCTGTGCTAGACTGGTATTGATTGACTGGTATTCTGTTGGGATCCTTTTCTGACTCCTCCATATCTCAGGACAAATTTATTTTAGAATGCGAACAGCATCATATCATTTCTTTTTAAAATAATTACAAAATATAAACCCATTATGTCTCTTCTTTCTATTATAATACCCATAAAGCTAAGAACCTTTTGTATTTTCCTTCCTTTTTTTTTTTTTTTTTTTTGGTGGTACTGGGGGTGGAACCCAGGGGCTTGCTACCTCTGGGCTATACTCCCAGACCTTTTTTATATTTTATTCGGAAACAGGGTCTCACTAAGTTGCTGAGAGCCTCACCAAGCAGCTGAGGCTGGCTTCAAACCTGTGCGATCCTCCTGTCTCCGTCTCCCAAGCTCCGGGACCACAAGCGTGCGCCACTACTCCTGGCTTTTCCTTCCTATTTCTTAACCAATATTATGACCTACCACTTCATACATAATTTCTGATAACTACTGTTTTAATGAGCAAATGAATGAATGATCCAGGATTCTAAAACCTGACTTCAAACTAAGAGTTCTAGAATTTCTGTATTCCCTTATTCCCAAAAGGCCTAGAATGTAGATGCTGTTCTATTCTATTTACTATCCTTATTTTTTCTCATTTTAGACTTGGGATATTCCTGTCTTCCCTTTCTTTATTCAGTACTTTTCAACCATAACTATACCTTAGAATCATTCCCCTAGGGGGATCCCAGAAAACATCCATGCCAGGATTTTACCGGAGACTAATTCCTTCAGAATCTCTAGGGTGGGACCTGGTCATAATCAGTAGCTTTTCAAAGCCTCCCAGGCATTTCTAAGGTACAGTCAGGGTTGAGAAAGCACTGGTTTAAGTCCAGTCACCCTTCAGCTCCTGTCTAAAGCACCAGCTCCTCTAGGAAAACCAACTCACGCATCCCTCGTTTTTCCTTTGGATTTTGTAGCATGTAATGAAGTGGTTATATGACCGATGCTTATTTTATAATTTTAGGATTTTCACTCCAGCTATGCTATAAGATTTATTATGCATCCAAAATAAATACACATTATATTTAGGAAGTTGTTAAGGACCAGAAAGTTACTTTATAATATTTTCTTTTACTTGGCCTATATCTACTTGTCATTGTGCAAAGACTTAAGTTGATAATTACAAATAGCCTTTCCTTTTTCTATTTATTTATTTTGTGGTGCTGGGGATAGAACCCAGGGACATTCTATCTCTGAGCTACACCTGCAGTCTATTTTATTTATTTATTTATTTATTTATTTATTTATTTATTTATTTATTGGTGGTACTGGGCGTGGAATCAAGAGGCTTTTTTTTTTACCTCCAGGCTATACTCCCAGACCTATTTTATATTTTACTTGGAAACAGGGTCTCACTAAGTAGCTGAAGGTGTCTTTGAACCTGTGCCATCCTCCTGTCTCAGCCTTTCAAGCGCTGGGATTACAAGCGTGCGCCACCACACCCAGCTTATTTTTATTTTAAAACAGTGTCTTCCTACGTTGCTGAGGGTCGGTCTCATTAAGTTGTTGAGGTTGGCCATGACCCTGTAATCTTTCCATCTCAGACTCCCAAGTACTGGGATTACAGGTGTGTGCCACCACCCTCGGCACAACCAGTTTTTATACACTACTTAATTAGTGGCTGTCTGTGTGATTTGACAGCCAGAAAGTTTCCTTATTTATCTCATCTTACTCCTGGCTTACTGTGGGACTGCCTTGAACCGGGTGGTCCACTGAGGCCTCTGTGCACATAGTAAGTCTTCAGCTTTGAGAAGTAGGAGGCAGTGGTGTCTCCTAATACTACTTAGAACATTGGCTTTCCAATTTCTAAATTACAATTTCAATTTCAGGTTCAAAAATGTTAGGCAGATTTATAAATATTGTTATTCTGTTGTTCAATTATTAAAATAATATCCTGTTGTTATTGCATGCAGGAAATTGTGCAGAAATAAAAAATGTGCACTAACTCTGTTTTCACCCTTTGGGGCAGCTGGGGGATGTGCAGGTGTAAAAGCAATTTCTTAAGTGTGTGCATACATTTATTAGCTGGGTTTGCTACATTGTCCCCTTGGTAAAGACCACAAATGTAGTGTGATTGTTTTGTAAGGAGATTTTCCCTCAGGGACTGTCAAATAGCGGATTTCAAAACTACTTCTTCAGGCACAGTGGCACCTTTCCACAGGAAACTCAAAAGGCCGATTGCTTCATAGAATCTCTTTCTAAAATTGCTCTTCTGAGCTTCCACATTGATGAAGGAATCAGTGTGTGGAGATTCCTCCCCTTGTGCTATGTTTCTGACACAAGATTGAAGCTTGGCACCTCAGAGTCACACCTCAGAGCACAGAAGACTCTCAAAATTTTCTCTGTAGTGGTATCATTACCTGGACTAGATTTTGAAGCTGCTGGGCAAATCTTTGTGGCAGTTCACCCCAAACCACAAAACATTAAGCAAAAAGCCCTTAGTCTGGAAGTAAAATTTTGTATATTTTTATTGCAAATTTTGAAATGTATTTCTAACCAAATTCCTGCTACCTCTAAAGAAATCCAAACGTTTATGCATATGTAATTATTTATTATAATTGCTAAACTCAAGCTGCCTTGATACTTAGAACATCATCAAAGTACAGAGAATAGGCGAGCTATGTTTAGAACTCGAGCTAATTTTGTTTTGTGGATGATACTCTTTGCCGGACTTAAAAGGGGGTTATTGAAGTGGACTACCTATAAAAGGGAGTTAATCAAATGTGGGTTTTAGTGTGCTCTGTGGCCTACTGGGTCCTGAGAAGCTAAGTGTGCTTCAAGCTCAGTGTTTATGTAGAACCACTAGGATCGCATCTCACTGGATCTGTGCTGGGGCTCCAGCTGACTGACTACAATGGTTGGCATTTTCGCTGTTCTCACACTTACAAAAATAAGATCAGAAAGCATGAGAGGATACGGAGAGACATCTGGTAGCACAAAATGAAGACATTTATCAAAAAGGATGCCTTTTTCGCTTTTTTAAAAACTGCAAAATGTTTATTTCAGCCTATTATGCTTCTAAGTATACATTTTGCAAAATCAGGAAAAAGTTGAATGAGTCACAGAAAGTTGAAGTAAATATTTCTCTTTTATTATTATTATTATTATTATTATTATTATTATTTATTAGTGATGGTATTGGGGATTGAACTCAGGGGCATTCTACTTCTGAACTACATCTCCAGCCCAATCCTTTTTTTAAATTTTGAAACAGGGGAATCACTAAGTTGCTGAGATGGTCTTGAATCTGCAATCTTTCTCTCTCAGCCATCCAAGTACTGGGATTACCAGCGATCACCACCACGCCTGAATTTCTTGTATTAAACAGTAGCTTCATTTTTTTTTTTTGTTAAGGTTCTTGCTCCAGTGTATTAATTATGCAAATTTATACTGTACATATATAGTTAGATCCATGTCACAGTAGTAGAAATTTATGATGAGTAAGAAAGGTACATTGAGGAACAAAGAATTGTGCAGATCTAGGTCTATCAAAGAAATGATGTAACTTCTCTTGCAAAGCTACAATTGTTTTATGATTCAGAATATTAGTCATTGCTTTAAATTTGGATATTACTATGATGCTATTTATTACAAAGAATGAGCTTGAGTTTTTATTTATGCTGTTATGCCTCTCAGAACTAAATAACATATACTTAAAATTGAGACCCAAAAGCTATGTATAAATTAATCACTACACATTCTAGGTCTCTCTCAGCCTCTGTGAATGTCTCGGTGTTAATATATTATTGCAACCTGCAAGTAAACAAAAAGAGAAGACAATAGTCATTTTCATAAGCTCATTATGCTGTCATAAAAGTGTAAAATGTAACTTTAAATGTAATGTGAAGTGTAGGAATGAAGAATTACACTGATTTTGGAAATCTATGTTGGATTTCCTTCTCTGAGCTGTTACCTCTTTTATTATTGCTAATTAGGCAGCCCATTTTATCTTTTCATTTATGTTGGCTATTTTTCATTTATATGTTCAGAAAAATAATAACCCTCCGTAATTACTATATTTGCCCATTTTTTCAGAGCACTAGTTTATATGTATATTTACAGGCTTAAAAAATCATTCATTTAGTCCAAAGTGACTGTTTAAAAGGGAAAGTTATATGGGAAAAAGGTGTGTGTCTCTGTGTGTGTGATATATTTATTTATAAATATATACTTCTACGCACAGACACATACTTTTGCGTTGATGAATATCATCTCCAAAGATCTGTACATCTGACTGCTATTTATCAGTGGGCCTTGAAAATTAATGAGATTAACTCATAAATCAAAAGATTGTGAAGCCTATACGCTGGCTAGTCAGCCTGGTTAATTCTGTTCCTTAGATACATGTACTGAGTACAAAATGTGGGGCAGAGCATTTCAGAAGACCCTGCTGATTTTACCATCAGTTTTGAACATTTATTGTAAAAATACTTTTAAACTGTAATGGGAGAGACAGCGGGATTCTTCCAGAAATTCAACTAAAAATCTGCACCAGAAAAAGGAAAAATATCTCCTGAGATGGATTGAATACTTCTGAAGAGAAAAATATATAATTTACTACCACTTAAAATATGAATGAGATATATGTGAGGGGCTTTTTAAAGGAGAATTTATCTTATATTTATTATCAGAGAGCAATGTGCATTTCAGATTTTTCCTTTTGCTCTACACAAGCAGAATTTCCAGTAATCATGAAAATCATGATTTTTGACCATTTTGTTTACCACACATCTATTGTGAGATCATTCTAGTGGTGTAATAACTTCCGGTGTAATTTACACCAGCATTTGTTAACAGCAAAGACCTCTCCAGTGGGGGTTAAGAATATTTAATCCTTTAAAGCTGACATATATAACATGTAGCTATGTCAGCTACAGCTGTTTCTAAACATCAGTAACAAAATTATGGACAGGTTTTGAAGCTTCTGTGGTGGGAATGAATACATCTGAGGATTCAACTTGCTGACAGTGTTTATGTAATTTAATCTTACCATCTGGTAGAAAGTAAACATTTTTTTATAAAATTAAAGTTTATAAAGTGAATTGCTTATACTTTCCAATTGTTGAAAATGACAAATTTAAATGTCATTTCATTGAAGAATAAATGAAATTCTGTCCCTATTTTGAAGTGAACACTGAATTGCAGTGGATGGTGCTGTTTAATCTGCACTGGTCCCTAAAACTGTAAACAAATCGGAGCTTTTATCTATCTCAACTAAGATGCTCCTCTGAACTGGAAATAAATATCTTTATTACATTCCACGCCTTTTTCCCTGTAATATAGTAATCATTATATAACATACATTTAGTTTTTGTGTAAATTATTGTGGCATAACCCAGAGTGTTCATTCTGCAGGTAGCACCTTTCTTTCTTTAGAAGTTGACAAATTAGCAGATTTGTGAAATTAACAAATTGCTCTACAAACCTTGCCAAGTTCAAACTTCGTAAATATGACCTAGACATTTTACTTGAAACAAATATACAAGCAAATGGGCTGTTGTGTTTATAGTTTCTCTCTGTGTTAAATTGAAAGTCTATGCTCTATGTTGATGTAATAAAATTTAATTAGTCGTAAGTCAGGTTTGGGTTTAGTGGTAATTAGTTTAGTGTATAATTATTACTTCTAATAACAATCTGAAATCTACAAGCATTTTGATCTTTTTCCAAGTTTAAAAAAAATCTCTATAAGGCTTATAACAGAAATAGCAATATTAAATCCCATTAGCTAATTTCATGAAGCAAATCATGGAAAATGTTAAGTGGCAAAGTAAAATCTCATTGGCGATGTGTATATGTCATATTGAACTAGCATGTAAAATATTTTTAACATAACAAAGTCAATCAGTAAGCCAAACATGAGAAGGAGGGGGAGGGAATGGGAGGGAATGGGGCAGGAATTGGGTAAGGGCTAATTGGGTGATGTGTGCATGTATGTCTCCACCATCCTGTACCCTGTTAAGATGTATGACTATAATGCACCAATAAAAAATTAAAACAAATTAAAACAATCTAATGAGGCTTTTGATGCTTTTTAATTCTTTCTCCATTGAACCTAGGGTTTTGTTTGTTTGTTTGTTTGTTTGTTTGTTTGTTTTAAGAGGGTCTCACTGAATTGCTGTGACTGGCTTCAAACCTGTAATTCTCCTGCCTCAGCCTCTCAGGTACTGAGTTTATGGTCATTGCTTCTTACTGTTTAAAGTGCATTATCTGTAATTCTGCATGACAAAATCTAAAGTTTTTCATGTAAAACACTGTTATAGAATGATTATCAGGGTTAGTACATACTTTGCAAATTAAGGAAGTCATATTGGTACACTTGAAAATTGCCTTTAATCCATTGAATCCTGAGAAGTTTTTTGTTTTGTTTTGTTTTGCCATACTGGAGATGGAACCCATGGACATTGTACCTCTGAGCTACAACCCCAGTCCTATTTTTGAATGCTGGAATTACAAGTGTGCGCCACCATGCCTGGCCAGAATTCTGACAAATTTTTTAAAAATTTTATGTGGAGTGGGAGGTCCTGGGTTCAAATCCCACCACCCGACCTCTGAATTTTCCATGTTTTTCCGGCTTTTTAGCAGAATTAAAAGTAGCTTTCAGCTGATAAATCAATTACACAAAAATACATTATATAGTAAATCTATTCAAACTTTTCAATTAGTTCTTTTGTTGTTGTTGTTTAGTAGTGCTGGCGATTTAACCAAGAGGCATTCTACCTCTGGGCTATACTCTCTAACCTATTTTATTTTTTAATTGGAAACAGGGTCTTGCTAAGCTGCAGAGAGCCTTGTTAAATTGCTGAGGCTAGCCTTGACCCTGTGGTTCTCCGGTCCCAGCCTTCCAAGTACTGGAATTACAGGCATGCACCACCAACCTGCCTGGCTTAGATTAGTACATTTAATGTGAAGTAGACTGTCTCTGAATTACACATGTTCTGTGACATTTAACTGTTCTATCAGAGTCCAACACTGAATAGGGAGCCAGTGATACTTTTGGTATTTTCCTACGTTTTTCAATTCCTTTCTCTAACAAGAACCTATCTTTGTTTTTTAGTGTATGAGCCAAGTGCTGTCTCATTTCTATTTTTATAAAATATGTTTAGCTTCCTTTTCACTTTCACCAAAATTATTGTTATTTGAACATAAATTTATGATCCAATAGATTGATTGTGATCCACAACATAGTTCAGGACCAAATGTACTTTCCATACCAAAAGCAAAAGTTTCATCCTTTAGCTGTTTGACTCTGGAACATTTTTCAGATTAAAAAATTAATAGTTCAAGAAATTGGATATAATATAAATAGCATAGACTCAGCAAAAATGGGTGTGTTGTATTATAAGGCTACTAAATATCTCAAAATCAATTTTCATAGCTTACTTACTGAATTTTACAAGCTGAGCTTTGGTTTGCAACCAATACAGATAAGATAAATATTTTATTTCTTGATGATATCCTTTTCTATTTTATTAGTAAAGGGTCTATTTTGACTTCAAAAGAGGTTTTCTGTTAGGAACATTTCTACTTGGCAAGGAGAAAGAAGTGATTTGAAATAAAATATTCATGAACTGACATAATTAAAAAATTAACCAAGACATCTAAATTGGCTTTGATAATATACCATTATAAATATTTATTTAGATACTTGTGAGATGCCTTTGTGGTATATATATATTTTTTCATGTAAAATATTTCAGGTTTGATAAATTATAATTCATATTTACTAATAGATGTTAATTTAGCATTAATGCCCAGTATTTATTCAAGAAGTATGGATTGTAGATTAGTGGTTGTGTAGTAGAGGACTGTGGGGGTAGAAAAGACTGATGACAGGGAAACTCAATCAGTTGGAAGTCTTCAAAGTGAGACAACACCTGCCCATTACAATTAGCAATACAAAATAATATAATTAGGTGCCAAACGAGAGATTTAATAAAGGTGAAGTTGGTTTGTTGCTTTAGGCTGTTTCTAAGTAGAGCTACCATCCAGTCTTAGTATGGTACTCAGCCTTATAAAAATTTGACCTCATCAATCTCCTGGTTATTGACATATTTGTGTCTATCAATTACTTTGGGCACTGACAGTCAAGGCATGTGAACAACTAGAATCAAGTAGTTACTGGGGCCACGTGTGGGAGTGCACACCTATAATCCCAGTACTTGGGAGCCTAAGGCAGGAGGATTGCAGGTTCAAGGATAGCCTCAGTAACTAGTCAAGTCCTCAGCAAGTTAGTGAGAACCTGTTTCAAAATAAAAATAAAAATGGCAGGGCATGTAGGTCAGAGGCAGAATGCTCCTGGGCTCAGCCCCCAGCCCCCACAGTTACTGGGTGTTTAAAATTATTTATTAATAAATTCAGTAAGTTAAGTCCTACTATATGTAAGGATCATGTTAGGAAAAATGAGAAATAAAATGTTTTGGTGGATACTGTCACAGGAGCATACAGGGTGATAAAAGTCTTATATTAAAATGTACAAGTAAGCCGGGCATGGTGGCACACCCTTGTAATCCCAGCATTTGGAAGGCTGAGACTAGAGGATCACGGTTCATGGACAGCCTCAGTTACTTAGTGAGGCCCTCTGCAACTCAGTGAGACCCTGTTTCAAAATAAAGAATAAAAAATTGAGCAAGGGGTGTAGCTCGGAGGTCATATGCTTCTGGGTTCCTTCCCCAGACCCGCAAAAAATAAAATAAAATAAAATAAAATAAAATAAAATAAAATAAAATAAAATGTACAAGTAGAGTCCATATTCAAAGTGGAATATTAATATTCCACCTTGTAATCTCTAGAATATTTTGATGAGTATTTTACCCAATCTATGATAGGACACAGAGAATCCTTAATTCAATATTATGAAATAGACCAGGCCTATTGCAGGGTAACTTAATAATTCTTTCCTGTGTACAAACCTATATATATATATATATATATATATATATATATATATATATATATACTTGTCTAGACTTTGTGACCACGTGAATATGAATAAAAAGATGGATGAAAAGTAAGAATCTCAAGAATATTCTTAGACTTTTTTTTCCAATCTCTGAGAATAATTTTTGGAAAATGTTGTATGATTTTATGGTGCATTATAATTGCACATCATAGTGAGATCCAAAGTGGTACAACATGTGCACACTTGGTGTGTTTCCCTCCCATTGCAACTGGCTTCCAGTTCCTTCTTCCCTATATATGTTTAGTGAGATTGGTAGTGATACCTTCACATACGGACAGAACTTTATTTGAACCGTTTCCTTCCTCAGTTGTCCTTTTTCCTTTCTCCATCTCCCTTCCTCAGTCCCCTACCACTATTCTACTGATTTCTCTCCTCATTTTTCTGAAGTCCAAGGTTTCTTATTTTCTCTCTGGCCTCCACATGTGAAAGAAAAATATGACCCTTGACTTTCTGAGATGGGCTGATCTCATTTAGTATAATATTTTCTAGCTCGATCTATTTGCCTGCAAGTGACATAACTTCGCTCTTTTTTATTGCTGAGTAGAATTCCTTTGTGCATATATCCTGCATTTATCTATTCATCTGTTGACAGATACCTAGGTTGATTCCATAAAGTGGCCATTGTGAATTGTGTTGCAATATATAGGGGTAGGCATACAAAGCTATTTTATATTCCTAATGTGACTTTCTTAACTGTTGTATTTCTATCAAATGGGAGTGGAGAATCACAAGAAGTTTTAAAAATATTTTTCATCTATCTTTTTAAAATTTATTAAAATTTATTATAATTGTAGTTATACCTCTTAATGGAGTGCAAGATGGTGGAGGCACACATGCACACATCACTCATTTAGCCCTTCCCCAATTCCCATCCCATTCCCTCCTCCTCCCTCCTTCTCATGTTTGGCTTAGTGATTGACTTTGATATGTTTATGAATGTACATCATGTACATTAGGGGATTTCCCTCTTCCCTCCTCCCATCCTCCTCAGTTAGGTCACTTTATTTGCTCATCTTTGGTTTCTCCTTTGTTTCTCCTATGACCCATTTTCTCTTTAGCGTCCACATATTGGGGAGTGCATCTGATTTCTTACTTTTTTTTGTGGCTGAGTAATCTCATGTACCATAATGTCCTCCAGTTCCATTCATTTCCCCACAAATGATGTAATTTTGTTCTACTTTATGGTTGAGTAAAATTCTACTCTTGTATATATTCCATAGATTTGTAATCCATTCATCAGTTGATGGACATCTTAGCTGGTTCTATAATTTGGCAGTTGTGAATTGTGCAGCTATGAACATAGATAAGCATGCATTAGTTTGGTGATTTGGATTCCATTTTTTGGGGTAGATTCCCAGGGGTGGTATTGCTGGATCATATGGTAAGTTCCTTCCCATTCTTCTGAGGATCCTCCATACTGTTTTCCAAAGTGTTTGCACTCATTTGCAATCACACCAACAATGTTATTAGAGTTTCCACTTCTCTTCATCCTCGCCAACATTTGTTGTTGTTTGTGTTTTTAATGATTGCCATTCTTATTGGAATTAGGTGAGATCTCAAGGTAGGTTTGATTTGGATCTCTCTAATTGCTAATGATATTGAATATTTTTTCATGCATTTACTGGCCATTTGAGTTTCTTCTTTTGTGAAGTGTCTAGTTAACTTGCTCATTTTTGATATTCATTAAATCAGTAAATCTTTATTATGTGCCATGTACATAAAGACCTAAGAAACATTACCACTCTATAGATAGCCCAACCATCTGAAATGTTAGTGGTACGACTGGAGTGACAGTCCAGTAGGATTTGAAGATTTATAACAAAAGTTTTGGAAAATGTGCCAGAATTGTGAGTGAGAGATATTAGGAGTAAGTAATGGTTAAAGAATAAATATAATAATAAATATATCTCTAGAAAGAGATGAGTTAAGGACAAATTTTTATTTTTGATTTTATTTATTATTATTATTATTATTATTATTATTATTATTATTATTAGTGGTGGTGGTGGTACTGGGGTTTCTGGATGCCCTTCTACCTCCGGGCTACAGTCACAGACCTATTTTTTAATATTTTTATTTGGAAACAGGGTCTCTTAAGCCAGCGAGGCTGGCTTCGAACCTGCGCGATCCTCCTGTCTGCCTCCCAAGCGCAGGGATTTCAAGCGTGCACCACCACGCCCTGCATAAGGACAAATTTTTTAAAAAGCCAGATGTGGCAACTCACATCTGTAATCCCAGTACTTGGAAGGCTAAGATAGGAAGATCACAGATTCGAGGATAGACACAGGATATAGTGAGAATCTCATTAAAGTCGCAAGACTATGTATGAAAATAAAAATAAAATAGAACTGGGGTGTAGCTCAGAGGTAGAATGCCTTGGGCTCAGGTCTCCAATACCACAGAGGGGGGAAAAAAAAACATTGTGTGTGTGTATGTGTATGTGTGTTTGTGTCTGTGTGTGTCTGTGTGTGATTCTAGCGACTGAAACCAGGAGTCTTCTACCTTCAAGATATACTCCAACCTTTTTTTTTTTCTTTAAACAGGGTCCTGTTAAGCTGCTGAGGGCTTTGCTAATTTGCTGAGGCTGGCCTCAAACCTATGATCCTCCTGCTCAACTTCCTAAGTGCTGGGATTAGGGATACGACAAAAAAATTTGGTAAAGCTTTCAATGAGGAAGCCATTAAAAAAAAAAAATAAAGCCAACTGGGTGATAGCACATGCCTATAATCTCAGCTAGTACTGGGAAGGCAAAGACAGAAGAATCACACATTCAAAGTAAGCCTGAGCAATTTAGTGAGAATTTGTCTCAAAATAAAGAGGTCTGGGAGAGGAGAGGAGAGAGGACACACACACACACACACACACACACACACACACACACACACACACACACACACACTTCAGTATTGAAAATGAGAGTAGTGGTACCGCATGCCTGTAACAGTGCTTGGGAGGCTGAGAGAGGAAGATCACAGGTTTGAGGACAGCCTCATCATGGTAGTGAGTTGGAGCTTGTAGGTAGAATACCCCTGGGTTCAATCTCCAGAACCTGCCACCTTGAAAAAGATAGAAAAAGAAATGGGAGTCATGAGCCGTGTTTATGAGACTTGAAAAAGTTAAAATCATATGCACAGACATTAGCTTAAGTGACCAAGAATGTTTTAAAATAGGAAAACTGACAGAGGGTATTGAAAGGCTCTGAAAAATAAAGATTGGATGAAAGTCTATGTTCTTAGTCACAAAGAAATGGGTCTCATACACAGCGTATACAAGTAAGACATAGAAGCCGGGGTGGTGGCGCACGCTTGTAATCCTAGCATTTAGGAGGCGGAGACAGGAGGATCTGGGTTGGTGGACAGCCTCAGCTGCTTAGTGAGGCTAAGTGAGACCTTGTTTCAAAATAAAGAATAAAAAATAGGGCTAGAAATGTAGCTCAGAGGTAGAATGTCCCTGGGTTCCATCCCCAGTACCCCCCCCCAAAAGTAAGACATGGAGTATATATAGAAAAAATAAGAAAATCTTATGTGCAACCGGTTACACAAACCCAACAAGTGAAAAGGTGGTGACAATAAGCAGGGCAGCTGTAGGAGTTTTCAAAATATTGTGTGAAAAAATATTTAGAACAATTTCTCTTAAGTTCTTTATCACTATACTAGAGTATGAATGAGGATCTTTATGTTGTGTTTAAACCTGTTAATTTCAGGATTGCTTCTTTGCTGGTTAAACATTACATTTCTTTATGAAGAACATATTATAGTAACTTTTTTTGGTAAACCATGAAGCATCATTCAAAAAGCAGAAACATATGCAAATATATAACTAAAAATTATCTTTCCCAGAAACTAAGATTAATTTATGCAAATACTGTGGTCTACTTATTTTTATCTTGAGGATGAAATTATGTTGTTTCAGGAAATTTTTCTCTGTCCACTAACTAAATATATTTGAATACTAAGTGTATCTGTAAGAGTAAGAATTGTTTCCTAAATCAATAGATTCATAAAGATAAAAGCAATGTATAGATTACTTATTAGAAGTTTATTTTACATACAGTATTAACTTGGAACTGTATAGCTATTTCTCAGGTCACTTGAGTAACCCACAGTATCTAAAATAATCAGTTAAAGATTTGGGGGCAGATTGAAACTCACCAGGGAGAGGAAGGCAGTAGAACTGGCATTAGGAAATCAAGAAAATAATTAAAACTGGAAAACTCTAGTCCATTAATCTGGAGGTTCCTTCCATAACCAATGAGCTTTGGTATCCAATTTAATGAAGGATGCTTATTTCACTTTCCAGAGCAGAAAAATTAATTGGGAGCTATAATTTAAGTTTGGTCTCCTTTCTAATTGAAAGAATGTCTAAAGGGAGGGGAAAAACATTTTCATTCCACTCATTTTCATTTTCTAATTTTTTAAAGGAAAGTTTTATTACAAGTATTGACATTTTCATTATTTGAATTGGGATATTTAATTCGTTATACACTATCTCTATGTAAGGGGAGCAGAACCTTTAAAGACAGCCAATAGTTTAATGGACTTGCAATCTATTCTCTGGATTTGTAGATGTGAGAATTAAATTCGTCCGGAAAGAACCTGCCATGCGACGGCATTTCAGAAAACACATTTTACGGCAGAGAACATGATAATAATATATTTTCTGATTTCCCTATGCTAGGAACTAACTTTTTGACTTATCACAAGCTACTGTGCTATTCTTGTTTTGTTTTTAAGAATTACATTGGCAGCTGATCAAACACTGTATTTTTATCTTCTTTACCTCAGGTCTCAGCTCTGCCTTATTTAAAAATTAAAAATATTAAAATGTGTGGCTGGGCGTGGTGGTGCACTCTTGTAATCCCCACGCTTGGGAGGTGAGGACAGGAGGATCGCGCAGGTTCGAAGCCAGCCTCGCTGGCTTAAGAGACCCTGTTTCCAAATAAAAAAGCATAAAAATAGGTCTGGGAGTGTAGCTCGGAGGTAGAAGGGTTTCCAGGAACCCCAGTACCACCACCAACAACAACAAAAAAAAAAAAAAGAAAAGAGAGAGAAATATTTCCTTAAAAATTGCAAATGTTTTTTTTTCATTAATTCTCTGCATAATTCTAAACTCAAGACAAAATTGTTTAGAGTGATCTCACAAGAGTGCCACCAGAATAAGAAGACCCAGAGGCACATGGCCCAGTTAAAACATCTGACAGCACCTCAAGAGAAGTCCCTCCCAAATTTTCCTCTGCCACAGAGACACTGACAATACCGGGAAGCATATAGTGGTTTCATTGTCAGTTTTTCTCCTTGTATAGAGAAGAATGATACTGGAAGGCGATATCTATTGAAGATGATTGCCTCTGTATGGCTGAGCCCTGTCTATCTTCATGAGGGCACTGTAGGAAGAGCCAATGCAGTTGCTTTACCAAAACCCCAAATTGCAAAAGCCAGTTAATCATCTTCCAAAGAAAGCCAACATGCTTTTGGACCTCTCGTACATGTGGGTGGTTGTAGAGCACTGAGAAGATGTCTCCTCTCTGTGGCTCTGAGAACAGGGTCTTTTCTGCACAGGTGAATGGCCTTGTGCCACACGATGACAAATTGCTAACGGGTACCTCCAACTGTTTTGTGTAAGATACATTACTCATTTGACAAAAATGAATGATACTTTAAATAATATGTTAGCTAATTTTTTTGTTATAGTTCGTAGTTTAGTTATAGGTTTTATTTAGTGGGTTAGGTCTTATGACATATAAAGGGTAGATATTCTCTAAGCTCACATACTGTTAGACTCACATCCCCATTCATAAAGTTTACTGAAGTCCTTGGTTTAGGGTAGGTGTGTAATAAACGACAGTAAGGGAATGAGTGAATATATAAGTAAGAAATTTGAAAGGCATTTGAGAGAGTGTTTGTGTGTGGGCTTCAAAAGGAAAACTTGAAGTTTTTGAAATTCAAAATTTGAATTGTACTGCTACCAACTATTGTTTGTTATTTGGGGCAAATTACCTTCTCTGTGGATTAGGGTCATTGTCTTTAAAAATAAGATAACAGGACTTAGCTCATATAGGTGTCAGTATCATACACTGTATATTATTATGACTCAATAAGTTTTAATTACTATTAATTTATATAAATGAACACTATTCTTTGGTTTGAAAACGAATACTTTCTTAGAATCGCATTTTGAAGTAAACTTGTAATTATTTAAAAAATAATAATGAATTGGCAAAATTCTTTTCATGTATAAATTTTATCACTTTTTTACACTTTTTTTGCAATACTAGGAATTAAACCCAGGTATACTTTACCATTGAAATATATCTTCAGCCCCCTTTTAAATTTTTTTTTTTGTTTGTTTGTGGTTTTTTTTTTTTGGTGGTACTGGGGTTCCTGGAAGCCCTTCTAACTCCGGGCTATACTCCCAGACCTATTTTATACTTTTTTTATTTGGAGACATGGTCTCTAAAGCCAGCGTGGCTGGCTTTGAACCTACGCAATCCTCCTGTCTCCGCCTCCCAAGCAAGGGGATTACAAACCTGAGCCACCACGCCCAGTGTTTTTTTTTTTTTCCCACAGTTTAGCCAGAGGCAGTCTCCCTCTGAGCTAAACTCCCAGCCCTATTTTATTTTTATTTTGAAACAGAGTCTTGCTAGGATAATGAGTCTCACTACTTGCTGTGACTGTCTTTGAACCTGTGATTCTCCTGTGTCACTTTCCCAAATACTGGGGTTATGGGTATGTGCCACCACCCCTGGATTTATTTTCATTTTGAGATGGTCTTTCTAAGTTGCCCTGGCTGGCCTTAAACTTGTGCAGTGCTATGCCACTGCACCTGGCTTTGATGTATTATTCTGTTCAAGCCTTGTGAAATGGGCAGCGAAACATTAGAACCCTGGAGATGATTAAAGTTATTTTAAGAAAATGCAACCTATGAGACTCAATTATGAGTGAGATGAGACCGGCGCGAGGAGTAGAGATGTCTGTCCTGTACTTAGCCCAGCTATGCCACTCTGACAGCCCCACCGTGCTTAGCAAAGTCTCATCATGTCCCTTTGCTATGTATGAGAGGTTGCCATTCCCTCTGTCTAATTAAGACACTAAGACCTGATGTTAAAATCTAATATTTTTAATGTTCAGATGATCCAGAATTGAGTCAGGTGAAGTGGACCCAAACACTTTCACTTTCTCCATCTAAAAGGTTTCTTGCGAATTCTCCTGCCATTTGTGTCTGGGGTCCTCTCTGGGTACCAGCACATCACATTGCTCAGAATTGTGCCTCTGGGGCCCTGTCTCTCCCCACTGCACTTTGGCTTCAGCCAAAATGATGTCCCCATTGATGCTATTTGGGGATATTTCTGGACTTTTTGGAAACACCTTGAAATTTTTCAAATTAGGTGATTACAAAGTAATCTTTGGCTCATAATTGAAATATCAAAATTTTTTTATATTATAAGATATTATATATTCATTTAAACATTCTCTGGCTTTATTCTCAAAAATGCTTAAATTGATGTTGGTTAAGAAAAGTTTTCATATTCAGAGGGGACAATTAAATAACTCCAGAGAAGTCAAAAGACTTAATCCTTGGGCAACACACACAGATTTTTGTCTATTATTTTACATTTTACTCTGAATGTTTTGCTCTGAGAGTTCTTGTTAAAACACTAAAGTACATTTGTACATCCAGACTGTGTGTATCTTCCCAATAGATGATAAGCACCCCATGGACAGGATTGGTATATTGTGATTATTTTCATCCTATAGAACAGAACAAATGTTCAATGTGTATTACAGATCAACTATTCAACCAGTACATGATTGGATTGCTTGTCCATAACTCAAATTTCCGTGCCTTTCATAATCCCAAATGTCTCCAAGATTTGTGGTGGCTGAGAAAATTCAGATCACTAAATCGCCCACTTTTATTCTTTTAGATAGATGGCATCAATTTCTACTGCCTCACAAAAAAATTATGTAGGCCAGGGATAGAACTTTCCTTATAAATTTTACAACCAGCTCCTGAGAGGCTAGTGAAAGATCATTACCTCCACAACACCGTTGATCTTCTCTGTGGCTTTTGTAGTGACTCAAACAATATGACAGTCGACATCCCCTATGGACAAGTTTAATAGAATTAAAGAAATATGAACTTACAGATCTACATACTAATACTGCATAAACCCCCTATCCTGCATGTTCACATCCAGGAATTCTCTTGTTTTAGGTCTTAGAATTTGTTGTATAATATGTTTTCCTTCTAACTTAAGTAATAGTAATTTGGTTACCTCTGGAATATTTTAGTTACATGGTTTGAAAAATTAAGTCAAACTCATTACCTGTTTCTGAAAAAAAAAAAAAAAAACCACAACAACTTCATAATAATTTTCCTCTGGTGTTCTTGAGGCTTCCAGCTTTCTCCACACATTTTTTTTTTTTTAATCCAGGAACCAAGTAGGTATTCTAAAAACATTTTCTAGTTAATTTCTCTATATCAGCCTCATAAGCAGATGACATGGTTCTAATCCTTTACCTTTATGCACCTATAAATTTTCAGTTCCAAATATTTAAAAGCACAAGTCAGTACTAGAATGAAGGAAATGTAATATATACGTATATATATTTCAGAGTCATAAGTAAAATCAGTTGTTTTCATCTAAGTCCTTTGTACCAATTTAATTCTTAAAGTACCACTGGCAGAAGAACAGTTTAGTGTCTTTAAGGTGAGAATTTTTTTATTAAGTAACTAAAATAAACTTTAAAAATTGCTGAGCAAAACATACCCAAATCTTGTATTTAAGTTAGATTTAATTTCAAACTGCTTTTAAGGATCCCTTTTTCTTATTCCCTTGGTGGTCTTTCAAAAGCCAGGTGTCTGGGATTGTCTCCAGCCTGGTCTAAAAGCACCCCAGGCTTTGGATTAGTACAGGAGAGCTGCCTTTTGTTTAGAAACGCCTATTTACATAATGCCTGTTAATTTAAACTCACTTGGAATGTATGGCCACATGAACCCAAACCAGAGTAGGTCAACAGTGCATGGGCCTGTTTTTTCATCAAATTAGTTTAAAAATATCCTTCAGATGGCATGAAAAAAGGTACTATGGAGTCGTTTCTTAATTCAACTGCTGTATTCTTAAAAGCAATTAAGGAATAACAGCTATATTCTTTATCACATTATAGAGTGGAACAGAAAAATTTTAAAAACCAGTATGTTTTTTACTAACCACTTAAGTATTTTAAAATATACTAGGATAATTTATATGACCCAACAACAAAACGTCTTACAAACCACAAGGTGATCTCTGCTCTGAAACTGTCATTTCCCACTCACAGAATACATCTACTTAATCCTTTGGCTCAACTTTCAAGTTCAAAAAGTGTGTGTGTGTGTGTGTGTGTGTGTGTGTGTGTGTGTGTGTGTGTGTACGTGTTTCCTCGCACATATGTGTGTAAAATAATGAAGTTTTTTATTGTGTTCTTTTCTAAATATTGTTTTAAATAGAATAAGTCAAACTTATTATTATGGGAATAAGATGGTGCTTTAGGTTTAGATTTTCACATGAATTTGGAAATGTTTGTGGCAGAGTTGGGAAACCCTAACCTTTGTCACTTTTTTTTAGACATTGCATTTAAATTCACTTTTATGTTCTTTACCCAAAGAAGGTTAGATAGTAGTGGCTTTGTATTATAGACAGGAATCCACTTTGCTAAATTACTTCTTATTTTAGGTATTATTTAAGTAATAAGGACCAATGTCCTTAATAGTTGCAGAGATACACACACACTAAAAATTTAAATAAAACCTATTGTCAGTGAAAAGAAATAGTGAAAGATTTTCTTCTTAAAATAATGTGGACTTTGAATTAGGAAAATGCTGCTTTGCAAAGTTTATTCTCATTTGTAGCACTTTAGTGTCTGGTTTTTCTTTGTCTTTACCAAATGACTAGATCTTGAAAATGATATTTAGTTACATATTTATGGAGGATGATAATCGCACCCATGTGTCTACATTATTTACCTCTGCATCTCCCCCCACCCAGGGTAGAGTTAATATGATGTTTACCTGCTGTTACACTTTACTTACCTTTTTGAAATACTGTGCTGACATTTTTCTTTAGCATAATTTTATGCAAAGATTAGATTTTAACCATCTTTCTTTATAGCATCTCCTGATGCTATATAATAAAGAACATTTTCTAGTTAAATTGGATAAGTTTCATAAAGTCAATCTATAAATAAATGACCAGACTCTTATTTTAATATTAATCAGTTTGCATGTCAAATATAATTTTTTATTGTCCTTCTTGATAATAGACATTTTTTCTCCAGAAGTATTTTTCATAGGAACTACATTTCTTAAATAATACAAAAGTTTGCTTTCTTTCATTTTAATGAAACCTCATTGTTCTTCCCCATAGCAAATCACCTCAATTCATTTTTATTTTATTCTATTTTCTAGCTATTACCTATCTTCAGAAGATTTCTTGATGAAATACAAAAATTAGTAAGGATAACCTACTTTTTCTTATCTGTGGATATGTGAACTTGCTTTGTAGTGTTAAAACAAATCAAAGTCCAGTAAGGAAATAATCGAACAAACACTGTGACTTGAAAAGAATGAAAAACTTCCTTAGGAACTGCAATCAAGCATTCTGTATACATAAGCTAATCAGAACTGTTTCAATTCTTCCTTTATATTCTCCTCGAACCTTGAACCGAACAATAAGCAATAATAGAAAACCAAAGTCCTGCTACAGCTCACTAAACTAACACCCTTGAAAGACATTTGACTGTGTCTGGGTCTGAATGAGAATGTTCCCCAAATCTTCTGCTCAAAGATGGGGCCCTCCTGTGGGAGGTTTTAATTGTTTTCCTCTTTTTTTCTCTGTGGGAGCCCCAGGGCTCAGCTTCTTAACAAAACCAGTATTAGTGAGGAATCAAATCCAAACTTCTAATTTGCTCAATATTTGACCATCTTTTAATAAAGTGAATCAAGCCTGTTAAGAAAAAAAATAGTAGGATTTAAGATTCTGGAAGAAAATTCTGTAACGCAAGATTATGTTAAAACAGTTTTCCAAAAATGTTTTTATCGATGCACTGTAATTACACATCATAGTGAGACTGAAATTGATACATTCATACATGCACACAGCCCTTCCTGTATTTCCCCAACAGATTGACCTTGTTGTAGGCGTTCACTTACAAAAAAAGAAAAAGTTGTCTGACTTTCAGAAGAGTCAGTCAGATCAATGTTAAAAATTCAAGAACAGTGTTTCCACTATTTATTTTGTAAGAGGTTGGGTTATATCTTCAACAATGCTTTATTTTCATATCACATTTGGTAAATTACAGTATAGTACATAATCAATCACCAGTGAAATCTCAGAGAGAATAAAATCAACTCTAAAATTCCACTCTGCTCCTGGCTAATATTCTGTTTGTAAAATGTTTTGTGTGTGTATGTTTCAATGAATTTAATAGCTAGCATGTCCTTTGGCTTGGAAACAGAAATCAGTGAGCACATACTCATATGCTCATGATGTAAACAGTTTTCTGAACTGTTATTAGAAAACCTAAGCACATATTTATAAGATTTGCTTTCTCTTGGGGGGGAATTATTGCCAATTGAAAGTGTTGTGCTACCCAACTGCATGACCCTAACCTCCCAAGTTAATGCTGAGAAAGGATAAGAAAGTTTCAGACTTAGTTTGAACAAAACAGGCTTTGGGGGCATTATATCAGGCTACAGAGTAACAACTTCATTAAAAAATGATTTTATTCTTAATTTATGTTTAAATTATACCAATAAAATTTTATTTCTATTTTGAGTCAATGGACTTCTCTCTATTAAAATATTAATATATCTGCTGATGACTTTTTACTTTTCTTTATTTTCTTTCTTTCTTTCTTTCTTTCTTTCTTTCTTTCTTTCTTTCTTTCTTTCTTTCTTTCTTTCTTTTTTGGTACTGGGAATTGAAACCAGTAGTACTCTGCTGGAGTAGTACACCCACCATCCTTTTTGTTCTTTATTTTAAGACAGTGTCTCTCTAAGTTGCCCAGGCTGCCTTCTGACTTGTCATCCTCCTTCCTCAGCCTCCTGAAGTAGCTGGGATTCCAGGTGTGTGCTACCATTGCCAGCTCTGGTCTCCTTCCTTCCTTCCTTCCTTCCTTCCTTTCTTTCTTTCTTTCTTTCTTTCTTTCTTTCTTTCTTTCTTTCTTTCTTTCTTTCTCTTTCTTTCTTTCTTTCTTTCTCTCTTTCTTTCTTTTTTTCTTTCTCTTTCCTCCTCCTCCTCCTCCTCCTCCTCCTCCTCCTCCTCCTCCTCCTCCTCCTCCTCCTCTTCTTCTTCTTCTTCTTCTTCTTCTTCTTCTTCTTCTTTTCTTCTTTTTGTTTTGGTGGTACTGGGGTTCCTGGAAGCCCTTCTACCTCCAGGCTACACTCCCAGACCTATTTTATATTTTTTTTATTTGGAAACAGGGTCTCTTAAGCCAGCGAGGCTGGCTTCGAACCTGCGCAATCCTCCTGTCTCCGCCTCCCAAGAGCAGGGATTACAAGCGTGTGCCAACACGCCCGGCTTTGGTCATTTATTTCTTTTCCTTTCCTTTCCTTTCCTTTCCTTTCCTTTTCTTTTTTTTTTTTTTTTTTTGCGGGTTTGGGGATGGAACCCAGGGGCATTCGACCTCCGACCTATACCCCCTGCCCTGTTTTTTATTGTTTATTTTGAAACCGGGTCTCACTGAGTTGCAGAGGGCCTCACTAAGTTGCTGAGGCTGTCCATTAACCGCGATCCTCAGGTCTCAGCCTCCCGAATACTGGGATTACAAGCGTGCACCACCACGCCCGGCTCTGGTCACTTATTTCTAAGCTTGAACTTTTAAATACCACATTTTGTTCTGTGTGAATAGAAGAATAAGTTGGGGATGATCAAGTATAGGAAACACAAAGGCGTGATTTCTTAGTGTCAGTAGAAAGTGCAGGGGTAAGACAAGGGTACAAAGTGGAGAAGTGTTCCAGAAAAATGTTGTGGGGAGGCCTTGGAATGGTTCAGTGGATTTATGTACTGGTAGAGTGATTTAATCAGATTGTCTGCGTCTTTCTTCGTGTGTGTGTGTGTCTAGGGATTGAACCCAATTCTACCTCTGAGCTACACCCCCAGCCCTATTTTACTTTTTACTTTGAAACAGGTTCTCACTAGGTTGCTGAAAGTCTCACTGGGTTGAGGCTGTATTTGAACCTATGATCCTCCTGTCTCAGCCTCAGAAGTATTGTGTTTACCATGTGTGTACTGCCACACCTAGCTTGCATCTTTTGATGATGTAGTTTGTCCAAACAGTATGAGCTGGCCTTCTAAAGCAATGATGTTTGAGACCATGACTTTGAGCCTAGACTTTCTGGATTCTCTGCTCAGCTTCGCCTTGCAACAATGTACAGATTTAGGTAACTTCATGAACCTAAGTCTCTGCCTCATGCCTGATTCCTAGGATTGTTGGGAGGATGGAGTAAGAATATATGTATGAAATAAATTTATAAGTCATTGCTAGTTATTTTAGATATTACTGATGTTTATAATCACCTGGATATTGCAAACAAGTATGCAATATATTTATTTTATACACAACCTACCACAAATCTGTTATGATTACCTAAAAAAGTAAGGATAACCTCTTTTTCACACTTGCATGCATTTTACTTTAGTAATTATTCTATTAAGAAAAAAGGTTGAACTTAAAAGGCAATGACATAAGTGTGAGTTATAATGGAGTAACTTAAAGTTATGATCATTGTGCTAAAATATTATATTTCGTATACCTTAATGGACAATCTAGCTGCTTGGTTTCAGCCATCTATGGTTTCTAATTTGACTTTGTAAGAATTCTCTTATTGTCCTAGAAATTGATTCATTGCAAAGACAGCCTTCTGTCTTCCAACAGTTTTTTCCAACAGTTTTCACCTGAATAAATATCATTATTACCAGTTTGAGGGATTAAATGATTTGTTTAAAATTGACAAAAAAAAATCAATGGTGTAGTCAAATTTCTAAGCAGGACATATTTAACTTAAACCCAAGGAGAAGCAATTTTTACTTATGATTTGTAACTTACCATTTTCTCCAAAATATTTTTACTTCAAGAGACAGAAAAGGAAAATGATAGCAGTCTTTAGAGTAAATGCTAAAAAAAAAAAAAAATGTGGAATTCGAATGAAATATTCAGTGGGTTAATTTCTGTGGTACATAAAAAGATTAATGAAATATTAAAAAAGTCAGATGTGGTGGCATATACCTGTAATCCCAGTACTTGGGAGGCTGAGACAGGAGGATTGTAGGTTCCTCGGCACCTTAGCAAGGCCCTCAGAAATTAGTAAGACCTTTTTCAGAAAAAAAGAAAGAAAGAAAGAAAATTATTCTATAGATGTAGCTTGGAAGTAGGATGCCCCTGAGAACAATCCCCAGCAAAACACACACACACACACACACACACACATACACACACACACACACACACTTGTAGGGCAAAATCCTTATCCTTATTCTGACTAGGAGAAATATTCATCAATTTGATTAAATATTAGGTGAAATTTGAACAGTTTAATCACATTAACAATTGAAAAGTATGAACTTACAGAAAATTAAGGGTGAAATTAGGCTTTCAAAGACTAGAACTGCATTTTAGAAGAAATCATAATATACTGGGAAATATTGAAGGCTAACTTAATCAGCACAAAATGTACCTAGAAGATGTTGTTCTGTTTACAACCAATTATTTAAAGCACTTCATGCTTTCTTCCTCAAAAAGGAGGGGGATCGAAGTCCTCATCTATATTTCTTGCTTGTGGAAGAGCCTTTGAGAGTTCATTAATATGTGTTTGTGGAACCAAGGACTACTTTGGTAAAAATAAATTCTGCTTCTATGAACTCAAGGGAAGACTTCAAGAATGATAAGGAATGGATTGAAGAAGGATCATTTCCTTCTTTTCTAGTTATTTCAGCAGAAGTTTAAATACTAAGAGACCAGATAGCATGTGTCCATTTTTTTTTAAAGCATTTCCATTTTTCTTGTGTCCTGAACCGTGTCCATATTTACAGAACTGTCCCAAGTATAAACATGCCAAGATTGTGGGAGTCATTTCTGAAAAAACAGTAAACATTTTTTAGATGGTTTTGTATTCATACCACATGTATTTATTTTACATATTTTTTAAGTCAAGTGTTTCAATTTACTTGGTTTTGTATATTCCAGTCTTTAAGGGGGGGGGTAGACAGCAAGTATATAAGTATCCTCAAAAGTCTGAATTTAGTAAAATTAAAAGTATATTCTGTATTAAAACTTCAAATGGCATTTGCTACACTTATATGGAAAACCAGTAGTCATATGTTTTCATCTTGACTCAGCAAGTGGTAGTTCTGTTTTATTACTCCAAAATAAATGTTTTACACATTTTACAAAATGCTGACCAGTGGTTTGGTTCCTCAATTTTAAGAAGTTCAATATTATACGAACCTGTTTGGAACTATAGCAAGAGCACTGTAGGTTAGACAAGCAGAATATTTTTGTACAACAAAGATTTTTTTAAGCAGGCTGTACTAGAAGTTTATTACAAATTCATTCCCAGTAGATCTCGAGGTTTCTAAACTGAAATTTCTGGGATAGAAGTTAATCAAATTCTTTTATTGAGTATGCAAATCACTTTACTGGGCCTCTGGAGAGTTTTATGGGATGTTTCTTCCTTTAAAGAGTTTACAGTTTGATGGAGAAGATAAAAATCACGTGAAAGCACCCCAAATCTCTAAAAATTGACATTAGAGCCTAAACATATGCACTTAATAAATATATTTGATGATGCTGAAATACAATTACAACTTCAAAGAGATGCAGGGTTGATTTTTATTTTTAGAAAAGGAGTGGATTTCTCACATTAAAGAAAAAATTTAGTATCTAAAAAAATTAAAGTCTATTTTAAAATTTAACCAAGCCTTTTGAAGATAGCCAGTCTGTTTTTATTATTTGCCATGTATAATTCAGGATATACATACAAAAATATGTATATGTATGTATTGGTCTTACATTGGAGCAGGTATAGATTGAACTTACTAATCTTCTAATCGACCAGCTAATCTTCATAGAGGAGAAATAATATGATTTTGAATAGAAAAATGAGTCTTTTTTTTAGCTAAAATTAGTTTGCTATAATCATGTGAAAACTTCTATTTTATGCAGTTTTTTTGAAGGAGGACAGATATTGTCAAAACAAGGATTGTGAATAGGGCTTGGGGTATTTCCAGTCAGTCTTAAAATCATCTATTTACCTTTCTTTTAATCTAACTCATCATCCAAGCCCCATCAGCTATTTTCTCAGTTCCATTAACTTTAGTGCCATCTTCGGCTTCTGATCAGCAGTTGAACAAAGTCGTAAGTTGATAGCACCACAACGTACACAGAGAGTTCTTTTCAAACACTTAGCCCTGTTTGAACAGAAACTGTTTTACATATTCTTTACAATGATCTGTTACTTAGACTATATTGGGAATCTGATCAAAGGTAGCGGGAGCCACACTGGATCTTTGGCTTTTCTTGAGTTTAAGGTCAATGTTTGAGGGAAACCCTCAAAAAGGGGGGAAAAACAACTTTGGTTCTTACCTAGACAACAAAAGGCCTTTTAGCCATTGCTATCTTGTTCGTCTTTTCTGAGTGGTCTCACCAGACAGAGAGCTCGTCAGTTATAATTCCATCATTACTCTTTCTAACAGCCCTTTAAGCCTGGCGCTCTTCAAAGCTGCGCAGAGCACTGTGTGCGTCTGGTTTCACCACTCAGAGCAAGAAGCTGAAACAAACGATGCCAACTGACTTTAAGGCAATTTCCTGCCCTCTGTGGAAATTCCTGCTTCTCATATTGAATCGATTCACTGAGTGAAACTTGACCTCTTGTTATAGTGCACACACTTTGCAATGTGCTCCAGTAATTCAAAATGAAATACCAGTTGCATATAGAAAATACAAGCACCTGACTGTAGTGTGTCCAGCTTATTTTGAAAATGAAAATGCCTTTAAAATTTGCTTTTCTCTAAGAAAGTTGCATGTACCCATATATTAGATTTTTTTCTTCTCATTGTAAGATAATTAAAGTAATGGATTCTGGCCTGAACTACCACTGTAAGCATACAGTCAGACTTTCTTTTATACACACACACACACACACAGACACACACACACACACACACACACATATATGGATGGAAGCTAAAATGGGAAAATTATGCAATTTATTAAAAACAAAGAAAAACTTCCTTTGTTAAATGGTGTTTTTGAATTCAGGTATTAAAATGATGCCTTCGTGTCTTTAGTTTCCTGCACGTACTTGCATGCCCATACTTGGGGTGTGTGTGTGTGTGTGTGTGTGTGTGTGTGTGTGTGTGTGTGTGTGTGGTGTAGACAGTACACTGGAGAAGAAGCATTCGTATTACTTTTTTGTCCTATTTGTCAGAAGGAAGGGAAAGTTAGCAGGTTTAAAAGAGCAAGAGTTACAAATATTTGGATGGAATTGGTATAAAATCACTTTTAAAGTGAATATACATTGTCTAAGTTATTTTAATTATAGAATTAGATGCTTTTAAACAATTTCTAATATGTATTGGCCAATAGTATTAAATTCCTATTGAAGGATAATGGGTTCATGTCATTAATAATAGAAGATTCTTTGCTTGTTTTTAATAGCAGGAGAGTACTTAGTTCACTGGAACATCTTACATTTATTTATTCATTTGTTTATTATTTACTGGGAAGTAATGCTAAGCCTTGTCTATATGCACAGAATGAAGAAATTCCAACACAGACAATTTACTGAGTTCTTGATCAATACTGCTTACTGCATTTGTCTTAACTGAGCACCAATTCATGTCAGTAAGATGGTTCCTAAAAAATTCTGTTTATATGAGCTTAGATACCTTGGGTAAGAAATACACTAATGTATCTCATAAATATTACATATATTTATATAGAATTCTACCCTGTTGAATAATTTGTGTTAGACATTCATTTCTCCAGATTTGTAAAAACTCAGGCAGTTGGTGTGAGGGTGGAGGTAGGAGGTATTGGCAGAGATAACACTGCTTCTTCATATTCTTAATAAATATAATTAGTTGAGTTTTATGCCTTGCCTTTTTTTTTAATAGTGAAGCAATTGTAGTGTAAAAAGAGCAGTTGTTTGACTATGTTATTTAATTAAACAGACTTTCCTCTCTTATTCCTTAAAAAGAAAAGCAGTTATTCAAAGTATAAAAATAAAAAAAGATTAAAAATAATGGTTTATAAACTTTGCAAAGTACATAAGGAAACCTCATTAATTCTGGATATCTAAAGCATAAACAAAATCTGAAACAAATATGATAACATACAAAAACAGAAATCCACATTCCAGATTCATTTTGGTTCTCTTTTTTTTTTAACACATTTAGCAAATGATTACAAGTAAAAGCAAGACTATTATCAGCACTCCTGTAGCAAATTTGTTAATAAGAAGATGTTTCTGTATATGACCAAGCACTATTCATAACTATAATAGATTATACTCCACGATGTAGGAACACTGGCCCTCTTTTGAGTAGAAGGAGATTTAAATTTTGTAGGAGATATAAATATTTGCTAATTCTCCTCAAATGAGGAATAACCTCCTACTGGGAAAGTAGCCTGCTTAAAAATGCTTTCTTTTTTCTCCTTCCTACCCATTTCTTTCTTTCTTTCTTGAAGGTTAGAGCTCAGAAATGGGCTTGCTCATTTTGTAAAGGCACTGCCATGATAGCAAAAGCCATAAAAGGAAAGAATTCTTTGGTTGAACAGAAATTAATTAGGAAAAAATGAGGAAGGAAAGAGAGACTCTTAAGTCAGTGCCTTAAAAAAAGTCCTAACAGCTGTAATATGAGAGAACATTCTAACACATTTTTTAATATAATTATATGAAAAAGACATTTTTATATTTCCCTCTCCTAGCATAAAAAGAGTTTTTTGTCAAGCAGTAACAATTTATTCCTTATGGAAACTGCTGTATTATTGTCTGATGGCCATTTTAGATCCATAAAAAGAAATGGATTAAAGAAAATTAAACAGTATTTTTAAGTGTCTACAGCTTGTGGCATGTTAACAACAATCTATGAGAAACACAACGAAAAATTAAGCTTGGGTTTCCAGGACTTTTTCCTACTATACTACTATGCTCAAATGTTTGACTCTGAAAACTTGTTTTAAAATTCAATTTTGAAGGTATCAATAATTTAGGTGGCGTAAAATGAGATACAACCAAATATAAATGCATATCATGTGAAATATTTATTATATGCCATGTAATATATGCAATATAATATATGTAATATATGTGTATATGTGTGCATGAAATTATATGTATATAATTTCATATATATGTACATATATATATATATAATTCTGCTTCACATTCTTTTAAGTATTATAAAACTGACCACCAAATGAAGTGCTTTTGAGAATAGGAACGTTACATTCTAACTCAGAATTTGCCACTAATTATGCAGCCTTGAGTAAGTCAATTAAATTCACTGGACCTTAAGTTTCCATATCTATAAATGAGAGGATTGAATGCCTTTTCTGAAGTCTTAGATTTCTCCATATTTTTATTAGTATCCAACTAATCTTCTCTTGTTAAATTAAATACTCAGAAATGGCTCATGTTTCTCTGGAAACTCAGTTACCTAATAAAAGTTTGTGCATGACCACCAGAGGTGTCCAACCTACTAAAGACATGTGTTACAAAGAGTGGCTTGACTGGACATATTGAAGTGGGTTGAACGTAACTTTGTGAGCTGTTCTATTCTTTTGCACATTATTAACAAATTAATAAAAGTAAGATTACAAGAAAATGGATAACTATTTGCCAGTGTCAAATAGGGCATTAAAATAATCATTGCAAAGAGGGAAGCATGGTAAGACTGATTGTGCGTCCTTAGGTAATTAGTCTTCTCAAAAGTATCTGGTCCTGCTGAGTCCTATGGATGGATAGTGACCATGTACTGATTGATTCATATCCATTTTGCTTCTCATCTGTTTATATGTGCTATATAAATCATTAACTTAATCACTTATAATTCAAAAATTTAAGAAAATTGTATACTAAAATTAAAAAAAGATTTTTATTTATTTGATAAAATATATTTAAGTAAAATTTATAAGACTGAGTGAAAAGCTCATCAAATGCTGTGGGCATGTATACTACCATCACCATGAACTACATTATGATGTGAGATTATAATGCACCAATAAAAGTATTTTTAAAAAGTGGGCAAATGAGCCTGGAACAGTGAAAAATGAAATAAAAAAATAAAAAGCAAATGAGAGTTCGTAATATGAAAAATTAAAAATATTACATTTATATGAGGGAGAAAGAAAGAGGGAGGAGAGAGAGACAGAGACAGAGACAGGTGCATCTCCAAGCCCTGTCACATATGTTTAATACTCACCAAAATGTATTTTGAGATGTCAGTATTGCTCATCTTTTTTTTTTTTTTCACTTGATGGAGTATAACAGGTGACCTTGATGCATGACTTTTGATTTTTGGTGACCTTCTTCTTAGGCTAGAAGACTATGTAACTCTAGCTTGGTGAGATTTTTCTGGATTAAGTAGATGTGATTGCTCAAATGTCCCCAGTATATCAATACTGAACACTTTTCATGCCAGACAAAGAAATATTCTATGAAGCATAAACTCCATTATGAGTGGGAAATTTTACCTCTATAAGCTATACCAATAAAACTGTAGCTCAACCAGAAACATCAAAATGTATAGTTATTTAGACATATGCAGGTAAGGAAGTATAAAAGGTAGAGGTAGATAAGACCCATTGGGAATCCAGAGCTGGAAACTGTGGAGCGTGTGACCTAGAGGTGAGAGGACTGATTCCATGTGTGGCACGAGGTCCTAGGCTCATTTCGGAGGCTTTTCTAGGCATATGTGTGGGTGAGTGTGGTTGCAGTTCACCCTACACATCTCAAAAGTTGGTGGTCTGGAAGACTTCCAAAAGGGTGTGGACTGTAGTGTTTGAAGAAGCATAACTAGTCATGCTCATAAATCACTAAGCCTGCATGAGTGAGAGAAAGAGAATTTGAGTGTGTGTGTGTGTGTGTGTGTGTGTGTGTGTGTGTGTCCAACCCGCATGAGTGTGCTCACATAGCCTCCTCATGGCTGGCCCATAAAGGTGGCCTTACTGAGAGCTGGATTGTGCTAATGTCTCCCTAACCACAATTACCTCACTACTCAGAGCCAAATGAGGGGATGACAACAGCAATGGCACATTTGCAAGTACAGCTTTGTGAGTTTTAAACATAGAGTGTTTTTTCTTTGTTTTCATCATAGAATTTTAATTTTTTTTTTTTTTTACAAATTGTTTTGCTTTTGTTTTTGTTTTTTTTCTTTAGAAAAATCAGCCGGGCGTGGTGGCACACGCTTGTAATCCCAGCATTTGGGAGGCTGAGACTGGAGGATCACGGTTTACAGACAACCTCAGCTATTTAGTGAGACCCTTTGCAACTCAGTGAGACCCTGTTTCAAAAATAAAAACTAAAAAAAAAAAAAAAAAAAAAAAAAAAAAAAAAAATAGGGCTGGTGGTGTAGCTCGGAGGTAGAATGCTCCTGGGTTCCATCCCCCATATTGAAAAAAAATCACTAAAATGACTGATGGCATGGAAAGATAACAAATGCTATATTTTAAATTTGTATTATTTTTGTCATTTTAATTGACATATATGTATATATTAATTTGAGCTTTGTGGCATTTAAAGAAAAAACATTATTTCCTCATTTTGGTTCTTGATTTTTTTTTTTTACCCTAAACATTAAATTCTAGAAGACTAGAAAGGACTCAACAATATTTCCTAAATGAATTTACCCTGATGGTATAGACTTTCAGAAGAATTTCTGGTATGGTTCTGAGCATAAATAACTCAAATATCTATAGAAAAAGGTATAAAATCAGCACAGAAATATTTAATACAAATATGCACTGCTCTTTATACGAAACTCACTCTGAAACCTTGCTGTATTTAAATCCTGGGCACAAGCAGAATCTGGTCCCTCTTTTTGTGGGGTTATAATTAATTGAATGTCCTCTCAATACTTCAGATGGTTCATAATAGCACAGTGCTGCGACCAGGTTTAAGGCAACTGACGCCAATCGTCCATTTGTAATTATGTTCTGATGACAATTAACTGGCCAGTGGATACTTGAGAACTGGATTTAGCTGGAAGGATCAAGTTGAAATGTCAGGATTGCTTCCAAGTGCTCACATTGTCCTCCCTTATGTACCGTGTCTTATTAAATAAAATTTTTCATTGAATACAACAAAGGGTAATATATCATGGATGGAATAACCCTAGGATATATTATATTTTACCCATATAAATAAATGAATTGAGATGGGAAACTTTGAAGGTCCCAAATTTTCATGTTACATTGAATAAAAAGTTATTTTAATGTTTTTAGGCTTCCAAATTATACTTTATTTCATTTGCCTTACATTGGCTTAGGTCTAATGAGAACATAAAACCACTGAGTACTTGATGCGAACCTACTCAGTGCTGGGCCCTAGTCTAAAACCCGCAGATTTCCTCCTCAATCATTTTAGCCCTATGTTGCGCAGGGCAGCTTGATTTTTATTCAGAGCAGAGGCAGAAGGATTTTAGAAATAAATGTATGCCTTTAAATTATTTTATGAAAATTTTCATTTTGTGATTAGAGTTTTATTGAACTTGGGTGATAAGGAAGATTTCAGCTTTACTGAAATTTCATTTGTATAATAAGAGCTTGAAATTTTGGGCATTCATTTGCATAAAGATTGAGTCCAAATTTTTCCAAGGTTGCATTCAAAAGCCTTCTTTAATATGAATCCATGCTTATTTCTTGTCTACTATGGACTCATCCCTGAGTTACTCTGAGATTCTCCTTGACTTCTGGAAACTGGGTACTTTCTCCTTGTTGGCCTTTTCTCAAGCTCTTTCCTCTGTTTAGGATGTTTCTTTTTTGCCATGTCCGGTCAAGTTCATACCCATAGTTACTAGACAGTCTCTGTTTTTTTTTTTTTAATGGCAGATTGTCTATTCCATTGGACATTCTCCTTTCTTCTCCTTATGGAGCACATGGTGCATCTCCATTGAGAAACAGTGCAGCTAGTTTTTGCTGGAATTACTGTGTCTCCTTTTAGGATCATTAAAACCTAGATATTAAGAGCAGTACCAGCCAATTAACCTTCATATCATATGTATCAATAAATGCTTCCCATTTTCTGTTGAAATCAACAAGGATTTCCAGCCTCTCATACTGAATGTTACCCTGAATACTCTTACCATGTGCCAGGAATTCTATAAGCCAGAGATTCAAAGTGATTTTCATATTGGCTTTTCATTTCAATATTGCAGCTGGAATAAGTGTGTTGTTTCACATAAATTATAACTGCATTAAAACATAGATTAGAAACTACATCTAATCTATGTTTGCATCTCTGCTTTGGTTGTGATTTGAGTTTTATGATTATGGGAACCCATACATCATCCCGGTATTTATTTCGTAATTATTGTTTTAGAGCAAGATTCAGCAAACCTAGGTCAAATCAGGCCCGCCAACCTGTTTTTGTACCATTTGCATGCCAAGAATGATTTTTAGACTTTTAAATAGATGGGAAGAAATTACAAGAATAATATTTCATGGCATGGAAAAATTATATGAGATTCGAGTTCATGTTCATAAAAAGTTTATTGGAACACCACCACGCACACTTGTTTATACGTTGTCTGTGGCTGCTCTTGTGCCTCTAAGTTGGAGATGAATAGTTATTACAGCCTATGAGCCTACAAAACATAATTACTTTCTGTATCTTTGCATCAAAAATGTTTGGCCTTGTTTTACAGTACCTGAAATATATGTTATTAGACTATAAACACTTTGAAGACAAGGACCATCATTGCATCTCCCACTGCCCCTTCCAATGTATAGCTCTTGAGTGCTTCACATATGCATTTTTGTTGTTGTTGTTGTTGATTGGTTTGGGTGATCTGTTTGCAGCACTGGAAAATATCAGACAGGCCTCTTTACTCCTGCAAAAACTGTGCCTCTCATTTCCTAACAAGTATCTAGCAAAAAGTCAGCAGAGAATCAAACTATTTTGGCCGGCAACGTGTTGATTATTATTTAGATACTTTGGCTAGTTTTCTGGCATGTCATCCTTTCATGTTTTGCAGAAAACACTAATTCTCACTTTGCAATGTGGTTTCCATTTATTCCCAAGGGTGTCTATGCATTAGTTTTTGATTAATGGAATGTTTTCTCCTTTTTCAAGATAAGTGTGGGGGGATGCAGCCTATCTAAATTGCATCTGGTGTGTGGATAAGGGCTGAGCAACTGCTTTGTGAGTTAAGCACAGTTAAGTCCATGGATTTGGGTAAAAAATAAGTAAATAAATAAAAAGGCCCAGGATCTTTCTTTTGTATGCCAGCCACAAAGCTTCCCCAAACTTCTCTCTGTGGCTAGAAAAATAAAGACTGGATGAGAATGCCTGTGAAATCTTGTTCTATTTAGGCCAGTGAGCTGCACCAGGAATTACTCTTCTAATCCACCTATCATTATCATGTTTCGTTTGCTTGCTGAACGTTAGCAATAGGGTTTCCAGTATTGCTTTCATCATGACATGAAGGTAAGCATTGAATGTTCCCATGAGTGTCTTATTCAGCATTAAGTATACCATCATGGGTTTGGAATTTGAGGAACCCAGGAAGACTGTTGTAGAGAAGTGTGTTTCATTGATAAACAAGGTTCTGAAAAAATGAATGGAGAGAATATGTCAAGAGTATACAGATGCCTGTAACATTCCTTAGAGTGTTTGTTAAATAATGTATTCAGACTGACTACGTTTCTCAGCCTCTCCTTTGCCCATTATATGTTCTAGTAAATTAAAGCTCGGAAACCTTTGTCAGAGTTATAATACTCAAACTGACATCTAATTCCCCCAGACAATAGGTACAAGTCTAGGAGCCTCTCTAATTCTTTCCAGTCTTTACATTTATTGATTCTTTTGTAGACCTGTTTCATTCAATCTATTACAAGCAGCACTGGTTAAAAGTGTGAAGTTTACCACATTTGACCGGGGGCACATTAAAAAACAATAGCATCCTGGCATACATTCTATCCATCCCAGGGGTGTAGCTCTTAATCGGAGCAACATTTTCATCTATAATTACTACATTAGATTTGAAGTGCTGGCTTGATTAAAAAGATTGACATGTTTATTTTTTGGCTGACCTATTTGGGTAGATGTGGATTTGATCCATCTATTGTGCGTGACCCTGGGTTACAAATGTTCTATTAGTAGGGTGAGAATCATGTTTTATTTTGGAGTCATTCTTTTATTGTAGATTTGAAATCCTTTTCTCATAGTTACACAAGAAATTGTGTGTGCATGGCTGATCCCTTACTCAGATATTATAAGTAGATATATATATATATATATATATATATATATATTTCAGAATGCTTTTTAGAGTTTACTATTATTAAGATTGTTATTGAAACATTTATAAATACTGCATCAAATGGCCTTCATGACTAGATGGCCTACGTTAAGCTTTCCCGAAATTAACATAATATACTTTTTATTATACACCATTCCTCAGGATTATGCCTTTTCCACACATCTGATGTTGTAAAACATACTGTGTAAATAATTGATAATAAACAAACAAATTCTACTTTTGCCCTGGTGTACTTCACCAGTTTCGAGACTTTGAAGTTCCTTAAATAATTTATGGCACTTATTAGTGCAGGCAAATCAAACGGTATCCTTGATCCAAGCTGCTTTTTGTCCTCGTTGTTTCTGAGCAGAATTGTTAAGCGATCCTTCTGATTGGTACCTAAGCTGAATGCACTGCTGAAAATTGCCGCGGCCTTCCTGCTGATGTATACTGATGCATGCGCATTGGCCAGCCATCGGTATTTACACTAATGGTGTTCCTAGATTTCCTGGAATATATGTTGAAACGAGGGCTTGGTATATCTTTGGAGAAAGGAAAAAATGCCTTTTCACCACCATGCTTTCAGTTTACCTATAACTTCTTCTACGATGCGTGTTTAAGATGTGGATTTCAACTCAATATGTATTCCTTGGCAGAGATACAAGCATGCTGAAAACGTGAACCAAAATATCAAAAGACAGATTATATGATCTTTTTTTAACTCATAAAAGCTTGGGCAGTATGCCAGCCAGCCAGACTAAATACTCCATGATGGTACAATAGTCTTACTTGGGTGTGGAAAACATAACCATGTGATCGGGAAACGTGGAGTTTCAAAAGTTATGAAAGATTGATGGCATTTTTTTCTTTGTGGTCTTCTGTGTTATTTGTAATTACCTGAATCTCAAAGGTTTCATTGATTTCATAATGAATTCAAATAAAGATTTTAGTTCCTGAGTGACCTTTAAAGGTTAGACTGGTTATGCACTCTTTTTTCTGAAAGTTTTTTTGGTTTGATGGAATTTATTTATTTATTTTTGTCAGGAAAGTATTCCGATGTAATAGAGTCATTTCAGATTTTAATTATAACTCCAAGGCAGATAAAGTAAAATAAGTAACCAATACAGTCTGTCTGTCTGTCTGTCTCTCTCTCTCTCTCTCTCTCTTCTCTCTCTCTCTCTCTCTCTCTCTCTCTCTCTCTCTCTCTCTCTCTCTCTCTCTCTCTCACACACACACACACACACACACATTTAATTTATATATTCAGAAATTTTTCATAAGTTTCATTTAACTAAGCCACATAGGATAAATTTCGTCCCTTTTTTGAGGGGTCAGTGTAAGATGAGCAGTCTCTAATGGGTCCTTTTTTTGGTATTTGCTATCTCTTAGAGGAATTTGATTTGCAAAGAAAGCCCTGTAGGAAGTAACTAGCACATATATCTATGATGGGTCCCTTCTAAATGGCAGGACCTTCATTGCTGGTGACAACAGATCGACCTGGGCCTTTGAAAAAATGATAAGGGAGACTGTTTTAGAGTACAGTGCCACATGAAAGTATGGCTTTAAAAAAATCCAAAAAATCTTGGAATAACAATATAAATACAGTTTTACTATACTCTGAATATTAATAACTAATCATAACCGTAAATTAATTTGTCAATATGCTGTGTAAAGACATTTAAAAAGAAATTCAAATGCCAAAAAAAAAAAAGATTTGCATTTGTTACATGCGTTAGCTCACTTAACTTCAAATGCTAATTATTACTATTTATGAGGGAAACCAGGGCCCTCCATTATGTTCTCAGGAAAATCTCTAACCTTGAAAATCTACCTGAGTCCCTGGCTCGGGCACAACTCCTGCAAGCAGCTTGTAGTTTTGAAATCAATAACACTCCTGGCAACTTCTTTTTCTGGGCCAAGATTAATGGCCCTAGAAAGAGAACTTATCTTGGATGAAGTTACAGAAAGGAGCTAACAGTCATCTCTGAGCTGGCTTTCCCTGGTTGTCATGCTGTTTGGAGTCTCCTAAGAATTCTCCCTGAAAGATGCTTCTAGAAAAGTGTGCTTTTGTCCCCTGCCATTCCCGAGGAGGAGTGAATTTACTTAGGCTGCGGTAGGCACCATGGCACTGTTTCCCCAAGTTTCTTCCCCTTGAGCATCAGAGACCCAGAAAAAGCTTTTTCTAAAGAGCTGCCAAAGATGATCTGTTTACTAGATCCAGCATTCAGATACTCAGGGAAGAACCGTAGCATGTCCAGGCTAAGGAAGGGAAGGGAACATCCAGAAAAAAAGTCTCTGTGGGATTATAGATTCCAACTCCAAAGGGTGGTAATTCGCTATGACCAGAATTTACCCCGGAGTCCTTCACCTCTGTGTTCATCGTTGTCATCATACTACCTGGTTGAAAATCATCACGTGGACTTGAGTCCTCAGGTACAGCAAAAGGACCAGGGATGATTGTGGAAAAAAGTTGAGGGCCTGTGCCTGGTTTTGTTAAAGCCTTCTGTCAGCTCATTTTAACTTTTTTTTTTAAGTTTCCTTATTTTAAGAAAAATTATGATCATTAAATACATTTTTCTTCATATTTTTTGTACAATTCTCTACATGTTTGAAAGGAATATATCATGACACTTTTAAAGACGATCATACCTTTTTAGTTTCAGGTCTCTGTACCAGAACCACAATCTATAGCGCATGGCTCCTTTCAAACATAAATATACTTGTCCTGGGTCCTTGTATTTACTCCTGTCTCCTCAACAGACTGCACCTCAGTTCTGGTCATCTTTCCAGGAGCAAAAGAACTCAAGATTTGACTCCTCAAAGTTCTTGTCCACCCTCTCTACCTTTATCACCTTTTCCACACTCAGATCAGCTATGGTATTCAGTGTCAACATGTTGCAGTATTTCGTGACTTAAATTCCTTTCTGCTATCTTCTGGTTCTGCATACTGTTACTTTACTTGTAAATAAGCTTTGTTTTTTTTTTATTTTGTGTGTTTTCTACATTTTTTTTAAAAAACTTTACACTGAAGTAGGCATTCAGGATTTGATATTTGTTAGCTTGATTTTTCTCAGGAAATCCTCACATCTGTGTTCACAGGAACGGTTACTTGTCTTGCTATTTAGGATCTCCTATAGCAGTGGGCTGAAAACTCTGGCACCGAGAACCTCCCTCTGGAATAGGGAATAGAGAACAACTAGCTGTGTTCTGGGGGCTGCACTCCCAATCCAACAAAAGCAATTCTGCTGTTTCCTCCTCCCCTCACCCCCCAAGAGTTCACTTACCACAGAGGACATTATCCAGGGGATAAAGAAAAGTTTCCAAACCACTGCTTTAATTACTTAATAAATACTCAATAAATAATTATCCCACCATGGTATTGCATAGGGAAATAATAAGTTGTAGCTCAATAATACAAAAAGAAAAAAATGTGTAAAGGGTCCTAAATGGGTACTGTGGTAAGAGTAAGTATCTTTTGCATATAAATGGCTTAAATGGTGACGATAACTTCAGTTTAATTACTTAATCTAACAGATTTAGAGCAGCTACCTAGTTGTATACAATGTACAGTGCCCTTTCAGTAGTGGTTCACAGCTTCTCAGGATTTACAGCGCTGGTTTGAGAATTCTTTACCTCCATTAATCAAGGAGGTAAAGATTCAGGGGAAGAGCTAGAGTAGACCCCCAGCCCCAGGATGTTTCCTGTTCCACGATACTTTCCTATACATTCTACAGACTAGAAATTCATTTGCATTAACAAACCTTCCCATCTAAAGGAATGCTCATGGGTGGCCTGGTTTGTTGGCTACTTATACCTTATTGTGCATTACTTTAATTAGGTGATCAGAGCACTTTCAGTGAGAGAGCAGGCCCTTTGATTAGGGATAAGGCGAGCCCACATGTGAATCGAGGCAGCAAGAAAGAAACACATCTAGCTGGGGCATCAGAGTCAGAGAGGCCAGCTGTGTGGATCCTGGATCGACTGTAGGGTCAGCCAACCTTTTCAGATATTAGAGTGAACTATAAAGAATTCTTGCTAATAGACTGCTGCTTTGGTAAGGAAAGGGCAAATATCATACAACTTATGACCTTTGGTCATGAAGCACGAACATGGAGCAAACCCAGTCAATAGCAAGAGGAATAAATGGAAGCCACAGAGGCCAACAGTGGGCCATTTTTTGGTCAGGTGGTGTGAAGTCTGATGGGGAATGTCATAGAGACTGAAGATCAAATGGGGGAAGGACAGAGAAGGGGGTGAAAGGGAATAGTGATAAAAATGTCACTTGAGAAGGGTGTAGACCATAGTCTGAGATATTCTATCATAAAGGCACAAATGGAAATAAGTTTGAAAAAGGAATTTGATGGAAAAAAATATGGGACCTAGGAACCCCCAGGAATAAGCCAAGTCATATCATCACCGTTAAGAGGGTTTACCATGTAAATAAGAGGATGGGCCCTTACCTACTTTGTCTCATTTTGCAAACCATAGAAACGTATATGTTAGTAAGCTTTGAACCAAGAATTTAGGTATAATTCATACAGTGCTGAGACATGGATGAGAGAACCATTGGAAATACTTCCATAAACCTAGAGAGCACCCATGTGTTTAATGATGGTAGTTGATTGGGATTATACATAGAGAAACATCACGCATTCCATTATTTGGTATCTTAGAAGCAAATGTCATTCGTTTACAAGGAAAATTAAGCTTGTACACAGGAAATATAAATGAGTTGAAAATCAGCTAAAGAAAAAGTACTTGTGAGTTATATTTCTGTTTGTTTTATTGCCAAAAAAGTAGCTCTGCAACCAAGTTTATTAGAAATGTAAAAGTCTAGGTACATATCTTAAGTCACTGGATGTATGTGTATTTTTAAAATTTATAAAAATATACTTTCAGTCAAAATATGTGTAAAAATAAAACAGATAGCTTTATGAAAAATCATTGAATATTTAAAAATGTGTTTTGCTTGGGTTTTAGCAGGATGTAATTGGTCATTTAGTTTACTTAAAATTATATTAAATAGCCAGGCATGGTGGCACACACTTGTAATCCCCGTGCTTGGGAGGCTGAGACAGGAGGATCTCACAGGTTTGAAGCCAGCCTCAGCTACTTAGTGAGGCTCTCAGCAACTTAGTGAGACCCTGTTTTCAAATAAAATATAAAATAGGTCTGGGAGTATATCCTGGTGGTATAAAAGCCCCTGATTTCCACCCCTAGCACCACCAAAATAAATAAATAAATAAATAAATAAATAAATAAATAAATAATGTCAAATAGACAGTGGTTTCAAAGGAAAGACTATAAGAGGTCTAGAAATGGTGCATATGGTACAGAACAATATTTAAAAAGTCAACATTTCTTGTCTAATTACAGAAGAAAGGTTGGTCAAAATGGGACATTTGGGAGCTAAAAATATAATACTGAAATAGAAACTTTAAGTACTAGAAGTAGTATTACTGAATCCAATTCATCTTAAAAAATTATTCTACTAACTCAGAATCAAACACTGGGAGTAAAGGGTTTAAAGTAAAAGAAAATATATCCAATTCACACTTCAGGAAGATGAAAATACTAGAGACCAAGAGAACATACTTATTGAGCTTTTTTTTTTCAATGCTCTCAATTTAACCAGCTGGAATTATTTTTAAAGTACATCCAATTCAACCTTTTAAAATGACAGATTTGCCTTTTAATGGGAAATATGTATTTCATCATAAAGATGGAGAAGGGTTCCTTGGCTAAGTTATTCTCTACAGAAGGATGCTCTTTTTTTGTACTTTATGCTTAGCCTATAAGAAAGAACACAGATTATAGAAAATTTGCTCCTGGCATGAAAGATTAGAAACATACAGGCAGATTGATAGGGAACAATTAAAAATGCAAACTGTTCTTCATAGTATCCTGAATTTATAGAATTCTGTTGATTACCATGTAATGAGCAAACGATATAGACAGAGCCCACCAAGGGGGAGAATAACTGCTAACCAGGGTTCCTTTCATAGTTAAAAGAAGAGACAACCTGTAGCTTTAAATAGCCAAATAGTACACTTAAAAAAGGTAAACCGCGTGCCCTCTTATTCAGTGACATGATGGTGTCTCGCTCAAGGAACACCTTAAGTCTTTATTTGTTTCAGTCTCTTGTATTGGGGGTGGGGAGAAGCGTCTCTAATTCCTAAGGCAAAACAGTTAACTGATAACAGTGGAGCTGAATTAAGCTATCTTAGTGTTATGTTAGTAAAACTGCCACACTTTCAATTAAGATTGACGTTGCTGAGATGTGGGCTTGACTGATGCTGTTTGACAGAAAGGGATCTGTGAGGAAAGGGCAAACATTCTGGACTACATACACCAGAGTGTGCTGAGGTCAAACAGAGATGCTTATTCAGAACTGGGCGTGGGGACAGGGGTCATGAGCATGTGCTCAAGAGCTGAAATGTGGGGCCAAGCAGGGACTGACAGGAGACCCTAAGAAGACCCAGGAATCAGAAGCAAGAGGGCGATCTAAAATTATTCCCAAAGCCTGGCATGGTGGAGGTTGCCTATAATCCCAGTACTTGGGAGGCTAAGACAGGAGAATCGCAGGATGGAGGCCAGCTTCAGCAATGAGAACTTGTTTCAAATTAAAAAAAAAAAAAAAAAAAACAGAATAGGGCCGGGTATTAGCTCAGAGGTAAGATGCCCCTAGGTTCAATTCCCAGTACCACAACAAAAAAATAAAAATAACTGGGTGTGGTGGTGCACGTTTGTAATCCCAGTACATGGGAAGGTGAGACAAGAGGATCTGAGTTCGCAGTCAGCCTCAGCTACTTAGTGAGACCCTCTGCAACTTAGTGAAACCTTGTTTCAAAATAAAGAATAATAAAATAGGGCTGGGGGTGTAGCTCAGAGGTAGAATGTCCCTGGGATCAAACCCTAGCACCACAAAACAAACAAACAAATAAATAAAATAAAAACAAAAAATAAAATCAGAGAGAAGCCCCGTAAGTACTATGTCCCTATCATTTTGAAATGATATGAGATGACAATGTACCAATAAAAGTATTGAGAAAAAAGTCATTCCCAAGGAAGTCATGTATGGGGAGTCATAGTCATAGACTAAAGTGATGGCTGGATAACAGTGTGGCTTTTCACAAGCCTCTTTTGTGTCCCCTTTATTCTAGAACCCACTGCCTCCACAGTACAGAATTAGGAATTAGGGCTATCAAATGTTAAGCATACCGTTTTGTTGTACTTTAGTTTATTGTCATTTATTTGTTTGTTTTTTCAATGCTAGGGATTGGACCCATGGTCTTTCATATGCCAGGTGAGTGTTATTAATGTAAGCACTAAGATAGTGTGAAAGTGCTCCAGAGCCTTTTATAAACTAAAAAAAGAAATCACTGCATTTTAAGGCATTTTGGTAAAAATCTTGGCATGGAATGTTCTGCCTGCACAATCTCCAAAGCTACCTTACAATTAAAAACAAATCGTACTGCTACTTAGAATACAGAAAAAAATGGATCAGACTGTGGGAAATTGATTTATTGATTTTATTTGCTCATGTACTCATTCATTCATTCATTGACCAAAGCAAACACGTGTCTCTGCTAGTCTCTGTGCCCTGTGGGATAAGGTTAAAAGTAGAATCCAAGCCACAGTCTGTCCTAGGTGCATTGGAAAGTGTTAACTGCTTACAGCTCTATTTAAAAGGAACTCGGATACATGAACAGGGCTGGAAGTTCTCAGTGGACAAGTAAGTTGCAGCTAATGCCCAACTAAGAGGTGTGAACTACGCTTTTTAAATAGAAGCATCCTCTTCCCCTTCTCACCTGGAGTCCTTGGGCTCTGCCTGGGAATGAGACACAGTGCGACTTGCTCCTGGGCCACAGATGGTCACTTGACCGAGACAGAATACTGATGGACTAACCCAAACCCACAGCCAGGTGGGCAGACAGGAGGTGCAGGCATCAGAAGGGGGAGGTGGGGCTTGCAGAGCCTGGGCGGTGAAATGAAACACCAAGAGAGTTTGAGGAAGTGGGTGGATGGAAAGTCTACACAACTTCCTCCTGGTCTGGGAAACAATGGCATCATTATTAAAATGAGCCCAAAGATAACTTTTTATCCCTTCTCCTTCACCTAGACATAAACCCACACCCTCAACTTCAGGACACTGTGTAAATTTTGTCTATGCATGGTCAAAGTTGAGGGTGCTGGAGAGAGAGAGATGAATTGGACTTCTCCAATTGGTTCTCAGATTGATAGGAGGAAATTTCTCAAGGAACAATATACAAAGAATGCTGTGTGGTTTCTGGAGCCCTGAGAGCTGCTTTAGGTCTTCAGTAAGTGACATAGGCAGTCAGGAGACTGAGCTCCTGTTTCTGGGCCTAGACTTTAAGCCAATGACCTGGGTAGAGGAGAGGAAGCTCCCCAGAGCTGCTTTCCCTCAGCTTTCTGTGCCTTTCTTTTCCCTCTTTTCTGCGCCCCCCCCCCCCGTGCCCCCTCATTGGAACAGAAGAGCTTTGGTGGTGGCACTGGAGGAAGTGGTCCTGGTTTTGGTGGTGTGTCTTTGGCAGGTCACCTCCCATCATGGGCAAAGTCCCACAGCCCCTTGGCAGGGACACCTGTTGCTGGATTCCACCACTGCCCAGGCAGAGGGCCTTTTAGGCCACCTTCTGAACATAGCGGGGCACAGATCTCCTGGAATCATTAAAGATGTTGGAGCCAGAGAATGACACAGAAGAAAAGAAAAATGATTCAAGGAAATTAATTTTCCCCAAGGTGCAAAATGGATTAAAAAAGAGGCATGGCTTAGAAGCTGTCACTGTCAAGGGTAGAGAGATGCTTGTGAAGCATTCTGGTGCTAATAGGAGTGAATGGAAGGGATAGATACTGAAGGAGAAGAATTAGCAAGACTTGATAATTAGTTGGCTGGAGGGAGGCAATAGAAAGAGAAGAGTCAAAGGTTCTGATAGGGTTTTGAGCCTCATTATGATTACACAAAGTAAGCAATCCAGACATAGCTGGCTGTATGTGAGGGTGGTAATGGGATCAGTCTGATGCAGATTTCAAATGGTGTTATTACTGATAATGCTCACTGGAGAGATATTATCCTTAGGCTCATATAAGAGATAAAATATTTTCAGCAACTATAAGACTATTATTTTAAGTCTGTAAGTTGGAAACCTGTGAACACATTTAGTCCAAATTAATTCCTAATAATTTTATATTTTTAGAAAGGAGTAAATAATTCAAAACAAGTTTGTCTTGAAAATACACTTCTAATAAATATGTGATCCCATTTGTGCTTCTTGCAAAATTTTCTTAGATGCTTTGCTTAGATACCCGTGTCTTCAAGTCAACATATTTTTTTTAGGCTCAGCTTCTCTCATTCATTTTATCAAATTTTGTTCTGCTCTATGCTTCAATATAGTCATCACATGATGGTCATTGCATTTACACCTTATTTTCTTGACTATCATATTTTATTTTATATTTGTGGTGCCAAGAATTGAGCACAGTGGCACTCTACATCTGAGCTACACCCCCAGTCCTATTTTATTTTGAAATAGGGTCTCACTAAGTTGCCCATGTTGGCCTCAAACCTCTGATCCTCTTTTCTCATCCTCCCAAATACTGAGATTACAGACATATGCCACTGTACCCAGCTTCTTGACTTATATATTTTGTGTGTGTGTGTGTGTGTGTGTGTGTGTGTGTGTGTGTGTGGTACTGGGGATGGAGCCCAGGGGCTTTTCTACCATTGGGCTATACTCCCAGACTTATTTTATACTTTATTTGGAAACAGAGTCTCACTAAGTTGCTGACAGCCTCACTAAGTAGCCCAGGCTGTCTTTGAACCTGTGCAATCCTCCTGTCTCAGCCTCCCAAGTGCTGGGATCACAAGCGTGCGGCACCACACCCGGCTGCTTTTATATTTTAACAAGAGAATATTATATGCAACTTGCATATTCCCGAAAATTTTTTCCATGATGCTTACACATATTCACTTTCATGAGAAATAATAATAAAATACACATTTAAAAGATTAGAGAAAAACAAAAGAAGCGAATTTCTGTGCTCAATTAAAATGATAACTTTACTCCCTCTATATGCAGACATATATGTTTGGGTCTAGAAGTTGCTTTTGGAGATTTCTTTAAAAAATAAGTTCACATAGGTATTCATGAAAATGGAATCTATATCATTCTCAATTTCCCAGCAAGCATCGTGACTTTTCAGTTGTGGCAGCTACGGATCAGCCGGTGTCTAGTCTCAGCAGACTTGTACTCTTATTCATGCCCTTTAGCTTTTCTGAATCTCAGAGAAACCCATCTGAAGTAAAATACAGTTTGTGAGTAATTCTCCAATGCTCATGTGCCATTTAATTTCTTATGTGAGCCTCTGGCTCTGAGAGCATTCATTGGCCACAGCTTAAAACAAAACAAAAAGTCTTCCGTGCCCGTCTGTTCACACCCTATTCCAAGCTATATATATTTCACAACTGCTTTTTCCTTTGTTAGTATCACTCTCTTAACTAAATTCATGCATGTAAGCAAAATGGTTCCTTACATTTAATTAATAGTTGAATCTGCTAAGCTCAGTTATTTGCATTACCACTTATAATAACCTGAGTCTTTGCATGACTCGGAGCCTCTCTCTCTCTCTCTGCAGACCCACCTGGTGCAGGTGTGTCTGCCAGGCCCCTCTCTCAGCACGGCTGGTCCCAGGCCTAGGTGCCCTGCTCTGGATTCACTATGAATACATTTCCTCAGGGCCCCCCAGGTGCAGTAGAGCGTTTCCCTGACTGATTTACACCCAGCCATTCTCTCCATGGGTGCTCCCCCGGGCCTCCCAAAATCACCATGCCACATCTGGCAAGCTCGCTCATTTGAACACTTTACTTTCGTGCATTGTGCCCTTGGTACTTAATTTTCAAGTAGACAACTCCACGAACTGTTTTATTTATTTGTGTGTTAGTTTATTTGCAAATTCTTCTTCCCACATTTGACTACGATCTTTCCTCTGTGTAAGTTTTTATCTTGGAAGCTTGGGGAGTCTCCCTGGGGTGCATGTGGCTGCCTTCAACTCACATCGGAACAGGAAGCCGACTTCCTACACTGGTAGGAAGTTCAAGTGCATTAGGCAGGATACTAAAAAGTTAAGCAAACTGACAATGAATAGCGAGAAGTCATGCTTCACTGCTGAAATATGGACTGCCTCTCATCCACCAGTGGGTACCTTATTCTTCTCTGAGGCTGGCCAAAAACATAAAAGCAGCTCATTAATTTTAGACAATCCACTGAAAAAAGGAATCTATAAAATGCAAAAAATTGGCTAAACTCACACAAGATCTCACAAAAATAGTTCCTTGGATTTTTCACATTTAAAATATCCGCATGCATGTTAAAAATGTGGCCTCAGAAACAGAACTCCATTTCAGTATAACCTAAAGCGGTGGGATCATTAACCACCCCTCCTCAGAACAGTTTCCTAGGCTCATGATGCCCAAGTGCTGATGACCAGCTCTGCTCTGCTGTAACCTTTATTTTCCTGTTTTGATGATGATTGCTTTACTCAAAAAACCTGGGGAGTGTTCAAACACTTAAGATGGAAAGAGCTGTTGACACCCTGATTCTCCCCCACTTACAAAGCATTACGAAGACTCTCTTAGAGCCCAGCCCTGTGAGAAAATCAGCCAGGGCGGGCTGCTTGCAGATTCAAGAAAATGTCTCTTTCTTCCTATATTGACATCTAAGCCTTGAAATCCTGACACTGGAGAGTGATTCCTTTTATGAATGTCTTCCCCCGTGTGTAACCCCTATTTACTGAGAATTCTGCCAGCACACTTATGAAGATGTCTCTTCCCCATACGTGTCATAGACATGGATTCATTCATTCAACAAATATTTAGAGAACCTTTCATGTTCTACACATGCTGAACGTCAGTTACAAGTGCTCAAAAATGTAGTGGTTTCTTCTCTATTCTTCCTTCTGTAGAAGTCAATTCCAGGATCTTTAACCCTTCCCAATAAGTCATTTTCAGATAATTTGCTCAAGTAGTTAAAAAAAAAAAAAAAAGCATGTGCTGCTGAATACTCATTCGTGGAACTTCTTTCCAGAAAGAGAGGTGGCATATCTGCCTAAGTTCTCTAGACTTTAAAATTCTCCATCTTCTCTCTCTCTCTCTCTCTCTCTAATTCGTAAAACGCCTCTCTACTATTATTATCTCTAAGTCCCTGCATGTTTTCTTATATTATACACTCAACATAAGTGTGAGACTCTCAGAAATTTGTTTGCTAAATCATCTGGCAAATGGTCTTGTTGATGTCTGCTGAGCTGCTCGGAGCCTACAGTTGTTAAGTACTTATTACAGGAATCCAGCAGGGCAAATTAAGAAAGCTACATGTTTGCTTGTTATTTTAGGACTATTACGCTCTGCTTCTGAGGGGGCTGCATATTGGACCTTCTGACCTGAAAGGACTTGCTGTTCTTTAGTTGGAGTTTGTTGCATGGAATCTGAATCTTTGACCTGGCAACAATAAAAGTGATTATCTTCCAGGGAGAAAATGTCCTCACATTGCTTTTCATCGTTCAGCCTGCTGGAAAAAATGGAAAACGCTTATTTAAGCGGCTCTAGGTTCACTTGGTATGTCATATTTTATAACTAAGCTGGGAGCTTTTTATACTTACAAATTAAGTTATTTACTCCATTTTTTAATATAAGTGCTTTGTGTGAATAGGATTCCCACATTCATGTTCTCAGCACGCAGTGAGTGAGCATTCCTCTCAACCGATGCAAAAAGACAGGCGCAGTCTATGGAGCTGCTATTAAAATCATTGCTGATGTTCTGCCGGCTTTTCTTGGAAATACATATCACCAGGTGAAGTTGCCATATAAGTAACTTACTCATCGCTTAGGATGTATTAAAAAATAACTATGGAGTTCCTTTGGTCTGTCTAAGAACTATTTATAAAGCAGATGTTCGTGGAGTCTGAGAAAGCTTCTCATTATGTTAAAGCTTGGGAAAATGTAATCAAAAGTATGTTAACTATATTAACTGTAGGGCCGCTAAATATGCCAGTCTTCAAAAACCAAGAATGTATTATTGCTATCCTTTTAACATTTTGTCTTTTGCAACGTAGCTCACTCTGCCCAATTCTTTGACTCTGGCACCTCCTTTTGGCAATGCAGCTGTGCTTAAAATACCCCCTCCCACCCCACACACACAGCTTACGTGGTTGCTCTTGACATGTTCATCTAGTTAAAAATGCTGATGCTGCCGTGATCAAGAAGAGAAGACCTTTGAGGTAGGGTATCAGTGTGTTTCCCTAAACCTCGTCAGTTTCGTAAGCTTTAGAAATCTAAGCATTGCAAAAGGCCTTTCCCTTTGTAGTAGAGGTGTGTGTGTGTTTTTTTTAAATACAAGCTCTTTAAGCACAGGGTTCATGTCCAACACGCTTTTGTCTCTCAACAGACTTTGTACTTTATAAACACTTTATGATGTTAGATGTATGTAGGAAGTAAAAGAACTTCCCTTTTCAGATTCAGAGGAAACAGTGGGTCATCTTGTAGCCAACAAGCCATGAGCAGCTCAGATGCCAAATCCGCAGGTGCCTCTCCACACCACTTTCTACCTTTTCTGTGAATCTGCCTGGGTTTCTGCGGTCTCAGGAGCAGTAGTGACATCTTACCCACACTCAAAGGCCACTGTTTCTGCTGAGGGACAGATGATCAGTATTTTAGGCTGTGTTGGCTGAGAGTCCAATTCAAGAGTAGTATATAAGTATTCAAATAATAAGAAAACATTTCTACAAATATTTAAACTCAAAGTGGAGCAATACTGAACCCAGGGGCATTCTACCTCCAAACTGTACCTTTAGCCCCTTTAGTTTTTTTGTTTGGAAACAGAGTCTCACTAGGTTGATGAGAAATTCTCACTACTTGCTGAGACTGTCCTGGAATCTGTGATCCTCCTGTCTCAGCCTCCCAAATACTGATATGACCAGCATGTGCCACTATGCCTGGTTTGAGTTTATGTTCTGGTAATACATAGCTACTAATGAGAATAGGTGTGTGTGTGTGTGTGTGTGTGTGTGTGTGTGTGTGCACGCGCGCGTGCGTGTGTGTGTGTGTGTGTGTGCGTGCGCGCGCGCGCGCGCATAAAAGAGGGTTAAAATTTTACTTCATTAGACTCCAAAGTTAGTATTCCCTACCATCACAATGATTGCAAGGTCTGGCTGTAAAAATCATTGAAAAGGCCACTCAGAAGTTGGCAGGAGGCCAGATTTGTTCCACAAGACTGTACTGTGTCCTTTTATGAGGTGGCCTTTCTCAATTTGTGGTCTTGGGAGCATCTGATTTCATGTCACTAAGGTGGCTTATTAGATGTGTGGATCCCGGGGCCCCACCACAGCCTCTCGGGCTCCTGATTCAGCCTGTTGCCTCTGCCGCCTTGGATTGGTGGTCAGAGTCTATTGGCTACTTTTAAGAAATCCAGTTCTCAGATGGAGAGTGGTAGAACGCTTGCCTTGAGGCCCTGGGTTCAATCTCTAGTGGAACACACACACACACATACACACAAACACACACACACATACACACACACACACACACTCACACACACACCCTAGCTCTCACTTCCCATGGGCTTTTCCCCTTCAACTTTTCACATTAGGTTCCCCTGCCCTCCTTTGAAAAATGATGAACAAGATTGATTTTGGCCTTAGTATACTCTAGTTTCCATATGGACCTCATTCAAGGCTAAATGATTCACCCAAAAGCATCCCCAGTGCCCAGGGCTCGACCACCAATAAGCTGTGTCCATTCTCCTATGGTATACAGTTCCTGTCCTCACCACTCTATGGAATTACACTCAAACATTGCCAGCATCACTGCTTTCAGATTATAGTATTTGTTACCCTACACTTCTATTTGTCCTCTGACACTGAGAGCAATACCTTCAGCAGCTGCAAAACCCCTTCCCTTTGTTAATGTTCTTGTGGCACAGCTGGGTAAGGTCCTTGAAAGTAGTATAACCTAGTTCCATGAAGGATTTCTTCAGGTACTGCTAGTCATTCTGTGAATCCAGGTTATCCTTTGCTGTAGTGACTTGTTGGGGAGTCTCATAGATAAATAGACCTTGCTTGAGGTAGATGAACCCGAAGGGGACTGTGAACACATCGGCCTCTGGGTGGATGGATGGGTAGTTAATTCCTAAAGAGTGTGAGATCCGTGACCAGATCTATTTTTGTCTGCTGGTGAGACGTGGGCGAGTGGTCGCCTGGGCAGATCAGGTATGAAGGAATCGATGGTGCAGTTCACTGGTCTCTGTGAAACAGGGGTTTCTTGCGAGAAAACCTCGGCGAGTTCTTGTCTACGGAGAGCGAAGAATGACACCCACAGACCTCAGGAAGGGGAGTAAAAAGGTTTATTGGAAGCAGCAGGGAATGGGGCAAGGGTGGCCGAACACCCCCAAAGGGGCTGGAACTCTGGGTCCAGCAGCTGCCTTCAGGACAATACTTGAGAGTAGCCCAAGCCGAATTGCCTTCAGGTGCAGGCTGCTTTCTTCTGGAGTCCACGCGATCTGCCAGAAGGGAATAGAGAAAAGTGGCCGAACACCCCATAGGGGCGGTCGGAACTCCGGGGTCCAATAGCTGCCTTCAGGGTCACTACCCGAGTGTCACCCGAGCCAAGTGCCCATCAGTTGCAAACTACTTTCTTCCAGAGTCCACGCGATCTGCCAGAAAAGAGGTATAGGTCACCCCTAGGGGCCTGGCCAGCCATGATGTCCAGCAGAGGCCTTCAGGTCACTACTAGAGAGTCGCCCGAGCCACGTGCCCTCAGATGCACTCTGCCTTCTCTCAGGGCCAACACGACCTGCGAGAGAGAACAGCTCCCCAAAAGGGGAGGGGTTCCCGAGCGGGAAGTCCCCCGCTTTTGCCATCTGACTGGCCTAAGCCTGACCGCTTGCAAGTCCGTTTGTGGTTAGGGTGACTTTGAGATTCCAAGGAGAATTTGCATAGGACATTTGCAAGTTCTTTGAAGGGTCTCCTTTCAGGAATGCCGGACTTGCTAGGTGGGTTTGTTGATTAGGAAACTCAGGATGGCTTTGTGAAGCTCTGGCCTTCTTATCTCCTGAGCCTTTGGAATTTCAGGCATTTGTTGCCCCTCAGGAAACTCAGGAAATTAACTTTTTTCTACCAAGGCCTTTTCCCTATCTGCCTATTTCCTTTCTACCTCCTCATCTGCACTCAGGCTGGTCCAGAGGAGACACGGGGAATGCGAGATGCAAGGTGGTCCCGAAGCCGTGGTACCCTGGCAGCACCTCCTCTTCCTGCCACTTCCTACCCTGCACAAATCCTTCTCTTTCCTTCAGATTTTTGCCTGTCCCACCTCCCCACCTCTGGGTGCTATCAACACACTATGTGCTGCAGCACCCTCCCTCCCCCTTTCTGTTTCCTACCCTTCTCCTGTTGTCCTGCTACCGCGTCTACACCTCCAACTCTGACCGCTCACTCTCAGGAGTCTCCTTCACAGTGGTCTCCCATGCTCAAGAGTTAACCTCACTTGGATTCTGAGCTGTTATCTTTAATTCATTACATCAAAATGAAAAAAGGAAAAGAAAAAGTCCCTGCACAGCATGCTTCTCTTCCCACCTAACTCTTTTTCTTTTCTCTCTTTTTTTTTTTTTTGCTGGTCTGGGGATGGAACCCAGAGGCATTTAACCTCCAAGCTACACCCCCTGCCCTATTTTTTATTCTTTATTTTTTGAACCAGGATCTCACTGAGTTGCAAAGGGCCTCACTAAGTAGCTGAGGCTGTCTGCAAACTGTGATCCTCCTGTCTCAGCCTCCCGAATGCTGGGATTTATTACAAGCGTGCACTACCATGCCTGGCCCACTTAACTCATTTTAATCGGTGGCTTTTCTGTTTTGCTTAATCTCAAAGCTTTATTCATTACTCTCCTTTCACTTTATGCCTGCTGTTTCAGCTCTTCCAGTATTTTATTTTAACCAAATATACAGGGGACTGAAATCAGGGATGCTCTATCACTGAGCTATATCCCTGTCTTTTTTATCTTTTATTTTGAGACACATCTCACTAAGTTGCCAAGGCTGGCCTTGAACTGCGGTCCTCCAGCCTCAGGCCCCGGAGGTGCTGGGATTACAGACATGGGCCACTGGGCGTAGCTGTGCATGACTCTTTAAAGTCATCTTGCTCATTACTGATCCCTGAACTGCATGTCTTCCACCAAGGTCTTCTCACTTTTCTCCCCACTCCTGCCCCTTCCCTAGTCTGTACTTACACCCGTGCTCTTCCTGGGTCTGATGTTATTTGTGCGTGTCTCTCCATCTGGATACCCTTCTTCCAAAGACTGTGATTCCTAGCAAAGAGGATGACCTCCCCAGGGAGAGAAGGAAGGTGCCATTCAGGGTATCTCATCCGATTGTTTTTAGTAGCTCTTTTGTTTAATGCTAGATGACCACAGGAGCCCAGCCCTCACAGTTTGTCCTTAGGCCAAACCCCACCTCTATAAGTGACCTCCAATAAGTGGGGTGACATGCACTAACTCACATAGCACAAAGTACAGTCAACATGGCTCGTGCCATTGTTACTCTGCTTTATTATCTCTCCTGAATTTTGATCCCATCCCCAGAAGAGATGTCACCAAAAAAGGAAATAAGACACATAGCATTACTCCACTTAACGTTAGTTTCTGTCCCTGGAATGAGGACAAGGACCAGGATTTCTTATAAGGATAATAATATTCATAAAGCTCTTTAGATCTACGAACAAAAGATGTAGCTTTTGTTTATAAGAAGAATAAATACATTAGAATCATTGCTTTTTATACTTTTGTAATTTTTTTCTGGTAGGAATCATGGGTTTTTTTTTTTGAAACACTAATAAATTAGACTCAGATGAGCTTCTATGATTAATTATGCCATAATTAAATATTAACCACAACAGTGTGTCTTATATTTATGCAATGGCTCCCTTTTCTATTTGAAAATTATTTAATTATATACAGAAATATGTCTACAAAACAGGCTATATTCTGAGACTGAATTTGAAAAGAAATTTGATTTGTACATGAAGATCAACACCCAGTGTTAACCATTTAAAACTTGGTAGATTACTCAGAAATTAAACCTATTGCCATCTGTAAAAATCATGATCAAACAATTTAGCTTATTTATTTTTTTCAAAGATCCAGAATTCTTGCATCAAGAAAGTATACTAAAATTGATTTTTGATGATGCCGGAAACTTAATCTCATCATGAGGAGGCAAAATACACTATGAAACTGCTTTCTGCTTTTTCAAAGAAAACTTATTTTATATTAAATACATTTAGTTGTTTTTGCCTGTAATTTTTTGAACACTGACCCTTTACTTTCCGTTTGACTTTACACAAATTCCTTAGTAATCCTGGCCTCGGTTTATTCATCTGTAAATAGGAGATACAAAATTTGCTGAGAGGTTTGCTGCTGGGATGATGGATTATTATATGTAACATGTCAAATATAGCAAACAGCAGCCCTGATGATATGTTTATTAAATTAATTCTCCAAATTCCATCTGTACCACTTAACTGATAGGAATAAGTGGAATTTATTATTCCACTGTTGATATAGGCTGTTTCAAGACATGGAAAGCAAGAGTAAATGCATAGGGATTCCCTTATCTCTTTTATGGAATTTATGAAAGGCTCATACGCAAATGAGCCCAGCCTGGTTCTGGGTTGTGTCCAGCTCTCAGGGAGCATGCCATGATGCGCTCCTTTGCAGACCAAGTCCAACCTTGACTCCCACGTGTCTTCTGCACGCTTCCCAGAGACACAGATCATATTCTCCAGCATTCGAAAGAGAATGGAACAAGCAACTTGAAGCAGAGCCCCGCAGCTGCAAATATTGCACCAATAGCTAAGATCGCGCCTGGAGTCTCTGCAGGCGCCGGCAGGCCACCTCTGCTGAAGTCTCTTGTACTCAGGACTCTGACTAATAATAAAAGGTCAGGGATTGGAGGCTCTCTTTATCTCAACGACTTAAAAAAAAAAAAAAAAAAAACTTATGTCAAGTGAGCACTTTACATGTTGTTCACCCACTTAGCCAGTGCTTCCTTTGAAGCTGAAATAGATTGCTTACATAAAATGCTCAGAACTGCCTCCACAGTCTTCTCATGCTGCTTGCTTCCCTTAAAGCTGCAGCTCACTAATCCTTTGATCCCCATACCGCTGAACTCTTTGAGAGTGTAACAGAAAGGACAGAGTTGAGATTTTAGTGTGACAAGTGGAAGAAAATCAATTTTGACTTCCCAAAGATAGAACTAGTAGTGCAAAAGATCGCCAGTCACAAATAGATGTTCTCTGTCATTTTCTTGGGTCACTAAAAATGCCGAAGAGCCACAGTGCAGTGCAGATGGTCGGAGACAACTCCCCCCCCCCCCCAACTCAGAGGATAAAAGAAATTAAGTCTGATGTTGGGACCCCATCAGGAACATCACATCAACACTTGGTTCTTCTACTTCTTGTATTTTTTGTGATCTTACAGAGTTCAAGTACTCGAGCGCTCCACCAGAGGATTTACACATTGATTAGCAGTTAAAAGCATTTGTCTGTAAGTTAGTTGGATGACTGTTTCTTACTTCAGGAAAACCAGATCCTCCCTGTAATTGGCAGTCCTATTATAAGTGGATATTCTGTTAAGCTTCTAAGAACTTCTAAGAACTTATTAAGTAATTGAATAAAGCAGAGTGCATTTAGTCTTACAGCCACACCATATTTCAGAATATCATATAACCTGTGAGTCAGTTCAGATGTTACATGTAAGTGATAAAACATGGGATAAAGAGCAATATTGAAAAGAAATTATGTGAATTACCATACCACCCACTAATACATCGCATAGCGATTTAGTCATTCTTTTTCGTAATTATACTGTTAAAGATTTGGTTGCCACTATTTTTATCCCGAGGATAAAGCTATTATACCCCTGAAGGTGTAAAGAAATTAAGATAGCCTCTCCATAATTCATAACAAACACGGTTGTTTCGGATGTGTTTAATTATTATCTCGATTCAATTCAATACAATGGTGATTTATTGCCGTTTGAGAGCTGCCTGTGAATGTCTCATTAGGAAGAGCTACCGAAGGATGCAGTGCAATCTCTAGGAAGGCTTACTTAATGTCATCTTAGTAATGGAAATGCTGCTTCTTAAGTTCTATTTGCATTCCAAAAATTCTGAGCAGCAAACAAACCTCACTACGATAATAGAATTTAAAAATTAGTATATATTTTTAGCTTGTGTCTAGAGATAAGAAATGCTAGTCTTCTTAAGTGAGAGAGGAGAAATGTGCAGTTTAGGTAACTAGGGTTTAAATCTACATGAAAATTTGGATGTATTAAGGAAGGGTAATACATCATTTTTTGAAAATAAGCTATAGGTCTAGTTTTATTTACCCCTGCTGTTTCTTAAATGTGTGCTTACCTTTTGACCTTCAAGAAAGTGAAATAAATTTAACTGTAACATAGCCAATAGGTTTTTTTTTGGTCTGACATCTGATATATTTAGCTATATCCTCGAAAAAATGGAAAAGTTGAATAGATATGATATCTTAAGATAGGAAGACTCAATATTTTCTATTCTTGATTAGAAACATATTCAATATTATATTTGTGGATACCAATGTTAACCTTCATTTCAGGAGCTTAGATTTCCTTTATCATATTTATTTTTAAAAACACCCCTAACAAGCTAGGTATGGTAGCAAACACTTGTAATCCTAGTATTTGGAAAGCTGAGACAAGAGGATCACAGGTTCAAGAACAGCCTCAGCAACACAAGAAGACTTTTAGTAACCTATTGAGACCCTATTTCAAAACAAAAAATTACAAAAGATAAAGGGCTGAGAGTATAGAATACCCCTGGGTTCAATCCTCAGTAAAACACACACACACACAAACACAAATACACACACACCTCCCCACACACAATTCTTCATAAAATTTGGATAATTCTCTTTTAAGTTTCTTCCTACCCATAAATTTGTGAGAGTTAGAAAAAATGGAGTAAATACAGAACTTTAATTTTGACAGTGATTATATTGTTAACAGAAAAATGTTTATGACTAAGGGGCAGTCTTTTTTATAAATTAAATTCATTCCAAGTTAGAGTAGATGAGGGCTAGAGATGTTATCAGTACATAAGAATGCATTGTGGGTCTTCCTAATTTATCCACAATTCCTGAGATCAAAACAAGTACATTAATTTTCTATTAAATCACCCTTTAACTAAATCATGGTACACAAATGAAATTCCAGTTAGAGATAAGGAAGGTGTCTGTAAGACCATAACCATTTATCAAGATTATAGGCGTGAAACTCTAAAGTGAGAGAACACAGCAGAAACTTTTCAAGAAATGGCTCTGAACTAGAGTGCAAATGAAGTGCCATGAGCCGGTGCTGTCACCAGGGCAGCAGCTTGTAAATGGTGTTTTCAAGAGCTTTAATAGTGGACAAGGACAAGCAGTTAGTCTAGTTGACTCTTTAGAACAAATGTCATTAAAGGGAAAGTGGTGTGCAAGTGACTGCCTCAATCTTTATTAATAAAAAAAAATATGAAAGCCTCCAAAATGAGGCAGTTAGAGTTGAATTGTGGCATGCTCTATCCTCACTGACTAAATTACCACTTCACTCAACTAGTTTTTTTTTTTTTTTTTTTTCAAAAAATGCAATAGAGGTCAGATAGAGGTGTTTTGTTGAGTCTGCCACGGGTCATTTTGTTTTTTAAAAAGAGTACTGTTTTTCAGCCTACGTGACTTCTTTAAAAAAAAAAAACGAGAAAGATTCGCGTAGCTTCCTAGAGCCAATCAAAATGGATTGAGGAAATCTTTTTATGTCTTTGTGTTATACAATCAGTCACAGAGATGCAGATTTGAATCAGTTATCGGTAGACTATAGAGAAAGGGTCACAGAAATCTATAGATTCCACAGACTGAAGGCACACACATGTCCACAGGCTTGTTCTTGAATTCCTGGGGAGATTGTTGTTCCCACACAGGTGTTCTCATTCATAGTTTGCACCCATCAACAGAATAATCTTTGACTGCAAAGGACATTTCACTTATTTTCTCTTCAGACTTAGCATCAGGACTCAAATTCCTCTGATCTCTAGGTACCTTCCTAAGCATAGGGCTCTACTGACCCCAGATTCCTCTTTTAAAACTCACCTTTGAAATCAATGACTGAACTCCTAACTGTGGCTGAAGGGAGGGAAACTGGAGCTGAGGGACAGAACACTGAGCTTCCCCTTCCCAGGTGGTCTCAGAATTTAAGGAAAGTTTCCTGTTTTTTTGCTGAAAATCTTTTTTTCCTCCTCCTCCTCCTCCTCCTCATCCTCTTCCTCCTCCTCCTCCTCCTCCTCCTCCTCCTCCTCCTCTTCCTCATCCTCCTCCTCTTCCTCTTCCTCTTCCTCATCTTCCTTCTCCTCTTCCTCTTCCTTCTCTTTTTTCTTCTTCTCCTCCTCCTCCTCTTCCTCTTCCTCCTTCTCTTTCTTCTTTTTATCCTGTTGGATTTTTCCAAAGGCCAGTGAATAATCTGCACATACTCATTTATAAACCAATGGAAATTCTGCTGTATATCTGCGATTGTACTTACCAATCAGAAATGATGGCCCGCACACAGGCCTCCGAAGCTGTGGTTTCCAGCTAGGTCAGACACCATCCAAAAAGGAGACAGAAAGACTCCTGACGCCAGATCTCCTGGTGCTTTTCTTTGGGGTTCAAATTACTGTGTATGTATAAAAGACACTAGCAGTTTCCAGGCTAGCGCAGGGTTGCCTTCTCATAGTACAGCCTTGCGTCTGCTTGTGCGATTCCCACATGATCTCGCCCACCTCTCCTTGCCCTCTCAGTACATTAGGTCAGCAAGATCATAGTCTGGCATGCTAACCCTTGGTACCTGTGGCCATTCCTGAAAAGTATGCATCATGCCAGCATCAGCTCTGGTCTGGTGTGTTATTATTTACCTATATGTATGGCTGTCCATTGTTCCACCTCCATCACTAATCCTACCAGAATAGAAAAGTAAAGGTTATGTGCCTACACAGTTACAGGTTTCATATATATACATATTTGAGATATATATATATATATATATATATATATATATATATATGAGAAGAGATATGCATCATCATGTTGAATTTTAGACATTATTTACAGGAAGTTTTCTGAAAGTAGACAGTATCTTTCCTATTATCAAATTCCATGCTCCCAGCATTGTACTTAGTATGTGTTGGTGTTCAATAAATGTTGAACCAAAGTGAGTAATGATCCCTTGCTCATTAGAAGGCATTTAGCTACTGTGTTCAGACAATGCAGATATACTTTAAATTCTGTAAATTATTTAAGTCTTTTGGGGGGACAATTTCAGGACTCCATCCTATTGAAAAACTCCACTGACCTTTGAAACCAGTGTGTACAGAGTGAAAATGGGTGTGTTACAAATGGTTTCTGGTGTGAATACTATAACCAATGTATAAGTAGTTTTACAATTTCACCATCATTGTGTGTGTGTGTGTGTGATTGTGGATGGAACCCAGGGACATTCTACCTCCAAGAGATACCCCCAGCCCTATATTATTCTTTTCTTTTGAAACATAGTATCAGCTGGGCATAGTGGTGCATGCTTGTAATCCATGTGCTGGGAGGTTGAGACAGGAGGATTACACAGGTTCAAAGCCAGCCTCTGCTATTTAGTGAGGCCTTCAGCAACTTCATGAGATCCTGTTTCCAAATAAAATATAAAATAAGTCTGGGAGTAGAGCCTGGAGGTAGAAAGCCTCTGGTTACACCCCCAGTACCATCAAAAGAAAGAAAGAAAGAAAGAAAGAAAGAAAGAAAGAAAGAAAGAAAGAAAGAAAGAAAGAAAATCTCACCAAGTTGGGGAAGGCCTCCTTAAGTAGCTGAGGCTGGCCATGAACCTTTGATCCTCCTGTCGTAGCCTGCCAAGTACTTGGTTTACAGGCATGTGCTACTATGTCCATCTTTCACCATCATTTTCTTCTTTATTACCCTTCTTCCTTCCCTTTTCTCTTTTTTTGTGGCACTGGATATGGAACTTAGAACGTTCTACCTCTGAACTATACCACCAGCCCTTTTTATTTTATTTTTTATTTTTAGACAGAATCCTATTAAGTTGCTGAGCATCTCACTGTGTTTCTGAGGACTGTCCTTGAACCTGCATCTCTCTTGTCTCAGCCTCCACACTCCTGGCATTTCCAGGCATGTGCCAGCATGCCCAGATATACCATCATTTCTATCTATGACTTTCTGCAAAGTGGTTATCTGAATGGCCCTGTCACAACAAAGATAGTGACATGTGTGTGATTTGCCATAAAAGATCAAAGTACCTGATGTTTGTATAAAATATGATCATGGCATGTGTCTGAGTATTTTTAAGAAAAATATTTTATAAACAGTTGCCTAACTGGTCCTTATGATAATAATAATATTGAGTGCCCACTGTGGCAGGCAGTTACTCTGTGAACTTTGTAGGAATTCACATTTTTAATCCTCATAACACTTCTGTAAGAGAACTACCATTATTATACCCACTTTTCAGATAAGGAATATAAGACCCAGAGATGGTGAATGGTTTGCCCAAGGATCCAACACCAGTACACAGTGGAACTGCAATTTGGTTTCAGAGAGTCTGGCCTGATTTTTGTGCTTTTAATGTGCCTAATATGACTGTTACTATTTTATGATACTATTTAGGATTTCCTTTTTAAATTATTCTTTGTATCTTTGGGGCAGAAACATTCAATAACGATGTTACAGGTATTAAGGTACCACAAAAAGAAAGGTATTCTGCCTAAGAAAAAAGATTTTAGTTAAATATGGAAAATGTGTCTGGTGATAAAATAGTTTCCTTGGTGTTCAGCCACAATGAACACAGCTGTCATGGTAACAATAGCAAAAATCTGAGTAACAATAGTTGACATTTATTTAGTACTTTCTGTGTGGCAGGTAGTGTTCTGACTACTTTGGGTCTATTTTCTTATGTGTAATAAGTCCTGTTTTGTAGATGACCAAGTTATTGACCAATGTCCCGTGGGTTACAACTGGCAAAGCAAGACACCCTCCCCCATCCAAATATCACTGACCCCACAATCTGTGTTTGGAACTCTCTGTCCTGCGTTTATGGGGTAGTGAAGAAAGACACCAGGAACGCTTCACATTATTGTGGCTATAATCTTGGCACAAGGGTGTGTTTCCCTGTCTAGTGAATGTCAGGATCTTTTAAATATACTTGAACTGTGATTATCATCAAATGTGTTACATAGGCTACTATTATTGTTCCAGTTTTTACAGTAATTTAATGAGAGCTTCCTGGGTGTTGGTCATTGTGTAAATATCTCCATTATTGCACTTAAATTGTCTGATGACCTTAGTGAGTAGGGATTGTTATCCCCATTTTACAAAGGAGAAAAGTGAGACTTGTGACACATTGTTTAAAGTCATACAGTACACAATTTCAAAGCTCACAATGTTTTACTATTTCATTCATAACATTCTACCAAATCAGGGTAAGCCACATTAGATTGTCATTTTGGTAGGCAATAAATGGTTAAATATTGACAATTTTGTGTTGTACAACCTAATTGACAAATAGTCGTCAATATAACCATACTTGCAGGGCGTGGTGGTACACACTTATAATCCCTGCATTTGGGAGGCAGAGACAGGAGGATCGGGCAGCTTCAAAGCCAGCCTCACTGGCTTAAGAGACCCTGTTTCCAAATTAAAAAAAAAAAAAAAAAAAAAAAAAAATATATATATATATATATATATATATATATATATATATATATATAAATAGGTCTGTGAGTGTAGCCTGGAGGTAGAAGGGTTTCCAGGAACCCCAGTACCACCACCACCAGAAAAAATATCTATATCCATATCTATCTATCTATATAGATATATATGATATATCCGTATATATCTTCTTTTTAAAATACACTAAAAGTAAAAGGAGTTAAATACCTAGTATACTTACAAATATTAATGTATAATCAGAAAAATCATGAAAATTTCACAGTACCAGTGCCTTTATTAGTTGTGAAAGTTATTGATATTAATAAGAAGACCATTGAAGTCTATGGCATATTTCATTTTGTCCACACATACTGAATATCTAGCATTGTTTGTTTTTTAAACAATTATCATATATTTGGAAGAAAACTAACTGAAAATGAGGGAAAACTCATTTCCATTAATGTAAACATTATCAACGAGTAAATTTGTTCAAAACAACTATTATGAGTGTTAAAACTTAAAAGCTCAATTCTGATGATGGCAGTTAAATCCAACCTAAGAAAACACGTATGCTCAGGCTTCCTTAAAATCTAGTGTAAAATACCCAAGAGATGGTTTATAACAGTTATTTCAGTTTACTCTGAAACCTCATGCAAATTGACATTTGTCAGGTTTCTCTGGCCAGCAGTCTAGTGGTGAAGTCTGAGAACAAAAACAAACAAGCAAACCTCTGTTTTGGAAGATCCCTTTTGTATTATTGATGAAGATATTTTTTATGCTTCAGACTGAATTTTTCATATGCTCCTGTCTGTATTGAGTTTTTCAATTTTCTGGAAAACAGTTTGCACTAGCTCAACTTTCAATCTGGCCATATTAAGTGAAGAAAGGAAAAAAGGCTCAGACTACATGTTCTGTGGCGCCAAGGAACACCTTATATTTTGGTGGTGGCTTGTAAAACATCTTCTTGATTAAAAATCAACAACAATAAAGCCTGCCTGGTCACAGCTCTCCTGTGCTGTCCGATGCCCTGACAGCTGGATCTCTTCCTCATCCGTCTCTTCTTCCTATAGTCTCTACTGGGATCACACAGTGAGCTGCTGTTCCCAGCACTGTCCAGATGTAGGGAGCACCCCCTGGAGCCCTCCTCTCTGAAGATTGATAGTTAGCTGCACCAGAGGAGGCTTTGACTTCCTGCTAGCCAGAGATCCCTTGACAGGTAGAAATATTTACTTACAAATCCAAAGAATAGGCAAGAACAGGAGATTTTGTGAATACATTATATGGTATTTTATAATTATCTAATAGCTAGCAGATGTACAATGTGCAGATCTGTTTAATGAGACCCTAGTTTTCCCCTTTTTTATTTATTTTTTATTTTTTAGTAACTGGTGATGAATAGTTTGTGAGATAAAAACCATCTATGGCTATGTGATGTTTTTCGTATAAAAATATGTTTTTCCTCAGAGACTGTGGTATGTTAAAAGTGTATTTTAGTATAAGTTTCAAGCTCTTGCAAAAGGGATGGAGATCTTCCTTTGCTGAGCAAAATCTCATGTGAGTGGGTTTAATCCGCCAGTAGAGTAGTGCGTCAGTGTGTGCTTCTCTATCTGCATGTCTTTTAGCAGAGTTTTGTTTTACCTCTTTATTTAATTATAAATAACGAAGATGCACACATGTCACATTACTTAGAATGAAAAGCGTGATTGTTCTGTGTGTGCCTAAGTATGCTAGCTCAAATTCAGTTATGGTGTTGCAGGAAAAAAAAGTTAACATTCTAAAATTTCTCTTGCTTTCATTTGTGTGTGCTGATTTTATCAAAATAATAAGAAAAAGCCGGGTGTGGTGGCTCACGCTTTTAATTCCAGCATTAGGGAGGCTGAGACCGGAGGATCGTGGTTTGTGGACAGCCTTAGCTACTTAGTGAGGCCATTTGCAACTCAATGAGCCCGGTTTCAGAATAAAGAATTAAAAAATAGGGCGGGAGGTGTAACTTGGAGGTCAAATGCCTCTGGGTTTCATCCCCAGACCTGCAAAGAAAAAAAGAAAGAAAGAAAGAAAAAAAAGAAAATAGAACTGAGGGTGTAGCTTAGAGGTAGAATGCCCCTGGGTTCCATCCCCAGTGCTGCCAAAATAATAATAATAATAATAATAATAATAATAAGAAGAAGAAGAAGAAGAAGAAAGGAGGAGGAGGAGGAGGAGGAGGAGGAGGAGGAGGAGGAGGAGGAGGAGGAGGAGGAGGAGGAGAAGAAGGAGACTGTAATTTGGTTACATACAGTAAAGAATTTTCTCTGTAAGGGCCCCTGCTCTAAGTTAGCTACTTTAAACCTACAGAATCAGGTGAATAACATCAGAATATTTAATCCTTTTAAGGATTTACCATAACATTTACTTTGAAGAGTCCAGAAACTTTATTAAAGTTGAACCTTAGAAAAGTGGCTTTAGCATTGTAATTCCTGTCCCAAAATTAAGAAATAATATAGGAATTGACATAGAGTGGCCACAGCCCAGACTCTGATAATAAGCCACATGGGAGAACAATTTGGAAAAAAAAATACTTGAGCTAAAATCACAATGATGTTGGCAGCCGAATACTTGAAACTATATTAGTTTCCATCTCTTTTAAATGTGGCCTTGTATAATGAACTAATACACGCCGAGTGGCCTTTCAATATCTGCTCCATTCGTTCTTCGAAGTCATAATTTTATACATGGTGGAAACTCAAGTATTTGCTAATATTTGAATGTTTAAATTAATTAGAGAAAAGATGTGAAAAATATTTTTTAATCTAACATTTTAAATCTTTTTTTTTTAATCCTGGCATTTGATGTCATATAGACTCAATCTACAAGTAAGACATTTCCAGAATTTCATCAGTCTTTGGCACATATTGTATGCAAATGTCATCCTCTCTTTGAAAATACCTTTTGCATTTTAAGCAAGATCCTATTTTGACAGGTCTTTAAGCTTTTTGGGGAGAGTTCTTGTGGAGAGTACAAAAAAAAAAAAAAGCATGTTGAGTTTTTGCCTTGGCACGTTCATTTTAATTTGATCATTTCTCTTCTATCACAGTTAACCCCTCAATCAAATCACCTGGAAGTCCTTGTTAAAGTTCAAGGCTTCCATCAACCCCCATCAGGGATTCAAGCAGGAGGTTTACACATGTTAAACCACCAGAATGTAAGTTGTTCTTCAGGATTGCCCTGGGGAGTTTTCTACTGCATTTTTGCCAATTGAATTATGATGTGAGATGGCATGAATATTGATCAAATTTCTAAACTGAATTTCCCAATTTTTAGACTGTGGTGTAAACCAACCCACAGGTTGTCATAACCAATTCAGTATGTTTTTAACAATAGTCAGTGAAGCATGGAGGTCTTTAAAACTCACTGAAATGTAGAAAGTTATCTGCACATATGCCATCAACAAATCTCCCTTAACTCCTTCTGCTCCACACTCCAAACTGACACACAGCTCTTTTCCAGGGAGCTGGGGATTGTGTGTGTGTGTGTGTGTGTGTGTGTGTGTGTGTGTGTGTGTGTGAGCACACACAAGGCAGTGTGTTCTCTTCTTCCTTTTTCCAGTCTTATAGTATGGGGGTTAACTGCGTGTGTATACATCATGCACACAGAAACGAAAATGGTCTAGTATCTGGGTTAGTATTTCATTGTTCCAAAGTGATTTTGCTTTCTTTAAAGAGAAAATAAGAAATCACATTTCATGATGAGTTTTTATTCTCAGGAACAGGACATATACACATACATACATATACATATACATATACATATACATATACATACACATACACATACACATACACATACATATACATATATACAATAACATTTTTTTTTTGGTGGTACTGGGGTTCCTGGAAGCCCTTCTTCCTCCGGGCTACACTCCCAGACCTATTTTATATTTTTGAAACAGGGTCTCTTACGCCAGCGTGGCTGGCTTCGAACCTGCGCGATCCTCCTGTCTCTGCCTCCCAAGCGCGGGGATTACAAGCGTGTGCCACCACGCCCGGCCCTACAATAACATTTATTTTTAAAGCTTCTTTCTCAGCATTATCTTTTCTTACTTTTAGTTATTTATATTAGCACATTTTGATTTATGTTGGACTGAGAGGAGGGTCTTCCATAATTCTGTATCTGCTCTGGAGAAAGATTCCAAAATGCAGCATGACTTTGGGTTCACTACAGGTCACAGTTAAAGAGCCTTTCCTGTTCAAGCCCACGGTGACACAAGCCAACTCCTAAGAGATCCTCTGGAATAGCCATTCTTTGGAAGGGGTCAAGCAGTGTTTATCTTCTGGATGTCACCTCACTGGTTTGCTCAAAGCAGGTTGGTCTCAGCCAGGTGGTTGAGACAGAAGGATTGTAGCTTCAAAGCCAGCTTCAGCAACTTAGGCTCTCAGCAACTGAGACCCTGTTTAAAAAATGAAATAGGGCTAGGGTGTGGGGGTATAATTCGGAGCTAGAATGGCCCTTGATACAATCTCCAGTAACACCCTCCCACACACATACACACACATATAGCTTGGTATCAGTCTTTCCATTCATTCAACACCTTGTCAATGAGAAAGAACAGGAGGGAAGGAGGGAGAGGAAGAGAGAGAGAAAGAGAGAGAGATAACAAAAAAAGAGAGAAAGAGAGAGAGGGAGGGGAAAAAGAGAATTTACATGAGGGAGGTAGGGAAATGAGATGCAAAGAGGAATGCCTTCTTTGTCTTCTTGTTTTGGTAGAAAGTTCATCGGTGTTAATATCCCTTTTCCTGCCAGGATATAATTCTACTCCTACCTCGTCTGCTGCAGTGAATCACATATTTTCTTCTCAAAACTGAGTTGGGCAGGAGAAAAATAGCACAAGAAAGGAAACGTATACATGAAATCAGCGCAAAATTTAGAATATAACAAAAATGTGTTGCAGATTTTTAAATTATATAGCACTTGAATGACATTTTCCTTATTTGGCCAGTGCCTACTATTTTCTAAAGGCCTGTGCTGGCTTAGGAAACAGCAGTAAATCAGTTGGTAATAATGATAATGAATGCATATGCTTTATTACATGCTTACACCTTGCAGTTTACGACATGCTTTAACACATCTGAAATGAATTAATTAGCTTCGAAAAACAAAAAGCCCTTTGAAGAAGGCAGCAAGCATTATCTCCATTACAAAAGTGACAAAACTGAGTTTCAGAGATCCTAAGAGATGTTAATAAATCGTTAGAGTTGCCTTTCACATTGTCTTTCTATAATATTGAATGTGTGTGTGTGTGTGTGTGTGTGTGTGTGTGTGTGTGTGTGTGTAATCATTTGGCACAAATGGAGATAGATAGGCAAAGAAAAAAGAATTGAATTGACAGGTAAATTATTAGTACTTCTATATACCACTTGGCAGCCTGGGATTGCCCTCAGTGCGTTAATATAGGCAGTGGAATGTCCAACAGATAGTTTCAATCCAATTAAAGTGATCTGTTGTGACTGTATTTGACTGGAGGCAATGGAAGAAAGATGGTTAAAATGTTCTTCCAAGATTATCCTCTTTTAGAATCCAAAACTTAAGAGAATTTCTGAAAAATGATTATAGCATGACTTATTTTATGTACTTCACAATGTATATTATGAGGTTATAAATCAAGCGGCTTTCTAAAAGATTTTAAGTATCTTTTGAAGAATTTCTTTAATATTTTAATTGAAATATAAGGCAACCATGTCTCATAATTTATATTTCTGGTAGGCATATGAGGTCCTTTAATTAGTATATCCGTTCTTTCTCTTGCTAAATATTCTCCTGAATAAGAATAAAAGCAGTGAAATTAAACAACGTATGGAAAAGGAAGTCCTGGCTTTGCTAGCTTTGCCAGGGAGAGTATCCAGGCCCTATATTTCTGGCTGAAATTCACAAATGGGAGAAAATTATCTTCCTGGCATGAATTATATAACAGTTGCTTGTGTACCTTGTAGCCTAGCACACTCTATCAAAGGTAGTTCTCTCCGAAAAATAATCTTCCGCTTTCAAAGGCAAAAATTGTATGTATAGACTTTGTTTAAAAATATTTTTAAATCTTTAAAAATATTTTTATGGAAAATATACATTAAAATTGTTTTTCTACTATAGAATTGGACATAAAAACAAGCCACTCCCTGGCCCCAAATTAGAGGGGAGAGGATTGTCAGGAGATCGGTGCACAGTTCATAATCACCTGTGTCAAGCTGGGTTTGTTGATTTCTCCAGTAGGGCAGTGGAGCACATCGGTTGAGGAGCTTTGGAATCAGAGATCCTTTGTTTTGAGACCATGGGCAAGTTATCTTGTCTCCTGGCTTCCTTCACATGAAGAAGAGGTTGTAAATCCCTGTCTTGTAGGTTGGTAACATGTTTGCATACCTGGTGTGCTACAACAATTTTGGCTCTTTGGGATCTTGGGGTTTGTAAGTTTTGCAGTGGTCCAGGAGAATGGATCTTACTGGGATTTATCAAAGAGACAGGGATTCCAAACACAGAAAATATCAATGTACTAGAGAACTGCCTTACCTCTGGGTGAAAGAATGTTACCTGGAGGCATGGGCCCTTGGAGGTTTTGCTTTCAAAACTGAGTGGTCAAAATATTTATAGTAGACCATAGGAAAAATAGGCAATCCTCCCTAAGAGATGAGTCCTGCCCTGGTGACTTTTACCTGATCTTTACAAAGGCAAGTTTTATGGTTTGTAGGAAACTGAGGCTACAGCAAACGGAATATTAGAACCTCCCATGGAGAAGCAAATTAAAAGTAGAACAGACTCCTGGAAGTTCACAGAAAATGGTCTGAGACTCAGGGAAAGGGTTTGAGGATCCTTTGAGAGAAAAAAGATTCCTTTGATAAAGAGGAGCCATGGATCATCATGAGATTTCAAAGGACGAAACAGGGAGATGGGAAATACCTCCCAAGTCAATGAAGTCAGGGGCAGGGAAGAGATGGTATTTTTACCCATGACACCTTGCAATCTGAGGAAGGGTGCGCTATGCTCGAAGTATGGGTTAGATCCAAAACTGTAAACTTCAGCAGTATTTCCCCCCCTGTGGTTCTAGGAATTGAACCCAGGGACATTTCACTTTTGAACTATACCCCCAGCCTTATTTTGTATCTGGAAAAAGGGTCTCACTAAGTTGCTGAGGGGCTTACTATGTTGCTGAGGCTGTATTCAAATCTGCCATCCTTCTGTCTCAGCATCAAATACTGGGGTTAGAGGTGTGCACCCCCACATCTGCCACACTGGCAATTTTTTAATCCACCATCACAACCCTAAGCAGCTAGCTCAGCTACACAATAAATACCATTTAACAGGAACCTTGAAATATCAGCTAAGAAAGGAACCATCAGGAGATAGATATCAAGGACATTCCCTGGCTATTTTGTAATCTAGCTGGAACCTACATAGCTTCCTCTTGTTTGTGATTTAAAAAAAAATTCCATCCATTCACTTGGTAGAAGGTACAATCATTAAATGAACAAGGCTTGTGTGTGTATTTTCAGAGACAGCAAAGACAGAAAACCTGGGTAGGATGCCCTACTTCATTGCCAGACTGAGAAAGGAAATTGGAAAAAAAATAGAGAAAGTGGCAACCCATTAAAGGAAAGAAAAAAGAAAAGGCTAGATTCCTGGGAGACTTTGCTAAGGAGTAAATGAATGCATGTAGAGCCAGCCCTTGAAGGAGACACAAGTCCAAGGGCAAGGGGATCTATTTATTCCTGATTGCCTCAATCCAGTCACCAAAATTGTACGAGAAAGATGACTAATGGAATTTAATGAGTTTCTATTTCAACAATGCTCAAATAGGCTTCCTTAACATAGTTCATCAAGAACAAAGATATTAATTGAGAAAAACTAAAATAACATGAAATGAAACTGGAATCAAGCCGAGTACGAGCACGCGCACGCATGTGTGTGTGTGTGTGTGTGTGTGTGCGCGCGCGTGTGCATGCGCGCGTGTGTAACTGTGTATGTACAATGTAGCTGGGAATCTGGGAAATAATGGAGCCCTACTTGGTGACTGAAGGATGATGAGGCTGAGCTTCCACCCTTAGTCTCTCAAGCAGAGCTTCCCTCCCTCCACCATGGTTCCAAGCTGGATTGCTCTATGGTGACTGGGTATAGTCTTTAAACATAATATATCCTCCTGAAAGTGTTAGAGTTGCAAGAGTGCCCCGAGTCTTTCTGCAGCTCCTCGATGGCAGTTTAAAGCTATATACAGATATATCTTTTCTCATCTTTTTTGCCGTAACTCTTGCTTTCTTCTATCTCCCATCAATAGTCATCTGTTTGAATTGGGTGGTGATATTTCTTCCCATGGCAACAAGGCCTGTTGACTTTGGCTTGGAACCTTCACACTTGGCATTTGATGAGCTCAGTTTCTATCTTGGAACCTCGAGGGGTGGACAGTACAATTATTTGACAGGTTCCCCATTGGTTTTCCAGAGCGGCTGTTTCCCACTTCTTGGGTATGGGTCTGTATTTTTCTGAGACCCTGTAGGCTCACTCACAGTCACATGGCTGAAGGATGCTGACGCTTGGGTGTTCACAGCTTTGTACCTTTCCCTCATCTCAACAACCTCTTGGTTATCCAGTCTTGGTAGAATGGCTGCATTTCTATCAGTGACCTTTCCTGGAGTTTAGTTCTCAGCAAAGGCCCTAGTTTCTGGTCTCAGCACATGATTTATGGTCTATAAAGTGAGAAGCAGTGGTTTTCATGAAACTAGCTCTTAAGCCTGGGTTCAAGCTAATATTTTCTTTGTGTGTATAAGTAGGGTTTTGTCCTTCAGTTTTGTTGTCCTTTCAAAATATTCCTTTTTTCATGGCTCTTGAGCAAAGAAGAAAATAGCTATGCATCCAAGTCACTTCTGTCCCTATAGAAAATTCTTTTTGGCACATTCAAAAATTTTTTTCTTATTAAATTATCCCTGAGGTTCAGAGCTTTTGAAATTCTCCTTAAAGGAAAGCATATTAAGAGTAAGGTAGTTATCTCAGTATTTTGAGACTTGGTGGAGTGGTAGAAAGCTGCTTAGTGACTCTGAGAAATTACTTCAATGTATGTATAAGTTATTTTTACAAATAAAATAAAAGTGTATTTGATGCCATTGCAAATCTCTCTAATATGTAGAATAATATATACATATACATATATACATATACATGTACACACACACACACACACACACACACACACACATATATATGTTTGGTGATCCTGGGGATGGAACTCAGGGGCCTTCTACCTCTGGCCTACACTCCCAGACCCATTTTATATATATTTTTATTTGGAAACAGGGTCTTTTAAGCCAGCTGAGGCTGGCATCGAACCTGCGCGATCCTCCTGTCTCTGCCTCCCAAGCGCGGGGATTACAAGCGTGCGCCACCATGCCCAGCTTATATTTGATGTTTTTAAAAAATATTGTTCTACAACATGCATGGTGGCGCACGCTTGTAATCCCCGCGCTTGGGAGGCTGAGACAGGAGGATCGCGCAGGTTAGAAGCCAGCTGCGTGCACTGGCTTAGGAGACCCTGTTTCCAAATAAAAATGTAAAAATATGTCTGGAGTGTAGCCCGGAGGTAGAAGGGCTTCCAGGAACCCCAGTACCACCACTAATAATAATAATAATAATAATAATAATAATAATAATAAAACATCAAATATAGGGAGATGGAGAATAGAGTTACAGGGTGGGTAAGACAGTAAGGAGATGTAGGTCAAAGGATACAAAGGAGCAGGTATGCAGGATGAACAAGTTTAGAGATTTAATACATAGCATGAGGACTCTCTTAATAATATTGTATTAGCTGGGCATTGTGGCATATGCCTGTAATCCCAATACTTGGGAGGCTAAGACAGTAGACTTATAGGTTAGAGAACAGCCTCAACAATTTAGCGAGACTCTAGGCCTCCTAGTAAGACTATTTTAAAACAAAAACTAAAAAGGGCTACGGAAGTAGTTCCAAAGTAGAATGCCTCTGAGTTCAACTTCTACAGCTACTACTACTAATAAAAATGATAATAATGATGTTGGATTAGATTCAAGAATCCCGCTAAGTGAGATTTTAGCTACTTATAAAAATGGATAACTATATGAGATGATGGGTACATTGATCAGCTTCACTATAGTAGCCATTTTGTTATCCATGTGTATCCTGTAACATTATGTTATAAATCTTAAATATATACAATAAAATGTGTGTATGTGTACATATGTGCTTACATTCACCCCAGCTCCAGAATTTGTAACTCAAGAGCTTGCATGTTAGAAATTGGACAACTGAGTCTTTAAGAATAGATTTACCCTTTCACATCCTACCCAATTGATTTTTCTCTTGGTGCCTCTTCAAACTCCATGCTGAGGCCACCAGTTCAAAGAGGAGTATGCGAGATGAAGTCACCCTTGTTGCTGCTAATTGGTGTCTTACGTAGATAAATTATCTAGTGATCAGGTGTCTCTTCATGGCAACACAGCGTCAAGAACATTCCTTAAGAATGCATAGAGAATGTATTTTTATACTCACAGATTTTCTTTTTAGGATGAACTATCAAGCTTTTGAGGGACAGGAGCTGATTTCAGAAATTCATCCTTCACTCTTGGCATGATGGTAGGATTTCTATCTTTGTCTTATGCTATAAAATGATGAATTCTTGTATGATGACTCAAAGGTCTGTGTAAAATGCCTTTGTAGACTTTAGCACAAAGGCCCTGTTATCTTCCCCTTTGTAGTTCAGAAGCCTAAAGTTTTGGGGAGTCCCACTGCGTCCCAAGCACGTGTCAGAGGTCACTGCTGAGATACCTTCAGGTTGTGCTGGTGAATGTTACTGATGGTCTTGAGCTCCGACTCACTTGGAGATTATGGCTCTGTGGTTCAGATCGTGCAAATAAAGCTTTAATGATGTTGATGAGGACTTAAACACCCAAGCATATTTGCTTTATATTTTTTCTTGCCGGAAAATAAGCTTTTCAGAACAGTTCTATGGCGTTTGACTTAAACTTCCTTAACTTTACACTAGCAGCATTTTTATTTCAGCTTTAACCAACATGCTCCCCCCCCCTTATTTTTTTAGTAAACCAATAAAGTTCCTTCTGTTGAGGTGAGGATTTGGGAGGAGTTTCAGGAAAATCATTCTTCATATTTTAGAGGTTGTTTGTAATAACTTTGCTTATGCTATAAAAATGTTAATAGCTTTTGAAGAATAAAAACTCCATAATAATCGCCCATCTATAAGCAGAGTCTTATGGTTTTAGCTGCAATCTATGATCCCGAGTGGAGAAGGAGTAACATAATACCTTCTATTTATGCATGCTTTATGAACTGATTTGCACAAAGGGCTTTGTATTTCTAAAAATGCATCTCACTTTGTATGTATTTTAACCATTGAATATTTGATTTGCTAAGAAGGCAAATTTTTGTTTTTAAAATGCACCAATATGACCTTAGATTATATTTGTGTAAATTTCATTAAGTTCATCTTAAAAGAGTTTTGAAGGATGACTGTAAGAGCAGGCTCCAAGTACAGGTCCTCAGGCATTTTAGTAATCTGTGTAGCTCGATTTTCACTTCTCTTGCTCACATAAGTCATAATAAGAGTAACAAAAAATTTCCTTAATGAATTGGTTGAACATAGTGTATATAGCATTGAAGAATGTTTCCAAATCTAAAATTTGGAAGGATGGTGTTTAAAGGCTCTGTAGTTAGTTATCTCAACAGGTGGTAGCTGGTAATTGATAATTATATTTAAAGTATGTGCATTCATTGTGGTTGGTAGTAATATAGCATTTTTATCCACAGATCTCAAAGCATGTGTGAATAAATATGCATTATTTCCCTATTTTAAATAGCCAGAGATTCACTGAACGTTAATTAGATATAAGCAGACAGAGAAATTTCATGTCCCCTGCTTGCTTGGAGCTACTAAAAAAAAATCTTCCCAGAAACTGGAATAAAGAACACAATGTACCTGATCTTTAAATAACTACTGTTCAGGGGCATGGTTCCAGGTCCTAGTGAAGCCTGTGGAGCACAGAATGCCCAGGCATACAACTTCCCCCCGATCCTCACACCTAGGCTCACAAAACAGTCAAATAATTCTAAGTTTAAGAGGCCTCAGTAATAATTCTTCTGAATCCTTGCTATCTCCCTCTAGCAATTCAGAGGTTGACCAAGGATAGGGAGGTGACAGTATTTTTTCCACCCTTCCTAGGACTTCTTTCCAAACTCTGGTAGATCTCTTGACTAGGAAAATAGTCATTGACTCCCCAGTGTATGGAAAGCTCTATTCTAGGCGCTTGCAGTAGAGTATTGACCAAAGTAGTCACTGCTGTACTGGAGCTGGCGTTCCTGGAAGGAAAGATGATCCATGCTGTAGTTCCTCCTACTTAGGCTTGAACCTGCCCATCTCACCCATTCCGCACAATGAAGGGTATCCTGCCTTCTTTAGAAAAGACTTTCCCATCTTGCATATCCCCATCAGATAAGAGAATATTTCTGAGCTTTATTTTCCCTAGTTTGTATTATTTTAATTTTTAAAAGCTGTGTTATAAAAAAAATAGCTATACCAAACACGATATATATATACACTTTCTACCTCCTGCTCTCCCATAATGACAACAGATGAAGAGGCAGATTTTTCAGCAAAGGGGGGTGGGTACAATTCTGCTTTATGATTCCCATGGTGTCTTTCCTGGACCAAGCTTGAGGGTCTCTAGTATTTAGTGGCTCCCAGCCCAGGCACACTCTCTTCTGTGTTGGAGGGAGGAGAATGTTGACTACCTGGGACTCTTTGATTGTTGTTGTACGGTCAGAAGATTTCCGGAGACTTTCTTGTCTGTCTTGTTAGACATCTTTCTTTCCAGGAGATTCCAGAAACACTTTTCAGATCTCAATACCCCAACCTCTGTCATCTTCTTTGTTCTCTCACTATTGATTTCCACTTACTGAATGTATGATTCTCTATTGTCCAAACTGCCTGATTCTTTTTAGTTTAGTTTCTCCTGGACTGGATGGTGTTGGTCTTGACCTGGAGATGGGTTGGGTCAGCTTTAATTTCCAATTGAATCAACCCAGGGGTAGAGGAGGAAAGCATATGGAGTCTTTGGGTCCATAACCCTCTTCTAACATTCATAGTATATTTATTTTTAAATTTGGATCAGCCCAACCTTATGGCAGGTTTTTGCTTGAGCACATTAAACTCTGCACCTCTGTGTCCATTTGTTCAGGTTTATGTTTCATGGGCAGCTGCTTACAACCTTAAAAGGTGGAAAGAAGCCTGGCATGTAGCAGCAGGAGGTTTTGGCCAAAGGGTGATGCCCAGGGCAGGAATGTTCCTGCCTCTTGCTCCAGGAGGACCTCTCAGCTGTTTCAGGAGTGGCTCTTCTCCTAGAATAGCAGTAATATGCAGCAGATGGTTGCCAACAACCTTGTGCTCTTTGTACCAGGCTGGCTCCACAACAGCTGGTGTGCTTGCACATCACCAGCATTCCAAGCCTCTCATGCATGGGGCTCAGGCATCAGCAGACTCCCAAAGAGAGAGTGAATGATATGCAGCTTCTTCCAACCATTTCTGGAAATCTAGGTAGGAGAAGGAAAGAAAATGAGAGCTGGAAAGCGCCTTCGATTAAATTGGCCAGGGTCCTGCCTGGTTTGCAATTTTTTTTTGTACATGTCTATGATATGCATGCAAAATCACTTGCCTAAACTCCCCACTAGTGAAAGGTACAATTAAACACTCCCAATTCAGGATTCTCACTCCCCCACACTACAGGTATCTCCAGCTGTTTTCTTTTTCTTAATTGGAGGTTTTGGGAAAAATTAATTGTTGGTAGGTAATATATAAATGCCCATCCAGGGAGTTGGCTGTGTAGCCCGCCCAGTTCTTCTGGCTGAAATGGCTTAGAATTTCACTTTATCCAGCACAGTAGCTCTTCCTTCTCCCCAGGCCCAAGCGTTGATCTTGGGAACAGTACCTTTCTTCAGTGCAGACTAAGCACAATTAAGGAGAAAAGGTTATCCTTTTCTTACTTGTCACCAGAATTTATAGGCACTTAGCAAAATATCTATTGTGTATGGAATATGCACAACCAGGAAACTGTTGGTTTCCAGTCACTAAAGATACACGTCGTCTCAGAAATGTGCAGGAGAAGGGTCTTCAGAGGGAGGAGTGTCCCTTATCATCTCCTCCCAATCACTCTCCTGAGTCATAAGCATGTCCAGAAAATGCTATCAGAGATCTGGAGCCTATGGCATTCCCACTTTTACTGCTTAGCAAAACAGAAAAAGAGCTCCCAGAAAGTGAAGGGAGTCCCTGATGCCTCCTGCTAGTTTTCAGCAAAAGAAAATGTGAGCCCCTGGAGGGAAATCTGCATCCCCAATTCCACAGTGACATCGTTCTGTACAGGACGGGCTCCTGATTCACCTACCAGTCAAATGACACTTCACGTGCCTCATGGATTAGTTTGGCTGGGGAAACTGACCACCACGTATGCTATAATTTCAGCTGCAAAAGCGCATTCCAAATTCCCACATGACTGCCTTGAAAACAAATTTCTGAAATACAACCTGTTCCTAAGTTGTGGACCGCCTGTATTTAATACTTTCTTGGCAATATGATGCACTTTCAATTTTTTTTTTTTTTTTTGCTGTGTATAGAAAGGGACATTCTGGAAACTGTTTAAAATTCACCAAAGTTTGGATTCTTTTTCTAGCATTTATTTCATTATTCTTTGGCTATGTATTTGACATGTGATCAAGTCACCAATACAGTTTATTTCTGAACAGATATTCCCCACTACCCTCCCAACTTAGCAAGATAGCTTGGGGTAACTTCTTTACCTAAGGACAAAATCCTAGATGACAAGATGTCTCTAGTATTTCAACTGAGCAAACAGGGAGTGATTGCTTTTGGAGGGACTGTTTTTTTCCCTTCAGGAAAAGCCATAGGTATGTAGTGCTGGTAGAAATTCCTCAGACTCTTCTAGATGCAGACCCAGGCTTTTGCTCCAACTCCATGGGATGGTTTTATCCTGGTTAGGTCATTCTTCATACGGGTTTCAGCCTGGATAGGCTCCTGATTCTGTTACCACTCTTTCCCTTTGAATGGGATATATTAAAACATAAGCAGTTGCTTCTCTTTTGAGCTCAAAGAGTTGCAGAGAGCTGGTTTAGAGCATTAGGGTCTCCAAAGAATTAGAAAACCTCCAAGTTTACTGGTCAAGACTGCCTCCTCCTCTGTACCTACCAGTTCTCTCTGCATTAACAGTCCTTGGGCCTCCCAATTCATTTTCCCCAGCCTCGAGAGGCAAGAATGCAGGCTCCCTATCCACAGGCCTGTTCACCCAGAGGTAGTAGTTCACCTTTCCTGAGGAGTAATCTTGCAGAGCATAATTCTCTGCTTAGGCACAGAGCTGTCTTTCTGCTATTGTCTATTTACATGGAAGGTTAATTTGGCAAGAACATCCATTCATTTTTCCAACAATGTGCTATGTGCCTCATACTTACTGCTAAACATGGGAATTGGAAGTATAAATGGAGCTGGGAATGGTGGAACATGACTATAATCCCAGTACTTGGGAAGCTGAGATAGGACAACCACAAATTCAAGGCTAGTCTCAGCAATTTAGTGAGACCCTGTTTCAAAAAAAAAAAAAACAAAAAACTAAAGTAGGGTTGGGGGTGTAGCTCAGTGGTAGAGTACCCCTGGGCTCAATTCCCAGTAGAGCACTGTGTATGTAATACAACCTTTATTCTGAAGTGTGAATGAGACAGGCACAGACTTATAGTACAGTCTCATAAGTGTTCCGATAGAGATACAGAGTGATGGGAAAATAGAGTAGGAGAATGTAACCTGCAGGAAGATGGGATGGATAAGACTTGCTGGAAGAAATCACATTAGCCTGGGCTGCGTCTTGCAGGATGAACAGACAACAGGCCTGGGAAGAGCATTTCAGGATAAGAGCTTGCTGAGAGCACAGCAGAGCGTCAGGCAGGGTGCCGCTGTGGACAGCAGCGGGCACGTTTCTCTTACTAATACATAAAACTCCAGAGTCCTTCTGCCCACCCCAGCATCTCAGGACCTCTGGATCTCAGTGGCCTCATTCTGGGCATCCTTGGGGCAACTACTGTATTTGTTGGCATAACTGACACCTGTATATGTTATAGCTCTAACCTGCCTCTGGGGTTTAGTAATGACTTAAGATTGAAAGCATATGGGCATTTATAGGAAAAATATTAACAAGTTAAAAATACTCTCTAAGTCCGTGATCTCAAAGATCTAAAAAATCTATGTGTTTAGGCCTGGTCCTTATGTGACCATGACCTTATGAACCTCACAGTGACCAGTCTACCTTCCTGGGTGGTGGTTCTTTAGAAAACTGCAATATGAAAATTGCCTTAGTGTATTGAGAGAGATATATTGTGTACTCCTGTGTGCACGATTCTCAATACTCAGCATTCTATGGGTTCTGAGGAGTAAAAGAACTGGCCTCAGTGTGCACCAGTGTTTTAGGTAAGAATAGCAGAGACCAAACAGCAACCTGCAGAGAGAGAATAGCTGTTCTGAAACAACAACAACAACAACACACACACACACACACACACACACACACACACACACACACATACTCAGCAGCGGCAGCACCATCATCATCTCTCTGGGTAGATGCAGTGACTCCAATGAAGTGCACGGGTCCTAGTGCTGGGACGAAGAATGAAGGTTTGCCATCTGTGCTTTCATTCGTTCAACATGTTTATTGAATTCCTACTATGTGCTGAGATATAAAGGAAGAAAAAATAGCCCTGGACCCTGTCCATACTATACTCACAGATTTCTGGGAGAAACTAGGCACTAAATTCATGATTGTAAATGTCATAGATAGTTCAGGTAAGGAGTAATGGTGGAAATGGGGCCTTACGTTGGTCTTGGGTTTCAAGGAAGACCTCAGGGACGGGTGCACATAATAGATGAAGAGGGAAATGGGTGGGAAGAAACATGTCTAGCAAAAGGGAGACAGAGCTCGGCACCGTGGCACACACCTGTAATCCTGGTACTTGGGAGGCTGAGACAGGAGGATTGCAGGTTCCCTGACAGCTTCAGCAACATAGTGAGGACCTCAGAAACTTAATGAGACCCTGTTTCAAAATAAAATAGGGCCAGAAGTGTAGCTCAGAGGCATATTTCCCCTGGGTTCAATCTCCATTCCCTTTATCACAAAAAGGAAAAGAGGAAGTCAGGATCCTCCATACAGTAGGGGAGAAGGGAGTGAGGGCTAACTTCTGGACTGTTCCACCCAGTGAGCCATTTAGGAAGGAATTGTTGAACAACTACTAGGTGTAAGCACAGCTCTAGGTACTAAGGACAGAACAGTGAACAAAAGAGTCTAGAAAGTTCCCTGTCTTCCTGGAGCTTACTTTTTAGGGGAACTTTATCTTTTGAGCAAAAAGAAGCATTGAAGGTTTTGATCCAGGCAAGTGACAATCAAACAAATTTTTTGGCCCATTGTGTTAATAAATATGAAAGAGATCTGACCATGAGAATAGTAAGGAAATAACCAACAGCAGAATTTCTCTTGACTCAAGTCTTTAGCCAACTCAAAAGCTTCAACATGTTATGTACTGTTTTCTCCAAAAACAAAAATTTACTGGGATTTCATAGCTTTTGTTTAAAGATGCCAAACAAGCGATGCATAATTAGCTAAAGCTTTGCGTTTGGTACTGAGCAAGACGTCATAGTTCTGAAATTAACGCCTCTGGAATATCATGTCTCAAAAATACTTCATGATGGACAACTTCCTGCAAATCTGTTCACAGTTACTCTCATTACTCCTGAATCAGTGTGTTTGATAAGAAATGACAAACTATAATATGTTTGGTTAAATAGACCATCTGCCTATTCATAATATGGACATTAATTCTCATAAACAGTTACTTTGGCTATGTGAAGTGCCTGATTTCTTTCATGATAAGTTCATCCATAGGCAATCACTTCTCTTTCATGTGTAAACTTAGTTTTCTCATGTCGATTTTAAATAGCTTAATGCGAAATTTATATGTAAAATGTTTATATGCTAAATAATTTATTTGTGAAGATATTTCATCAAGGTCATTCTAGTATGTGCAGTAAGAAAAAAATATATAAAGTAATGAGCTGGGTGTGGTGGCGCATGCTTGTAATCCCAGCATTTGGGAGGCTGAGACTGAAGGATCACGGTTCGTGGACAGCCTCAGCTACTTAGTGAGGCTCTTTATAACTCAGTGAGACTGGGTTTCAAATTAAAGAATAAAAAATAGGGCAGGGGGTGTAGCTCGGAGGTTGAATACCCCTGGGTTCCATTCCCCAGACCCAATATATATTTATATATATTCATGAAACATAGTATGTAGTAAAGCATAAAGTCCAGAAGAATAGAAATTCATAAAAGATAATCATAGGTATCAAAAGATGAAGCATTCGTGGAAACCTTGTCAAAAATAACTTGACAATATAGGGAAGAATTTAGCTCTAGGCTTTTATTTAACTCCAGTGGTTTATATATCTGCCTTTAGAATAGTACTACACTGTTTCAATTATTGTAGCTTTATATGGTTTGAAATCAGAAAATATATATCTTCTAGCTTTGTTCTTTTTCAAGATCGTTTTGGGTATCTAGAGTCCATATTCCATATTAGAATAGATTTTTTTCTGAAAAATAAATATATAAATATATGATAGTTTCACCTAAAAAAATTTTAAAAAATATTCTCTGGTAAGAAAGAAAGCAAAAAGAAATATTGAAATGTTATCTTTAAGTCATCAAAAGCCTGGTATCAGACAAATGAAACTGTTATGTGAGATTATCATTTTTAATTTTGGATAAATTGCTATAATACTAGATGTCAACCACTAAGCCAAGCATGGGAGGGAGGGATGGGGAGAGAATGGGGTGGGGATCGGATGGGGGCTGACTGGGCGATGTGTGCATGTATGTCTACAAAAGTTTGTATCCCACTATGATGTATGAATACAGTGAACCAATAAAAAATTTAAAAAAAAGATGAAGCAGTACATTTTAACAGTCTTGAATCAAGTGAGCACAGGGCCCACTGAATTTGCTCTGTGTTCTGTATTTAACACTAAATCTTGTGGATTATTGTAGCATTTGTTAGCCAAAACTCATTTTAATTTTTTTTTTGTACTGGGGATTGAACCCAGGGACATTCTGCCTCTGATATATATTTCCAGCTCTTTTTATTTTTTGTTTTGAAATAAGGTCTCACTAAATTGTTGAGGCTGTCCTCAAACCGCCATCCTCCTGTCTCACCCTTCTGAGTACTGAGATTACATTCCTGGTTCAAAATTTATTTTGAGTACAGGTTTTTAAAAAGGATTATGATAGATTAATGGTTTATTATATAATACAATTAACAAAGTCTGAGGCTGTGTCTGGCAATTAACCATGTTAACATTTCTACCATACATCTCATGAATAATCAGATTTAGAGATATAAAGTATATAAGTCAGTACAGTTTTGTCACCCCATAAGTTGTCCTCATTCTGTTTTCATAGCTTTCTGCCTTCTAGGTTTTACATTATAAATAAGAGACTGTGGCACTGTAATACAACCCCAAAGAAATTGTGGAAAATTCTCAAGTCTGGCCTATGGCATCCAGACCAAGAAAAGACAAATATGTCTGGAAATACTAGTCATAATAAGAATATATGAGTTTCTTTTGTTTTCCATACAATATGACTATAGGTGGCTTGGTTAATGGTGTTACTTTTCAATAAGGCAAAGGAATGAATAAATGGTAAATGAAGGCATGGGTGAAGAAACAGTCACAAAGTCTCCAATTATAAACAATTCCTTTCCTTTCCTTTCTTAGCTGTTTTATCCTTACCAATGATCATCTAAGATAGATGATCTTGGATCCTTCCCCAGCCATAAAAATACTTCCGAAAGTTTCCCAAGAACCAAGTAACGGAGAATTTTAAGGACTGGAACAGGTCAAGCTCATTCCTTCCTCAAGGACTTTGCAATTACTCTTCATAACTAGGACATTTCCCCCTTTCTCTTTATCATTTTTTCAAGTTTCAAACTCAGAGACTCCTTCCCTGACCACTCTATTTTCACCTTATTTATTTCCTTATCACTCTTTGAAATTCTTGGGTATTCTTACCCCCTGTGGGTCTGAATCCCTCAAAAGCACATGTGCTTTATTAGGATAGAAACTTTTTTTGTTGTTTACAAAATCCTTTAGGACCCAGGATAGTGACAGGTCCGCAACACTCAATAAGTATGGATTAACTGGATAAATAAATGAATGAAGGTTTTCAATATTACTTATAATAAAACCTGACTTGTGTCTAAGGACTAGATTATCTTATCATATGTAACTTTACTTTTTTGTGTGTGGAAGCCCTTTCACCTCAGGGCTACACTTCCAGACCTATTTTATATTTTTATTTGGAAACAGGGTCACTTCAGCCAGTGCGACTGGCTTTGAACCTGCGCAATCCTCCTGTCTCTGCCTCCCAAGCGCGGGGATTACAAGCTTGCACCACCACACCCGGCCACATGTAACTTTAAACTACTGCAATTTTAAGTAAAGGAAATTAAAATGTTGTAAAAATTATTAAGAGTTTTATGAATCTGGGAACACAAAAGCTGGGTGTGGTGGTTGTACACTTGTAAACCCAGTACTTGGTAGGCTGAGACAGGAAGACCACAGGTTGGGAGACAGTCTCAACAACTTCACAAGGCCTTCAGCAACTTAGGGAGACCCTGTTTTAAAATAAAAAAATTAAAAAATGAGGCTGGATAAGGTAGCTCAGAGTTAGAATGTCCTTGAGTTCAATCTCTAGTACCAAAAAAAAAAAAAAAATAGTGAACACAAGTCATCTTTCCCCCCTTTTGTGTATTCACTTACCTACTCTAGTGACTTAAACTAATATATGTGTCTATGTCAGAAGCAAGCAAAAGAAGGGCAGAGATAAAGGACTGAAATCACAATTTTAATATCTCTTCTATATAAATGCTCTCTCTCTCTACTTTTACACACATCTCTATATAGATTTCTCTATGAGGCACTTTAAGATATGTGCCACTTTAAAGTTTTTATTATGCCTCCATGTAATAGTAAAACTACTACTCAATTCAACATTCTATTCATTGAATGCTTTTCATTACTAGTGAATTATATTTTGTTTCTAAAAATTGGCAAAATGCTTCTTATAATAATACCATTTACATTTAGTATGTTGCAAATCTTTGACATTGACATACAAATAAGTGGCTTCCTCAAAAGTTAAATCTATCTTGCATGAAAAAAATACTTATTTTATGGAGTAAAATACTTATTTTCAAGGAGTTTTCTCCTTGAAAGGAATGTAGTTGAAAATTAGATTGAAAAAGTTTCAAACCAAATAGAGGCAATACAGGAAAGAAAGAAAATAGCATTGGTGATTCGGTGTGGTGGTGCACACCTGTAATCCCACTACTCAGGAGGTTGAGACAGGAGAATCACAAGTTCGTGGTCAGCCTCAGTTACTTAGTGAGGCCCTTCACAACTTAGTGAGACCTTGTTTTAAAATAAAGAATAAAAAAAAAATAGGGTTAGGGGGTGTAGCTGAGAGGTAGAATGCCCTTGGGTTCAATCCCCAGTACTACACACACACACACACACACACACACACACACACACACAAATACCATTGTTGATACTTCAAATGAAATAAGGAGAGAGGACAATAATATCTAATGTTTGTTGCTTAAAGTAGTATTGAATCACAAATAATCATGACAAGGCCTTAGAGGGGAAAAAATAAAACACATTATACCTATCAGATCTAAACAAGAATCAAAAATGGATGAATAATTTGTTATTTTCAAAATGGGAAAATAAGGTAATTAATTTCAGATTACTTGACACATTTTGGCTTCCTAAAATTAAACCTCTCAGTGAAATAGGTTCAGGAAGAAATTTCACAAAACAACATTAAAATTAAACTGGTTGGGAAAAACAGTACTATAATAACAGTTACAGATTCATGAAACTGAATAAAAATAGAGTAGCAGTTCTTACTTTGCTGGTAAATGCAGTGAAGGGATTTCTGTGAAGGAAAAAAGGAAGAAAAGAAGAAAGAGGAAGAAAGGAACGAATGAACAAAGGAAGGAAGGAAGGAAGGGAGGGGAAAGGAAGGGAGGGAGGGGAAAGGAAGGAAGGAAGGGGAAAGGAAAAAAGAAAGTGAACTTTGAACTCTGGCTCTTGCCTTCAACTCACTATTAATTCAAGACCTTGGTCAACCACAGCCACCAAGACATTCTAAAGCGAGAATGCCCAATGTACAGTCCGTCGCGGCCTCTGAGTTTGGGAACTAAAAATGAGCCCGTGGGTCCCTGTCTTGTGTTTCCTGGCTATCAACAGAGATGCCAGAAAGTGACTACGGAAGCAAGAGAAAGAAATGTTCGTGAGAAACACAGTCCCACGCTCACCGCATTCTTTAAATATTTTCTCCTGGCTATCATCATAACCTCTGTCTTATCTGGATTAATCCTTTTTCTGGCTCGCTTTGATCCCAGTCCCCTGTTAGGCCCCTCTGATGCTGAATAAATTGTGAAACTGTGGTGTCAGGATTAGAGATAAAAGGGGAGAAGTAGACCATGTGTCATCAGCATGCTGATCTCAGGGCGAAAATGCCTCTGCTTTTCTTTAAATTATCCCATGTGGTCTGGGAACAGGTGGGTACTTGCCATCAGATCCTAGTGATCCCCCTGGAGGGCCTGTCCTGGAGCCTGGGGAAGCAGAGAAGGGCAGGATCTAGCAGGTGTTCTTCCACTGGGACACTCCCAATGAGGGCATGGTCAGGGGTCTCCTTCTCCACCCACAGAGCCTGTAGTGGAGGTGCAGTAAGTGCCCCTCTAGAATTCAGTTCAAGAAGCCAGTAGTTTGGCACTTTCCTGTATGATTACCATATTACATGGCTTGGAAACCAGATGTGTTTATGGTCCCTCTGATCTGGCCTCTGAGCCCTCTGGCAGGGTGGTGTCTTTACTCTTTTATACCATTATTCTCATGGCCTTCATGCGGCATTTCCTCCTTTATTGAAGCTTACTTTCCAACCTCCAAATCATTTCCTTGCACCTCTAAGGCTTTGGGGTTCTGGTTGCAGGTTTTCTTTTCACTTGGTTTCCTTAATCTGTCCTCATCCTTGGTGATTTAATACCAAACTCTGAAATCACATCCTTAGAGAGTTGGAATTTTTATGGAATAGTGGTGACTTCATTCTGATTAATTACTGGCTTCCCTATGTTCAACTCATATTAGATACTAAATAAATATTCATTGAAATTAATTGCTATATCAGTAGTTTGATAAGAAACACTTTTGGTGGATTGTGTGGTAGGGAGAATTACATGGGTTTAACCTTAGATATGCTGAGTTTGAGATGTCTTTGGGTGTCCAAGGATATATGTCACAAGGTCTTTAGATGGGTCTGCAGCTCGGCAAAGTATGAACAAAGGGTAAGTCACTGATTCATAGGCTCAGAGGTGGGAATAGAGGGCAGAGATAGCCCAGAGTAAGAGGAAAAGAAGCCGGATATGGTGGCGCACGCTTGTAATCCCAGCATTCGGGAGGCTGAGACTGGAGGACTGCAGTTCACGGACAGTCTCAGCTATTTAGTGAGGCCCTCTGCAACTTAGTGAGACTCTGTTTCAAAATAAAGAATACAAAAAAATAGGGCTGGGGGTGTGTGGCTTGGAGGCCAAATGTCCCTGGGTTCCATCCCCAGACCCGCAAAAAAGAAAAAAAGAAAGAAAAAAAGAAAAAAAAGAGGAAAAGAATGAGAAAAGGAGAATGTCAAGTCTATAGGAACTAGAGTGTTAAGAAGGATGAGACAAATCTGAAAGACACTGAGAAAAAATAGGCAAAGATGTAATGGGCAAGTGTGGGTAGTACTGGGACATGAGAATAAGAGAAAAGAGTGGTTCAAGTTGTTGGAAATGGAGCACACACCTGAAATACTGTTAATAATTCATCAAGTCCTGGTTCTTTATTATCATTATTATTATTATTATTATTGTGGTACCTGCAGTGGAACCCAGGGGCTTTCTACCTCCAGGCTACACTCCCAGACCTATTTTATATTTTATTTGGAAACAGGGTCTCCCTGAGTTGCAGAGAGCCTCATTAATTAGCTGAGGCTGGCTTCGAACCTGTGCAATTCTCTTGTCTCAGCCTCTCAAGTTCTGGGATTACAAGTGTGTGCCACCATACCTGGCAAGTCCTGGTTCTTTATGTAGGACATCAAGTTGATACAGACAAAGGCTGCATAACAACATTTTGGTGGCAGAGAAGCCGTGCAGATAGAGGTCCCATCAGATTGTCTCACCTGGTGATATCGTTACCATCTTTGTATAAGTATACTCTGTGATGTTCACACAGGGACAGAGTCACCCAATGACACTTTTCTCAGGACATAGCCCTGTCATTAAGTAATATGTGACTATGTTTACATCAGCAAACCAGTTTAAAATATATGCCTGTTAACTTTAAAAATGACTGAAGTTCTACTACTCAGATAAGGAGATGAAAGAAAGGCAAGCTGCCCAAGGATGATTGTCTTCTCCAGGTGCTAGCTAAAGACTTTTTTAAGAATGAAATCACTTGTCTTTTCTATTATAACATACAGCCAAGGATAATATGTGGTGGCCCAAAACAATAAAAAAATAATTTTAATTGGATTGCTTTGGACTGACTTAAAACAGTTATTATCTTAACCAATGAAATTGTTTGAACCAGCTGTACATATTGGAACAATTCACAGATACTCATTATAAGGATTTTATTGGAATTGAGACAGCATGCAAATCACTGTCTTTTACATCCAAATGCATTGATTTACATGGTCTCCAAGTTAGTTAATGTTATATTTACTTCCCATTTTGTGATTGTAAAATGCGTAAGCTTTGATGATTGGCCTTGCTCCTAAACCAATGGAAAAAAGGAGGGTATGAAGAGGAGGCAGGGTCTCCTGGAATCCTCAATTCACAAGTTTCTCCCCCTAGTGGTCCAGGAACTCCTTGGTGCCTGTCAAGGACACACGCGATTCTCATGGTGGATAACTTAGAAGAGAAACCAAATTTTTGTGTAGCCTGATGTGTAAGTACTTAGGAAACCTTTACAACTTCATAATTTTCTGAGAGGTTACAGCTCACATTAATATACCTTCATGCAAATCAAATCATATTGAACTTTATTAACTATGCTTGATGTTATTTATGGTCTAATTAAACTAATGAGCATCCTGCATTTCTTCACAAAATTAAATTTTTAAAATCTCTTTTTATTTTAGTGTCTACATTCTATAATCAATGAATGCCTTTCATCCTCCTAAATGATAGGATACTTTTGTACCTTTGGGGAACAAAGCCACAGCTTCAGGACCATTAAAAAAATTAGCCAGGGACTCTTATACTCAGCTATTGTATGTTTAATGAGCAGAAGTAAATTGCTGTGGGAATTCTGACAGGCCGTGGCATGCTGAAGTCCTTCTCTTTCTGCCCAGGAAAGGGTCATTGGATGCGTTTACTTAATCCATGGCCTTCATTCCTCAAGACTGTTTCAAGGCAACAAGCGCAATTGTTTCCAGCAGCAGAGTTCTCTGAAGAGAGCAAGCCCTAGCAACCTGGCCCTGTCTTGTGTGATGTAGGATCCTCCAGCTTCATTCAAAAAAGGGAAAAAGCAAGTGGAGAGGAATTTATCTGATCTTCATGTCTTTGTTGTTGTTGTTTGTTTGTGTCACATACTGCTTTTCAGGTGGTCCCAAGAGTAAATCACATATTCCCATTGAAGTTGTAAATTTTGTTTTGATTTTCCATTCCCTTTCCAGCATGTAGTACTTTTCTGTAAATTCTGTCACAGCTCCTAAATGAAGGCGATGCAGTGGCCCAATTTATTTCTCTGTTTAGCAGCTGTGGTTTGTTTTGAACCGTGGCAATCCAGATGCTTCTTAGACTCTTTCGACCAATGTGGTAGCCGTAGACCAGGCTAGAACCTGTTGGAACCAGGTATCTTAAGATGTTAAAATGTGACACTGTCACAGGACTGAAAACTCACACTAATGCAGGGCTAGCCCTGTATGAGAGAGATTAGGAAGTGACCCTTGTGATAGCAACACAGCAGCTTGCTCTAAGATCCTCAATCAATTTCTTAATTTTGCCCTCACTAATCAATAAAAATAGTAGATCATGATTGTCCCCATCGATTTTATGGATTCATGATACTTAATAAATGTAAAAATATTTGGAAAGGTAATTCTAATTTTTATTCAGTACTAATATAACATTTTCTTGGAAGGCGCTACTAGAATCTGGATACTCAATGCATAGTTGCCAGTGACTCTTTTTCTTGTATTCACTCCCTGCTTCTATAAGACCCAGCAAATACCCTAAGAGCCAGTGTGTCTCTTCTGTTGAATAGACAGATGGGTAGCATAGCAGAGGGTAGACATTTTCCTAAGTGATCTAAAAGCTGTCATATTGACAGAACGTCCATCATCTACATAGCTATTTATTATTATCTAGCTAATTGTCTAACCCCAGGTCATCAGCTGGATTTACTACCGCTGCCAGTAGCACCAAGGCCTAGGGGGAGAAATAATTTGAAAAGTCAAAGTATAGAAACAAAAAATAAAAGAAAATAACATAGTGCTTATGAATCTGACTCATGTAATTGCTGCTCCAACCCCCCCAGATTTTATATATAAAGTAAACACAATACAAGTCTCTCTTGTAAAAGAGTACATGAGGTAGAAATGTGTTTGCTTTCTAAGGCCTATATGGTGTGGGTACCAAAGTCATTATTGACAGAAAGTAGGTAAGATAAAAGCATTGGATGAGAAAAGAAGAATAGAGCTAGAATTAGTGGACTGAATCCAACAAATCCCGCCCTCTAAGACTCAGCAGCACTATCATATCACTTAAGAATGAATCCCATCCATTTGTGAAAAGGACATGGTTTTATTGACCTTGGATAAATGTGGTATGACTGTCAGAAAAGCTTATGCAATCTTACCTGTATTAATAAAATATAATGGTGGCATGAATCCGCATAAGGTCCAGGACAGGCAATCCCCACCAATTCCTTCCTTTTGTCATGTACTATACTAGGCTCAGGAGATAAAGGGATGAGCTTGCTTTCTAGGGAGGAAAGTGGAGAGGGTCTTGAAGGATGCTGCTCTGAGTAGGTGCTCTACACAGTGAAGTTTGAAGGATGAGAAGGAACAGTCTGTGTGAGAAGATGGGAGAAGACACAGAAATGAACAAATGTAGAGACTCGAGTTTAAAACAATATGGTGTTTTCAAAGACAAGAAAAGTATCAGTGTAACTAGACTCTCAGGAGCAAGGAAGAAAAAAATTAAAACAGGACCTTAGAAAGAGAAGATGGTGCATTGCACTGTGTTGGTCAGGCCTGGGGTGCTTCAGCCAGAAACTGACATAGAAATAAAAACAAAGATGGTGATGGCTTAAACCAAAACAGCACAGGCTTGGAATCCAGGTGTGTGTACTGGTACACACCTATAATTCTAGTGCTTGGGAAACCGAGACAGTGGGATGGCAGGTTCGTGGCCAGCCTCAGCAAATTAGTGAGGCCCTCAGCAACTGACTGAGACCCTGTTTCAAAAAAGAAAATAAAGGCCGGGCGTGGTGGAGCACGCTTGTAATCCCTGTACTTGGGAGGCGGAGACAGGAGGATCATGCTGGTTCGGAACCAGCCTCGCTGGCTTAAGAGACCCTGTTTCCAAATTTAAAAAAAATAAAAAATAAAAAAAATATATATATGTGTGTGTGTGTGTATACATATAAAATATATATGTATATATACATATAAAATATATATACATATATATTTTTATACATATATATGTGTGTGTATATATATACACACATATATGTATATGTATATATATGTGTATATGTATATATATATTTTTATACATATATGTGTGTGTGTGTATATGTGTGTGTATATGTATATATATACACATATTTTTATACATATATATGTGTGTGTATGTATATATATATATATGTGTGTGTGTGTGTGTGTGTGTGTGTGTGTGTGTGTATATATACATGCCTGGGAGTGTATCCTGGAGGTAGAAGGGCTTCCAGGAACCTCAGTACCACCAAAAAAAAAAAAAAAAAAAAGAAAAAAGAAAAGAAGCCTGGGCATGTAGCTCAAAAGTAGAATGCCCCCAGGTTGAATCCCTAGTACTACTTCAAAACAAAACATGGAATTGGAGATAGTTATCTTAAGAAGAGAAAATTTTGAGGCAAATAGCCATGATAAATAGAGTATTTGAAAATTATTCTATTAGAAGAGCTCAGACAGGCGTGGTGGCACATGCTTGTAACCCCCGAGCTTGGGAGGCAGAGACATGAGGATCGCGCAGGGTCGAAGCCAGCCTCAGCTACGGAGTGAGGCTCTCAGCAACTTAGACCCTGTTTCCAAATAAAATATAAAATAGGTCTGCGAGTATAGCCTGGAGGTAAAAAGCCTCTGGGTTCCACCTCTAGTACCACTAAAAAAAGAAAAAAAGAAGAAAAGGAGAAGGAGAAAGAGAAGGAGAAGGAGAAGGAGGAGAAGGAGAGGAAGAAGAAGAAAGAGGAGGAGGAGGAGGAGGAGGGAGGAAGGAGGAGGAGGAGGAGGAGGAGAAGGAGAAGAAGAAGAAGAAGAAGAAGAAGAAGAAGAAGAAGAAGAAGAAGAAGAAGAAGAACAACAACAACAACAACAACAACAACAACAACAACAACAACAACAACAAACAACTCAGTGACTCTGTAGAGGAGCCCTCGGGCTGTTGATGTTGACCCTCAGTGAGGCTGAGCTCTCACTGCTTAGTAAAGAGGTTTAACCATTGACCTCACTGGAAAATGGAGCCAGCAGCTTCCCAAAGCTAGAAGTTTCTAGTCTGGAAAGGTGGTTAGACAAGGGTTGGACAACAACTAGATTTGGAGATTTTTTTTAAGGCAAGTGACTGATTTGTGGATATGCTATATCATCTAGTGTAACACCTGGCAGGTTTACTAAAATAATGAATGGATAAAATTCAATAGCCATTTGACCAAGGTTTATCAATCAGATGACCTCTAAGAACATATTTAATTTTAGGATTTTGTAATTTTGTGAAATGAGTAAGTGAATGATTATTTTCAATGCCTAATAAGAATTTATTTGGAAGAAAAACAATAACTTGGGTGGAAAGTCCTAAAAGTAACTTAACTTCTTAACCATAGCAAATGTATTGGTGCCCTGTCACCCCTCAAAGCCCAATGCAAACCCTCCTATATTTCCTAAACCACTAATTATAGCACCAGTGCTATTTGGCTATAACATGGAAAGTATCATCTAAGTTATAGGGGGGTTTTGGATAATTTGGCCTTCAAATGATGGATAGGTTTTGAAAGCTGATCTGATATTGTATCATTCATAATTTCCTTTAGGCTTTTAACTAAACATAATGAAACAAGTTTCATTTTATTAATTATATTTCAGTTAAAGTTTGCTTTTAATATATACTTATTCCCCCCCCCCTTTTTTTTTTTGCGGGTTTGGGGATGGAACACAGGGGCATTTGACCTCTGAGCTACACCCCTTGCCATATTTTTTATTCTTTATTTTTTGAAACAGGGTTTCACTAAGTTGCAGAGGCCTCACTAATAGCTGAGGCTGTCTGCGAACCGGGATCCTCCGGTCTCATCCTCCCAAAATCTGGGATTACAAGTGTGCGCCACCACGCCCGGCTCTATATTCTTTTTTAAAAAAGTATGGTTCTAATATTCTTAGTCTTAATATCAAAGGAGAAAAATAAAATTCTTAGACTGGTTTCATAATTTAGAGTTGATATGTCCTCTATTGTACATTGACCAAAGACATTATTGTAGTACATTCTTTAATTTAAAGTAATTCTTCTAATGTGCAATACCAATTATTCTCATATCTGCTGAGAAATGATAACAGGTGGTATTTTAATATAAATTTAATAAGTAGATATTTAAGTAGATAAATATATCTAGTACCTGAAATAAGCTTTTATATATAAAGTCTTGATTCATGAAACTGACTGAGGATTACTCTGTCAAAAAGATAATTTTAAAATAGCACCTGTGTTGAATAGATCTCAAAGGCAATTAGTGATTTTCCTTCTTTCATTCAGTAAATATTTAGTGGCCTACTATGTGCCAGGTTAGGTTTCAGGGCTTAGGATATGACAGTGAACACAACAAAACTCCCTGCCCTCACAGAATTCCTTGTCATCATTAAAGAGAACGTCCTGAGTATTCATTATAACCATATATACCTTTATAGCGATGCATATTTTCACAGCCACCATCACCTTTAAGTCTCAACAAACCTATGTGAAAAAAGTTTAACAATAATATAATGAAACAATAATACAATTATCATGTGTTCAATGTTTACAATGTATATGCCGGGCATTCCTCAAAAATTCTGTGTGTATCAACTCCCTTTAATTTTCAGAATCTTTCAAAATAAGAACTTTAAAATTTTCTATTGCCTGAAAAACATTTACATTTGTGAAAGTTCCCAGAAGTGCACAGGATATTAAACATGGAACAGTTAATTGGTAAGGTTTTCTACATCAACTCCCACTTTATTCCAGTTGGAAGTTTATTTAGTGGTGCAGTATTTTCAGAGGGATATAATAATCTGTAGTGCAAACATGAGTTTGTTCACATTTGGTTTTCTTAAATATTTGAAGGTCTCTAAAACAGAGCTAGAGATTTCCCCAGAGAGATGGAATCTTTTTTTTTTTTTTTTTTTTTATCAGATCAGCAGAGTTTCTTCTCGGTGTTCATTGTCACAACGATCTTTTCATCAGAAGGGATCAGGGCCTTAATTAAGTGATTACAATTCGATGTCTGGGTTTCCCAGTTATCAGTTTGGGGAATTGAAAAAGCCCTTCTACTCAGGAAGTCATCCTGGGAAGGTGTCTTTTTCTGCTCAAATGGAAGGGTGTGAGGAGAAAATGAAATTACTACTATGCTTTCCTGTAGCAGGTGGGCCTTCTCTTCCAGTATAATTAGAGTTGCTTTTTTACAACTCTGAATTTGAGATATGAAATGAGATGGCTGATTGTTTAGTAATCACTAGAGTTCTATTTTTCCCCAAAGGCATAAGTTTTATCTTCCTTAATGGGAGAAATCTGTTTTTAGTTCCATGATATATGCTGACAGTTTGCAACTTACTAAAGATACTCTTGAACATTAAATTAAAGCTTGTACAGTATATACAGTTCTTGGTCACTGTGAATGAGATCTATATCAGCTGCAATGACTGATTTTATTCATTCCAGTAAATTAATTTGAATATCTACATTTGAATTAAAACGTGGCTGCTGATAACGTCACTCATCCAGACTAGTCTATTGTTCTTAATTATTTAAATATAGACACAACTTTCTTTTATTATGCTCCTTTTAAGTCAAACAAATATGAAGTGCAAAGCTTTTAAGACCTCTAAAATCTCCCCATCAGATGTATACTGCTGTGAAAGTAGAAATTGCTTTCATGGAGATTTGGAAGGGAAAAAATTTAAATAACGATGTGATTTAGTGTGCAGTTGGCAAATCAGCATACTTAAAATACATGAATATTAAACTAAAGAATGCAATAAACATAACTACTGACTTTCTATTTATCGAACAACTGACTTTTAAATCAGATTTTTTTTCCATTAAAATTTCCTCCTAGACCTTCAGACTCTCTCTCATTGTTATTTTTCCAGATCACTGTAATGTAGGGGCTTATGCTACTCATAGAATTCACCTGCATATTTAAATGGGTATAATTACTATAAAAAAGATCTGGGATACCTTTGGGCTCAGTATTCCAGTTGAGAAATTTTATACATAAAACAACACCTGGCTAATAAAAGGAAGCAAAGTAGCATTTATTTGGTGCCTATTAAGTGCCAGGAGGGTTGCTGTGTGTCTGATTTAATCACATCACAGTCATCTTTCCAATTTGGAACAATACTGCCCTTTGTTTAGCAGACAAGGCGACCCTGGTTCATGTAGGTTAAATGTCTGCCTGAAGTCACAGAATTTGTAGAGCAAAGATTTGGACCCAGATTTCTCTGTGTCAAAAGCCTCGGTGGTATTTCCTCATCAATACTGCCCGCAGACCCCAAATGACATATGGAAAGATAAAGAAAATGATTTTTCCCCCCGACAGAGCCTTTGATCTCTTTGTCAAGTCTGAGCGTTTAATATAGGTCCATGGATACCCCAAACCTCTTCCTTCTTGAACCATTCTTCTCAGTAGGAATTCTACCAAGAAGTTAATGAGATGATTTGACATTTCCAGACTCCAGGCTAAATAGGCCAATTTTATACAGAAGGCATAATTCAGATATCTTAGACAACTGTTTGCTCAGGTGCAATTATTTTGAGATTCTTCTTATGATATTTGTTTTCTTAAGCTGCCTCCCCTACTCTCCTCACAGTCTTTAGCCTCTCTGAAAAATGAAGCTATTATCTTGTTAAGTTGAATCCAACTTTTAATTGTTAGAGATTAATTGCCATTATCTAATCTGTTTTATTTAAACAAAGTTAATAGCTACTAGAGAGATGGAAGATAAAGTGGCATTTGCCTCTAACGTAAGATAGTAGATGTCACAAATCCTGGGAAATGGCTTTTAAGAGAAGATAGTTTATAGCATAAAGTAAACTTTTCTAAATAAAACATTTTTATTAAAATAGCAATTCGTTTGACAAACTTTAAAACTGATGTGGACAGGCCAAGAGTGGTGATAATCTCCATACTTGGGAGGCTAAGACAAGTGGATCACAAGTTCAAAATCAGCCTCAGCAACTTAGTAAGGCTCTCAGCAACTTAGTGTAACCCTGTGCCAAAATAAACAATAAAATAGGGCTCAGAGGTAGAATGCCCCTGGGTTCATTTTCCAGTATCACACACACTCAAAAACAAAATCAACCACAACAACAAAAAATTAGTGGTAGACATTGGACAGCTCCTTATGACTCTCAGGTGACCCCATCAACCTGCCATCTACAGTCTTCTGTCATATTCTCTTTCTTTTGAAAAGTACCTTTTTTTGTAGTTACTGAAGCTTTAAAACATGATGGGAAGGAAATTCTCATTTAAAAATTTTGAAAGAGCGTAAGATAAGAATATTCCACAAGAATATCAGTCGATTTAAAAGAATGAATTGGAAAGTCACTCTTCTGGTATTTAGCTCTGTTCAAGTATGGATGCCTTGAGGAAGTCTGGGATATTTCTTATCCTTTCACGTCTTTATAAGAAGCAGAAAGCTTTGGTTAACGGAGCAGAATTTCCCTTATTTAGGCAGATGTTACACTGAAAGTAGTCATCCTTTTGAAGTGCAAATTTTTTCATTTAAACATATTAAGCTGGAGGAGTTCGGACACATGTAAAAAGCCCTTTTATTTCTTTTGTCATAACCTATTATTTTTTTGACTTTTGAATTTCAATTATTATATGTTTATGTTTTTGGTTTCAGACTTCCAGAAATCTATAGTTAGGATAGTCCTATCATTAGTGAAGATAATACTTCAAATACATCTCTGTCCATTACTCTGATGAAATATGAGCCAGGATAATAAGGGTCCACAAAAGGCAGTGAACCAAACATTTTGCTCCGGGGAGAGATATTTACAAATAGTGTGATGGCACACACTGGTAATCCCAGCATTTGGGAGGCTGAAACAGGAGGATCAGGGTTCATGGAAAGCCTCAGCTACTTAGGCCCTTTGCCACTCAGTGTGACCCTGTTTCAAAATAAAGAATAAAAAATGGGGGGGGGGGTAGCTCAGAGGTAGAATGCCCCTGGGTTCCATCCCCAGTACTGCAACCAAAAGAAAGAAAGAAAGAAAGAAAGAAAGAAAGAAAGAAAGAAAGAAAGAAAGAAAGGAAGAAAGGAAGAAAGAAAGAGTATATGCAAGGATGAAGTTTGTCTCTAAGGCATTCACTCAGTGTTCATTTAATAAAAGACTGAATACTTCAAGAGAATTGGAAAGGGTTGCAAATTGGAATGCAGCACAAAGGAGCCAGTTTTAACCCAAACTTTAGGAGTTGTATGTAAATTAAATTTTAGACCTCAGCTGAGTATGGTGGTACACGCCTGTAATCCCAGTACTTGGGAGGCTGAGGATTAACAGTTTTGCAGTAATCTCAACGATTTAGCAAGCCCCTCCACAACTTAGGGAATTTATTTCAAAATAAAAAATAAAATGGTGCGGGCACAAGCATGCACACACACACACACACACACGCACGCATGCTTACGTACAAATTTAGATGTCAATTTTGTATCTTTGGCAAGGATGACAGCTCTCTGGGACCATGCTGGGTTGCCCCTTCTATGTGTTGGAATTATCTATATTTCTTTTACTGGAGAAAATCTGCTAGGACAGTTTGAGTGTACCGGAGCTCTAGAAACCTATACTCAGCCCATACCCCCAAAGCACAAGCTTCATAAACATTTTTAAAAATTTAATAGATTATTTACCATGTTTAAAGGAGCTTATGATTATAAAGTCATTAACCCAGGACTTGCTCAAGTGTCTACCTTCTTGTTCCGCTACCTAGCACAGTACTGGAAAAGTAATTAAAATCAGCACTTCTAGAGAACAGCAATACGCTTTTCAGCAGAGGTTCTGAGACTCCGGGATTACTTGTATTTGATGCCAGCATCTTCAGCAAGCGTTTTTTAGCAAGCACTTTATGTCAGCAATCCTGGATCCCAGGGAGGGGTCAGTGCGGGGCTGCCCTGAGTCCTAAGGATGGCATGGTGTGTGCGGGTCCCTGGGAGGACCGGCAGCAGCCACAGGGAGGTTTTCCCTTTGGAGGTTAGATGACTGCCAGAAATGCGCTTCTGAACATGTGGGGGAGGATAGGTTCAGAGAATCACACTGATGAAGACGGCTTCTTTCATCACTAGTTCTAGTTCTAAAATACACATTCCTCATTCTTAGCAATTTTTTCCCTTAAAGGACAAAACTGCACAGTTGTATTCTAAAAGCATGAGTGTATTTAACCCTGTAGTCTACCATATCTTGACCTTCACATCTCTTGACTCTTTATATTTTATTTTTTTGCGGTACTTGGGATAGAACCCAGGGGCATTCTACCTCTGAGCAACACCCCCAGCTGTATTTTTTTATTCTTTATTTTTGAAAGAGAGGCCCTCTGCAGGGCGTGGTGGCGCACACTTGTAATCCCCAGGCTTGGGAGGTGGAGACAGGAGGATAGTATAGGTTCGAAGCCAGCCGCTGGTTTAAGAGACCCTGTTTCCAAATAAAAATATAAAATAGGCCTGGGAGTGTAGCACGGGGGTAGAAGGGCTTCCAGGAACCCCAGTAACACCAGAGAGAGAGGGAGAGAGAGAGAGAGAAGGGGGAGAGGGAGAGGGAGAGGGAGAGGCAAGAGGCCCTCTGAGTTGCAGAGGGCCTCACTAAATAGCTGAGGCTGGTTGCGAACTGCTATCCTCCTGTCTCAGCCTCCCAAATGCTGGGATTACAAGCATGCACCACCATATCCAGCTCCTTAGCCCTATTTTTTATTCTTTTTTGTCTTGGGATGAAACCCAGGGGCATTCAACCTCCGAGCTACATCCCTGCCCTATTTTTTTTTTTTTTTTTTTGAAACCGGGTCTCACTGAGTTGCAGAGGGCCTCACTTAGTAGCTGAGGCTGTCCACGAACTGCGATCCTCCGGTCTGAGCCTCCCAAATGCTGGGATTACAAGATTGCGCCACCATGCCTGGCTCCTATTTTTTATTCTTTATTTTAAAATAGAGTTTCACTAAATTGCGGAGGGCTTCACTAAGTAGCTGAGGCTGGCCACGAACCTGCAATCCTCTTTTGTTCTTTGGACTTTATTTTATTATTTGATTTATGTCATTAAAAGACTTGCATTTCTGTGTTCCTGCTAAGGGCACCCTGAGCACTGGGGGACTTTCTCTCCAGGGTCCTACTACTAATCTCTCCAGGGTCTGCACTAGTCACTTGGATGTATATGTAGGTTCTAGCTATAAGGAAAATAATGGAGAAACCAGTGTTCTTTCCTTTTAGAGATTCTCAGGGTTGTTCTGACAATTCTAAATTATTTCAACCCAAAAGTTACAAGAATGAAATGCATGAGATAATTGTCTTTTTCCCCTTTGGCCATAGCTATAACGAAGAATGGATCAAATTAGAATATATTATGGACTCCAATTCAGCCTGTCTTAAGTGTGGTGCTATTTCCACAAAAGGTATGAGTGGCAAATGATATACTACTCCAGAACAATTTAATAATTTGAAGACTTTTCTTCTGAACTAAAACACTACCCAATCTTCTATTAAAGCAAATGATCATACCACATATACTAGCAGAAAAAACATTTTCAGTATACATTGCTGCTTTATCCTACAGATATAACTTTCAACTAAAAATGTATTCATCTGCTATTTAAGATCTTACAACTCTAAAATCTTAGTCTATTTCCCATGAAGAATGTCAATGCCAGGTTTTAAGAGTTAGTAAAGCAATCCCCTGTCATTTTGCACTTCTACTTTTTTTTTTTTCCTTGTAAAGTGGTCTTTGATTCACCTGTATGGAGGAAGAACATGGCATTGCAATCATAAAATTTTTTGAGTGTTTATTTAAAAATTTTTTAATGAATTTGATATCTTGTTTCCACCTAGAACAAGATTTTCGCTTTTCTGGAGCATTTCCATTTGTAAAATAGCCCAATATAATGCCAAATTAAATGGAAATAGTTGTGGGCCAAATTCTGTTGGATTATTATTTTTAGCTTACTCTTTTCTTCTTTCAAATACTGCTTTAAAAATAACTATTAAAAAAAAAAAATCTACCCCTGAGTGCCGTTTTCTTCTCTCAGCTTCACACAGAGCTCCCTTAGAGTCAAATTGGTGTCAAAAAAGGTTCTGAATATATTCAAGGGTTCCTTGCAGTTTGTAGCTACCATAGGGCGTAATGCTTATTACATTTGGCAGCAGCTCCCATACTTGAGCAAGCTGCAGAGTCCCTTGAAGGGCTTCTTAAGAGCGATAGGTCCAACCTTAGACTCTGATTTAGTATATCTGGGGGACGTGGGGTCGAGAATTTACATTTCTGACAAGTTCCTGGGCAAAGTTGAGAACTACTGCTTGACTTTAAGGTCTGCATTCAAATGTAACATATATATCATGAGTGTGTGTGTGTGTGTGTGTGTGATGTACGCATACATAGTTATCTCTCAGTATCTTGAGTCAGGAAAGATTGGTTCCATGACTCCCACCCAGCCCCTGCAAATAACAGAATCCATTAGATGGTTGAGTCTCTCATATAAATGGTATAGTATTCACACATAACCTATCCATACCTCCTTATTCTTTAAATCATTTTTGGATTACTTATAATACCTAATACAATGTGCATGCCATGTAAATAGTTGCTGTGTTGTATTGTTTGGGGAACAATAAAAAGAAAAAAGACTATCCATGTTCTGTACAGATACAATTTATTTCCAATATTTTTGATCTGCAGTTTGTTGAATTCATAGATACTGATGGCCGTAGAGAATTGACTATACGTATTTTTCACAAGTTACACCGTGGTAAAATGCAAGTCAACCTTAGAGGACACAGTGGATAATGACTTTTTGGAAGAGGCCAGGCTTGTAATGTCTCTAAAATGATTAGCCTGTTGGAAAAAAAAAAATAATGAGAGTGAACTCAGAAAATACCATATTTGAGGTGACAGAAGTATATTTAGAGGACAAGTATAGTTAGAAGTATATCTAGAAGTATATCTCATGCTAAGCTTCTCAACACTGCTAGAAACACATTTCTATAGCTTTAATTAACTTTTAGAAACCTGGGATGTGGGCTGGGCATGGTGGCCCATGCCTGCAATACTAGTACTCGGGACACTGAGACAGGAAGGTCAAAGGTTTGAGTTCTGCCTTAGAAATTTAGTGAAACCCTCAGTGACTTAGTGAGACCCTGTTTTAAAATAAAAGATAAAATAAGGCTGGGAGCAACTTTGGATTGCCTGTGGGTAATATGTTTAGTTGCAGCCCTTTAAAGTGGATATTGCTACCCTCTTTTTTTATTGGTGCATTATATTCATACATCATATTGGGGTAAAAAACTTGTGTGTAGAGACATGCACACATCACTAATTTAACCCCTACCCAATTCCCACCCCATTCCCTCCCTGTCCCTCCCTCCCCTGCTCAGCTTAGTGGTTGACTTCGATATGTTTAAGTACGTTGTGTGTTTTAGAGATTTTCCTCTTCCCCCCTCCTTTCTCCTCCTTTAGGTTGTCTTGTTTGCTCCTCCATAGGATTTTCTTTTTCATCTAGAGTTCCTCCTATGACCCAATTCTCCCAAACTCTCACATATTAGGGAAAGCATCTGATTTCTTATTTTCTGTGTCTGACTAATCTCACTTAGCATAATGTCCTCCAGCTCCATCCATTTCCCTGATCATCATTTTAATGATGAGAAATTTCGATTCAGAAAAAAATATAGAATTGCACAATGCCATAGAAATTTTATGTCATAGAATTGAGATTGAAACCTGTTCATCTGGTCCTCAAACTGCTGTCCTTGGAACAATGCTATGTCTAGGGGAGAGTAAGAAGAACTGGCCATTTATATGGGACGCCATTCCCCCATCTACCCATAAATCTTATTGCCAACTTTATTTTCTTGTTTGTACCATAATTAGCAATATATTAGTGTATCACAGTTATAAAATATTCTTGGAATTCAGGAGAATGTAAATATAAATGCTTAAAAACCAATGTACATTGTGTGTATATATGTACTATATAAAATATATAGTCTATAAGGTAAATATATGAAGTTTCTAGAAAGGTGTATATACTTTCATCCCAGTACTTGGGAGCTTGAGACAGGAGGGTTGCAGGTTTGAGTACAACATATGGTAACTTAACAAGACCCTGTTTCAAAATTCAATAAGATGAGTGTAGTTCTGAGGGAGGATGCCCCTGGGTTCAGACCTAGTCTCACACACACACACACACACACGCACGCACGCACACACACACACACACACACACACGTGTGCATACGTGTGTAGTATATTACAACCTTTTCTATGCATTCACAAATGTGTATTTTTTTAATTTAAGTAAAATCCTACTAGGCATATTTTTGTAGGTTCTGGGCTGAACTTAACGGTAAATAGGGTGCTTGCTAAACCTCACCAGACAATCTGTATGAAATACTCTAAGTTATTTATATGACTTTAGGCAGTTAATCACTTACATCCAAAGAGTTGTCATAGGGAAAGGCAGAGTCAACTTTTATACCCTGCACTGTATAGAAGAACTATTTCAGCGTGAGCGCTCTCTGCATCCTTCATCTAGGCACTCAAGGACCACATACTTTCAATTGCTTAGTGTTTGCAGGAAAGCCATTTTCCCCCTCTAAGGAAAAAAAAAAAAGAAGAAGAAAAAACAGCAAAAAAGAAAACTGGCCTAAGGGCTAATTTGCAATTCAAGAAAAGGTATTGTTATGTAAGAAGTCAGAATAAGAATAAGATATTTTCATTGCTTTCTGAGTTTCAGCTTGTTACTTATAACTGTGCATGTGTTATAGACTTCAGTCCCACCGTGTAAAAAACAAATCTTTTGAGTTTTACAGCTGTATTACAAAATCATTCTTTGTAAAAGACCATGCAGTGACTAACTATTAAACTAATGTCAGGATTTTAGAGAAGCAGTCTGACAAAAAGACCTGTCTCTCTCTTCTTCTCAACTAGCATTGGTTACATAAACATTAATCAGCAAAGGGCAGAGCTTTGGTTGTTTGGAAATGGCTCCAGAAACTCAATGTTTAAAACACTTGCATTTGTATTGAAAAGTCTATTTGGGGCATGCTTCACTTTCAGTATGGTTTTGCATTTGTTTTGGAGAATAACAAGTATCTTTAAATGCTTAAGCAGTTGGACAAGGCAGATAACTCAGTCTAGAGCCAGTTACATTTTATCCATTTCAGTGGTATCCCAAGATAAAAAATGAAGACGTATTGGAGTAGACTAAAGCTGAGTAATAGAGGGAGCTGTCTAGAGTGGGTGTGCCTGGATCCCAGCTACAGGCTGAGGTCAGAGGCACTGCGTATGATGCCTGGCTTTCCACAGAGAATTTTCGGGACACCTCAGGAAGCCGCTTTCAAATTTAAAAAGTTATTTTCACGAGTATTTTAAGAGTTCCTTTTCCCTCTATTGTGTTTACTAGTAATATGAAACACAACAGAGAAGTGGACATCAAAACAGCAGTTTCACATAGTCAACTTGACAAGCAAATGTAATAAGTGTACTTCCTATTGAAAACATTGAGATATCATAGGAATTCTATCCTTGGGGGAGGGGGGACAGTCAGGAATAACAGCTTCTCTTTATGTTTTGGTTTGTTTTTGACAACTTACCCTCAATTCTGAAATGGTTCTGATAAAACAATCAAACAAAACAATGAGACCTTTATACTTTTCAAATAAATTTGCTTGTAATCCACATAGATTTCAGCATAAATTTCATTGACAAGTAGGTGAAATATTATTATTCTTTTTTGTTGTTTTTGGGTTTTGGGGTCCTGGGGATGGAAACCAGGGGCATTCTTCCTCTGACCTATACCCCTAGACCTATTTTTTATTCTTTATTTTGAAACAAGGTCTCGCTAAGTTGCAAAGGACATCACTAAGTAGCTGAGGCTATCCACAAACCATAATCCTTCTGTCTCAACCTCCCAAGTATTGGGATTACAAATGTGCACCACCATGCCTGGCAAGGTGAATTACTTTTACATAGTATCCTTAGTATAGAAAAGCAAATCAAGATGCCAAATTCAAAATATAATATTGATAACTCAGAAAATATGACCAGTTACTAGATCAAAATGGTTATCCTGATGCCAGGAAATAGTATGTAGCATGTATCTAGAGTATAATTCATTATTTTAAAAATAGCCACTTACTTAAGCTGGGTGTGGTGGCTCATGCTTGTAATCTCCGCAATTGGGATGCTGAGACAGGAGGATCGCACAGGTTCGAAGCCAGCCTCAGCTACTTAGTGTGGCTCTCAGCAACTTAGCGAGACCCTGTTTCCAAATAAAATATAAAATAGGCCTAGAATTATGGCCTGGAGGTAGAAAGCCCCTGGGTTTCACCCCCAGTACCACCAAACATTAAATAAATAAAAATAAAATAGCCATTCACTCATTCAGTAAATACTTATTCAGTGTGCACTGATCAATCAGAAGCACAGAGCTGGACATTCTGTATTCTAAACTAGTAGGTTGTAATTCTAAAAGTCTGAGTACTGTTTTAAACAACCCTTTCCCCCCAGAGCTCTGGGACTAAAATGAGCACTGCCCTTCACAAAGCGGTCACCCTGGGAGACTGAGGCTGTTCCCCCATTGTGACAGTGAGGATCTCTTCTGCTGCAGCCATGCTACGTGGCATGCAGGAATGTGCTCTAATTAATGTCACCACCCAGTCTTTGTATTTTGGTACTTTCAGTTATATACATGTTATTCATCTGACATACACATGTTATTCATGTGACAACTCTAAACTCCTAGGGCTCTCGAATAGGAAAATTGCTTTTAGTTGGGCGCAGGGACTCACACCTGTAATCCCAGCTACTTGGGAAGATGAGACAGAAGGATCACAAGTTTGAGGCCAGCTCGGGCAACTTAGTGAGACTCCATCTCAAAATAAGAAAAGAATGATGCTTTTCATCAGAGAGAATGGGAAAACTAAAAGAATATAATATTAGCTTTGAAGATTACTTGCAAAGATTGGTTCCAAAGAAAGTTCCTCCAAGGACAGCACTGTCCAAGTCAGCGGCAGTCCCCGCAAGGCCACTTTGCTACGGCTCCTTCTCACTCACTTCCAAAGTGGCCGGTATTGGTTCCAACATCAGCCATCATCGTACACACGCGATTACATACTACATAGTAGATGCTATCACACCACATGTTATAACTCTTCTTTGTATATACTTCTAGGCCACAGCAAGTTGTTTTGTTAGCCCTCCATCAAGGACAGAGGAAAGGCCCAGTTGAGAATCTCTACAGCTGATCTTGAAGATCCCAAAATTGCTCTCATAACTTAATCCTTTTTATAAATAAAAAATTGCCGAGATCACAACTCAATCACCTGATATTACTTTGTAATCAATGCAGCCTTTGTAAGAGAAGAGAAAGGCATGAATGCCTGCTGCCGGGTGATTGGTACAAAAAGTAATGAAGAACTATGTTGTTGTCATTTTTATCCAGCAATCAAGTGCCATGTCTGATAATCTCATGGCTACGTGGCATTTGTAATAACTAAATGACACAACTAAATGAAATTTAAAAGGCTTAATTAGGAAATTGTATTAAAATGTCACAAACTATTTGCTTACCTTACAGAGACGGTGACAGTGACTGTATTCAAACTTCCTTTAATTGTCTGAAGGACTTACAGTATTAATGCAGAGATCTTCACATGGACAATTTAGTAATGCCAGTGTTTTCCCAGGTTTGAGAGATTTTACTTCCCTTTATGCAGGTGTAAATATCTGGCAGTATTTGCATTGATCTGCAGCCAGTAGCTGTGAATAAGAAATCAAGCTGGGCTTGGTGGCACACGCTTGTAATCCCAGCATTCTGGAGGCTGAAACTGGAGGATCGCTGTTTGTGGACAGCCTCAGCTACTTAGCGAGGCCCTCCGCAACTTAGTGAGATTCTGTTTCAAAATAAAGAATAAAAAAATAGGGCAGGGGGTGTAGCTCGGAGGTCAAGTGCCCCTGGGTTCTATCCTCAGACCTGCAAAAAAAATAAGAAGAAAGAAGAAAGAAGAACATTGAGAGGGATCGACACATCACTACTCCACCCCTTCCATCCCAAAGAGAATTCACACATCTGCAGAGGCAGGAAGAGAAAATGAAAAGCTGTGTAGAAGAAGGCGTTAGAGCAAAAGAGTTTATTTTCACCAAATATGAATGTGAACGGCCTGGGACAATCAACCAAGGGAAAATTGAAGAGGCAGTACCTCGAGTTACTCTCTAAAAGCAGCTCAGTGATTAGAGAAATGAAGCAGCAAACCAATTAGAAGGTCGCTAGGAAGAAAGGCCACTCCGAGTGATAGGAAAGTGGACTCTCCCCATGCTGACCCTCTCCTCTGTGATGTATGTAAAATCAGATGCTCAGGTTGCTATCTAGCTATTTGCCTTTCTCTTTCCCAACCCATCTTAGGCTTAAAATTAAGGGGAACCTATCCTTGAAATAGGTTCAAGGGATGGATGCCTGAAGATTAATCCACATCCTCTTTTTTTTTCTGTTGTACTGGGAATTGAACCCAGGGCATCCTACCTCTGAGCTATACTCCAGCCCTGTTTTATATTTTATTTTGAAACAAGGTCTGACTAAGTTGCTGAGGCTGGCCGTGAACCTGAGATCTTCCTGTCTCAGCCTCCCATGTACTGGAATTACTAAGTGTGTGCCGCCACACCAGCTACATATCCTCTTTTTAAGAAAGAGCACAGCCCATTTTTTTAATTAAATGAAAATAAATAAGTTGCTTGGGAGATCAGGATAGAAGGACATCTATGGTAGCTAAAGAAACATACTTGGAAATCTCTCCTTTGAAAAAAATGTTCTCTTAGAAGCCTACAGGTAAAATTCAGTTCTTATTACAATCTGGATGCTCTAAAGAAAGAAATTCTATAATCAGAATATTATTAATTTTTTCTGTTCTCAGAGGCCACATCAAAATTGCTATCTCTATGGCACTGCCATAAAACCTTTCCAAAAATTATCTTATCCCTACCACCCACCAAAGTTTGTGGATCCTTGAGTTGACTGACATGTCTGTAAAAATAAGCTTAACAACGAACACAGATCCTAAGAAGTGTTTTGCATTCTACTGCTTTATTTTGGTTTTGGAACAAAACCAAGCCCCCACTTTCCTTAAATCCTTACAGGACCTGTGCTCTCTTATCTCTGTGCATTTGAAAACTGTAGTTCAGGCTATAGAAATTCTCTTGCTAAGACAACCAGTGTCTTGAGGGCTCTTAGTGTTTATTATAACCGATCATGTTTCCTTAGAACAGGGCTCAATCTTTATAACTAGTTAGTTATCACCTTACAGCAGGGCTCATTCTTCTTTCTTGACAGTTCAAAGTCTAACCACCCCCTTCCTAAGTGCAGCTGAAAAGACCTTTCCCTGAAATTCAGTCTTGAGGGCATCCATTGATTTAGAAAGACCCTGGTTCAGGGTCAAAAGAATTGCATAGGAAACAAAAGCAAGCCTCAGCAATCGGCCTTTCTTTCCCGCAGTTGAGCATAGTTGGAGGCCGGGCCCATCAGGAACAGGTGGGCCCAGTGGTGCATTTCAGTTGTTGTCACTAAGAAGGAGACATGTCCTTGAAAACTGTTTTGCCTACTTTTCACCTGAGTTAAGAAGGAGGACACTGAGAGAGGAAAACAGTAGGGATTTGGAGATGTTTTGATTTCTTTTCTGCATGTGATGCCTTTGTCTTCGGACCCCAATCCTATAAGCAGTAGTAATATTTTTACAGGGCTTCCCATCTTCAATAAATTGTATAACAGTAATTAATTCTCACAGCATCCATTTGACTAAAGCATTATTATCCCTGCATTATAGAGGAGAAAACTGATTTACCAAACCCCACAAAGAAAGTCAATGTCGGAGTAAGGATTATCGCTCAGGAGGGTCTAAAAGTCTAATCTCGGCTCTGAGATGCTTTTATATTTTTAATTTTTTTCTGTAGGAACAAATGCGGTGGGGATTTGCCAGGTAAATTTACTAAAGGTGTGTGAACATGAACGGCAGCACTGCCCTTGCTGAGTCTTTATGACCATTATCCCAGTGTAAGCTGATTAGATGCAGTTTGTTTTCAGAGTTCTGATACAAAAATATAGGATGAATTCTTACATGGCGAATATATCCAAAAATTTGAGGCTGCTCATTTCCACATAAACCCAATCAAGGTAGAGGTTTATTATTTATTGAATAGACTTATTTTTGCAAAGATCGGATAGACTAAAATATTTAGTTTGTGTTCTTTTTCATAATAACAACTCATTTAAGTAGAGATCGTTAATCTCAATCCTCAACACTGTAATTCAGCCAAGCATCGGGAACTAAACAAAAGAAATGTCCCAGCCATCTAAAAATGCTTACCCAAATCCTGTAAACCAGCAACGCATTGCCAACATGCGTCGCTCATTAGAAAACTGCGCAGAGCTGATTTAGCTGGTTTACATGTGATGGTCATAGATTTGTACAAGGGTTATCAAGGAATGGAATACAATGGTACAAATCTGCTAGGGCTCAGTACACAGAAACCCCAAGTTGACCCTCTGAGAGTAAGGACAGAAACACTGACAAGAATAAATTACATGACATAACAATAAAAAAATATAAAAATCTTGTCTTTTTTGTTTTTTGTTTTTGATGAACTGGGGATGGAACCCAGGGGCATTCTACCTCCGAGCTACACCCCCAGCCCTATTATTATTATTATTATTTTTTTACTTTGAAACACAGGCTCACTGAGTTGAAAGGGACTTCACTAAGTAGCTGAAGCTGTTTGAGAACTCTGATCCTCCTGTTTCAGCCTCCCGAATGTTGGGATTACAAGCGTACGCCACCAGGCCTGGCTAAAATTTTGTCTTTTCAATTTTAGACTACTTCCTTTGTACTCCAAAGGAAGCAAGTCATTTAAGTGCTGCAGGCGGTCTTTAATGGGAACACTATATTACAGCTAATATGATGACTGAGTATTCATAGTGGTAAGCCTGAGTATTTACTTAGAGAATACTTATTGTGTATGTGGGGTCCCGGCAGTGAACCAGGCAGACATGGTCCCTGTCCTCATTGTGGTCATCATCTAGGATGGGGAAACACCAGTATGCAAGAACATGCATTACTACAGCGACGTCAGCTTGCAAGTGAGCTGTGCTGAGAGGCAAACCATGGGCAAGCAGGCCTGAAGAGGGTGGGCTTCTTCATGTGCAGGGGGCATAGTGTGGGAGGCTCAGAGGTGCCTGCGGTAGGACTCCTGTATGGCTTAGGAAGGTTTTACACTGGGAATGATGGGTCTGATTTAAATTTGTAACACTGGGTTATGAGGACAGGGGTATAATCAGGTCATCAGTGAGGGTACCTTTAACCAGAGTGGAGATGGAGATGCACTTCAGTATCCTCTGATACAAACAGGATGATCTTCCATGCATCATAAAGACTAAGTATTTTCTGAGCATAGTCCAGGGGCTGGATCTCTACAGCAGCCCTGCAAGAGGGAAGTACTGTCCCTCCCTATTGTACAGCTGAGCCAAGCATGACTTGGAGAGGGTAAGATAATTGCTGGTGATTTTACTGCTAATATAGTATATCACTTGGATTGAAACCCAGTGGTTTGAATTCAGAGTTCACAATCTTAGACTTGAGATAATTTCAAGAAAGTGACTGTTTCCCATTCCCCACCTATACCTAACAGATTTTTTTTTTCTTTTGGGTACTGGGCTTTGAACCCAGGGTCATACTATTTCTGAGCTACACTATCAATCCACTCTCCCTTTTTATTTTATTTCTTGAAAAAGAGTCTCAACAGATTGAGTCTTACTAAGTTGCTAAGGTTGGTCTTGAACCTGTGATCCTCTTGTCTCAGCCCCCCCCCCCCAAATACTGGGATTATAAGTGTGTGCCATCACACAAAGATTACTTGACAGGTTTTTGAAAGACAGATAATTCAGTTCAAGGAAGTAGTCCCAAAAAGTCTGATCAAGGTGAGCTACTCCTTATTCTTGTGAGTGAATCAATAACATAATATGGGTACAAGTCCCTTCTTTGTTTCTTTTAAACTAAATATCCTTATTCGCTTAAACATCTTCCAGGAAGGTGTTATTGATTGTACTGCATTTCAATAGTACATGTTGATTGTAAGGGGGAAAATGTGTACATTCTGTTAGAAGGCAGGTGCAGAACAATTAAAGAAAAATCAGGACAAAAACACTCCAAGAGTTTGGCTTTCCCTATTCAGACATTCAACACAAGGCAATTTAAAGCACTGAATACCCTGTTTTCCACTGACAAAAGGGACTGTGTAAATTGAGAAATGTGAAGGAATGCCAATTCGGAAATTTGAGCTTTGCAAAAATATTTTGGTTTAAATTTAATTAAGGAGCTTTGTATTCTAAAGATTAAAGCATGAAAATAGTTATCTTCCTAGGAAGGATGTTTCTCCTATTAATGCTTTAAATAAGAACTGCAACTTCTCAAGTGTGCATACAGGATTTTCTTCTTCTTCCAAGGATGGGCCTGTGGGGGCAAGAGTAAGAACCGACTGCAGTGAGAAAGAAATGTTCAGAGAACAGCTTTGCTAGAGGCCAGAGTGAGTGAAAAGGGAAGAAAGAATGTGGAATGAGACTCCAAAGAAGGAATAAAACCCTAAAACACGTCAGCTCAAGGATGGTGGTAGCATAAGAAAAAATTCTAGAGACAGCTGGGCTATGAAAGTATTTGAGCTGGTGGGTACATCATTGACTCAAGCTAGGTATGGGTTTTTAAAATTATGATCTATTTAATTTCATTTAGTGTCATAAGAAATGGTTTTGATAAGGGCAAGAACCAAAAGGCATAATTTGCACTGAATTCAGACTCATCAGAGAGGGGAAGAGAGGTATTCCTGAGAATACAGGAAGCCTGCCTGGCACTCATCCTTAAGAAGTGATGTAATCTTGATATAGCGACCTAGATGACCCTGATGGATCTAAAACCTTCAGTCATGACAGATTAGAGGCCAAGTGGAGAGAGCACCTGTTTTGGTAGGGAAAGAAGGCAAGATGGGGGAGTGAGGTTGACTGGACTTTTTCCTCTCCTCACTTAGCTATAGCATCCTGTGTATGGAACCATTGTTTTTGAAATGTAAATAATTTTCTATAGCTAAACATGTGGAGGCGAAGCCAAGAGGATCACAATTTCCAAGCCAGGCTAGGCAACTTGGCCAGACCTTCAACAACTTAGCAAGACCTTATTTCAAAATTAAAATAAGTAAGTTGGGGGTATATCTCTGAGGTAGAATGCCCCTGAGTTCAATCTTTAGTACCAAAAAAAGAAAAGAAGAAAGAAAACTAGCTGGGCATGGTGGTGCACGCTTGTAATCCCAGCATTCAGGAGGCTAAGACCGGAGGATTGCAGTTCATGGACAGCCTCAGCTACTTAGTGAGCCCTCCGAAACTCAGTGAGAACCCAGTTTCAAAATAAAGAATAAAAAAATAGGGCAGGGGATGTAGCTCGAAGGTCAAATGCCCCTGGGTTCCATCCCCAGACCCGCAAGAAAAGAGAAAGAAAGAATGAAATAAATAAATAAAGAAAGAAAGAAAGAAAGAAAGAAAGAGAAAGGAGAAAGAAAATGAAAGGTAAATAACTTCCCATACAAAGATATCTTATGAAATTAAAAACAAATTACATTTGTTTTTTTGTTTTTTTTTTTGGTGGTACTGGGGTTCCTGGAAGCCCTTCTACCTCCGGGCTACACTCCCAGACCTATTTTTGCATTTTTATTTGGAAACAGGGTCTCCTAAGCCAGTGCGCGGGGCTAGCTTCGAACCTGCGCGATCCTCCTGTCTCTGCCTCCCAAGCGCGGGGATTACAAGCGTGTGCCACCACGCCCGGCTAAAACAAATTACATTTGAAGCCAGGCATATGGTGGTAGGCATTTGTAATCTTAGTACAAGTATACTGAAAGGAGGCTGAGAAAGGAGGATTACAGATTCAAGGATGGCCTAAGAAAGTATTAAGACTCTCATCAACCTAGTAAGACCCTTTTTCAAAATAAAAAATAAAATAGGGCTGGGGGCGTAGCTCAGAAGTAGAACATTCCTGGGTTCAGTGTTCAGTACCACACACACACACACACACACACACACACACACACACACACAAAATTGCAACTGAATTCTTAAACTTGTAAGATAATGATCACTTTTATTGTTTATTCAGTTAACAGGATAACTTGAGATTAAAGGGCTTGACCTTTAATTAGTTGCCTTCTCCCATATTTTATGGAAATACTACTAGGATTTCTCAATATCACATGTGTATTCTGCTGACAGATTTTAATTTAATATCTAGAGTGTAGCAAAGCACTATTCTAATACCTGGGAATAGAATAAAAATAAATTCCTTGTTCTCATGAAACTTCTAATTTAGTCCCAAAGAGGTAAACAGATGCCAGGTGTGATGGCCCACACTTGTAATCCCAGTACTTGGGAGGTTGTGACAGGAGGATCACAGGTTCACAGCCAGCTTCAGCTACTTAATCAGGCCCTCTGCAAATTAGTGAAAATGTATTTCAAAATAAAAAATAGGGCTGGGGGTGTAGCTCAGTGGCAGAATGCCCCTGGGTAAAAAAAAAAAAAAAAAAAAAAGAAGAAGTAAACAGATTAGGGGTAGGATTGTAGTTGTGTAGCTCAGTGGTAGAGCTCATGATTAGCATGTGGGAGATCCTGGATATGATCCTCTCACTAATAAATAAATGATTAAAAAAGCAAACAGATAAGAGAACAAGATAGTTCCAGGGAGTAATAAGTGCTCCTTAAAAGGGGATGTTATGGATTAAATCCTCTGAGGAACGAGTTTGCAGGGAGGCTCAAATAACAAGAGGTCTCTAGCTATGCAAGGACTTATGGGGGCAGGGCACCAGGTAACTCATGCACCCTCAAAGGGACAGATTTTGCTCTGCTTCTGGAACAAGAAAGGCCAGTATCAATAGAGTGGGCACATCGTTTCCCATTCAAGCACAGGACACAAGAGATTTTTGCCCTCTGTGGTCAAAACCAGATGTCCCTCGTTGACCTTTTATCAAGTGGAAAAAGTGGAATTAGAGTAAACGTAAATAGTTATCAGGTTACCATATGTGACATCATGTTTTAGCGTTTTAAAGGGTAGAGCACTCTTCAGGGTATTTGCCCCTGCAGCCCTTGCTGAGATAAACATTTGTGATAAGTGTGTTGAAAAGAACATGAGGTTTGAGTCAATCCTTTGACTAGAGATGCTACTCTCTCTGAAGGGGACTTGCAGTCAATCACTCGCTTAAATGCCAAGAGTCAATAGATATTATTATAAACACATTTTCAGTAAAATTGTCAAAGGTATTTTCCCGCTGAAAGTGAATTAATCAGGGCCATATTTTAAAACACAGCTGTCCAATTATTTAAAATAATGTACAGCATTTAACTATGTTATCTGCCTAGAGAAAATAGTGTTTCAATGAAAATTGTCGGCTAAATTTTCTTAGGTTATCTGATTTTCCATTGTTTATCTTATGCTTATTATCTTCCAAAGTGACATATTTAGTATGTTTAGTTTGACTGTATATATAGACTTTTCCACTTGGCAAGTTTTATATCTCTCTGATATGCACAAGGTTTCCTAAATAAAATGAAATGAACTCGGCTCTGTTGCTTACAGCATTACCTTGTTAGACAGAAAGAGCCATGTTAGTTTTATTTTCATTATTATCAAGAATAGTATGGAAGGAACAAGAAGTATTTGCAAAAGCCTACTTGGCCTTTTATGTGTATGTCTGAGAAAAATGTTCTTACTTGAAAATAAAATGGAAATATTAAAATAAAGCTTTTCTGTGAGGTCAAGTCCTATTACTTGGGTATGTTTAAAGAAAAAGCATAAACCAGGCAATAATAGATTTAGAAATTCTGCAATGTGGTCAGAATAAGTTTGAGTTTGGTGGGATTAGTTTATGTTGAATATTCAAAGCAAGACTAGAGAGCAATGTTAACCAAATCCGCAGATTTTCCTGGGGTGAAAATATCTCATTTCAGAGAAACCTTATGTTAGGGAAGTATGTTCTTAGAGGTAGAATTGAGGGTTTTGTTGTTTTTTCCCTTTTTTTTTCAATTTTTTTATTGTTTTCTTTTCCATCTGTTGCAGGGAAAATGGATATTTTCAAGCATTCTTAACATGACAACTGTTAAAAAGCAAAATTATACACTACATTTTGGATTGTGGTTTGCTCGTAGGTAGACAAAATAATAAGTTTCCTGTCCATAAAAAGGAGTGTTGTTATTATTGTTTATTTTTATAGCTACTCTTCGCTTATAATAGTACAGACCCTTTTGGCTGAGCTGTTTGCTAGACGTATCTTGGGGACAAATGAGTTACCTAAGCAGTTGCCTTATGAAAAGATGACAAAATAGGAGAGAGTCCCAGTTCTATAACATGTCCAACCACGGAGGCAAAACTGCTCTAGTTGCAGTAAAAATCACTATTCTCTCTTTATTGTACCTTGTGGCTCGGCCCCGTCAAGAAATGCTACTCAGAAGTCAGCTTTAAATTTTAGGCACCTGTAGAAATTTTAAGAAGAAGGCTTCTATCTAACTGGTAGTGCAAAATTACACAAATAATGTTGTGTAATTGGCTGCAATCCCTTGCAGCCATGCACGGTCGCACATGCCTGTAATCCCAGGATTTAGGAGGGTGAGATAGAAGGATTGTAGGTTCACGGACAGCCTCCGCAACCTAGTAAGGCTCTGAGCAACCTAGCATGACCCTGTTTCAAAACCAAAAATAAAATAGGGCTGGGGTGTAGCTTGGAAGTAGAATCCCCTTGGTTTTAATTTCTAGTGCCATAAAAAAAAGAGAGAAAAGAGAAAGGGAGGAGAGGAGGGAGGGAGGAAGAGAGGGAGGGAGGGAGAGAGGAAGGAAGGAAGTAAGGAAGGAAGGAAGGAAGGAAGGAAGGAAGGAAAAAAGGAAGGAAGGAAGGAGACAGAGGGAAAGACGTGTCTGTGAGTCCCATATTCTGGGTCCAACTCTACCACTGGCTTATTATCTGACCCCTCCCACTGCCAGAAGTTTTTGGTGTGCCAAAAGAAAAGCTGGAATAAACCCCATATCCTGTGACATTCATGATTTGGTTAGTTTAGTGTAACAAGCTGGTACAGTGGAGTGGCCAGTCATCAATAGAGATGAATATAGGTTGAGCGCCAGCCATGTGGAGATTGGGCTCACATACGGTCGGGTAGCAAAAGAGATTTAAGACAAACCCCCGTGGCATGTGCTCGATGTTTTGTGCTAAAACGAGCAACACAGTCAAGTAAGTGTCACAGAGGAGCAAGCCATGAACGCTCCATCTCTGTCCAGGCTGCCACATCCTTGTGCAGGAGGCTGGGCTTAAAGAGAGGAGCTGGGGGAAGCTTTGGGCCCGGCAGGGGCCCATGCAAGCCCTAAGGAGGAGCAAGGATCCCTCACCGCATTGCACAAACCCAGATCTGAAGATGCTTAGCTAGTCTAAGAAAACCCACATCGGTTACTAAAATTACTGCCTTGCTTTTAATGATCTACAGTTTCCTTATTTGCTTTCGCGTTTTCATCAGAGTCACATATTTGTCGTTTTTTTTTTTTCTCTCTTTCTTCTGTGTGGGATTTTAAAATATTTCTGTTGAATATGACAGATTTTCTATACTTATATGTGTGTGTATATGTATGTATGTGTATATATAGAGAGAGTTACGGCTTTATCATATGCTTACTTAGAATTATTATTAGTATCATCTTTAGGATAAAATATGGATCAGTACTCTTTATCCCCTGAAAGTGCAATAAGATATATTACATGTCTATGGTATTTTGATAGCATTGCTGTTTTCCTTTTTGCAAGGCGGGTGCTGTGCTGTGAGACTAGATGAATGACTAAGCCATCATGCGAGCCCAGCTTCAAAAAGCCAGCAGTGATAGAGACTCCAAGATGTGTGATTATTAAATATGTAAGACAAAATTGGAATAGGAAATAAGGGTATATTTAATGCTTATGAGCTATGTATGCAATCTCAATCTCTCTCTCTCTCTCAATTTTTTTCTTGTGTTTTTCTATAGTTATTAGAGTCTGATCCTGCCCATTGTAGATGCTTGTAGCAATTGTTTTCCCTGTATGCTTTGTCATTTTTTACTGTGATCTTGCCTCTGATGGAGCCCCAAGAGCTCTGGTTGCCTACAGTGTCCCTGAGGAATGCCTTTGTAAGTCCCTCTGCTGGGCCCTAGGGGTTTCACATCCGTTTTTATTTAATATCTCAGTCAAGGGGTTCACAAAGGCTGTAAAAACATAGTGGTGACGCTCATTATGTTGTGTTGTGGAGACTCCAGGTTCTCTTCAGAGGATTTCTTTCCATCTACAATTTGAGCACCATTATTTTGCCCAGACCATGAACCTAAAGACAAATTTTCCCAGTCACTTTCTCAGAGATGGGACAGGTCCATGTGCAGGTATCCAAATGCCCATCGATTAGCAGAGTTTTCAAGGTAACACCCAGTCTGAGACGTCTCTACACCAATCAGTTTTGGTGTCTGCTTCTCATTAGGGCACCAGCCTCTGGGGGGGGGGGGGTAAAGATTGAACCCAGAGCATGCTAAGTAAATACCCTGCCTGAGCAGCCCCCCCAGCCCCCTCATATATATTTTTAAATTTTACTTTCTGGAAAACTTTTTATGTTATTTAATATTTCTGTATGTTTAATGTTTTGGGGGAGGGGGCACTCTCTCTATTATATTCACTAGAAGTTAAGAGTCAATAAGGTTCCACATGTTAAATAAAAAGAGAAAGAAGGAACACTGACAATTTTTTTCTCACCTATACTAGAACTCTTGTCCACTAGAATTTTACAATAATTTCTCTATGTAGGGAAACTTATTTTTACTGAGGAGGAACCCAAGACCTTGCATAAAAATCATATCTTTTTTCTCATCTTCATGTTGTACATCAGCAGCCTGTTTCAGCAGCCAGATCAGGCTTCAAGTCGGGATGCGCTGGAAATTCGAACTCTGTCCAGACACCTAGGTGCTGGTTGCACGGGTGGGTAGAATGCCTTGGAACTTAAATTCTCTGGGAACCATCTCTGAAAATGAGGGAACTTCCAGACTTTCTTTATCCACCTTTGGAAACTTCATGAAAAATAGATCAGAGTCAGGGAGCTCTCCTTTATCAGAGTGAAACCTTTGCCTCTTTGCCCAGTAGCTTTGGAGGTACTTGCAACACATACAATAAGGATACCCAAAAAACCAGAGTTTATCAACCATTAGACAGAAGGTTCTTTTAGTTTCATTAAATTGCGGAGGGCCGCACTAAGTAGCTGAGGCTGGCCATGAACCTGCAATCCTCCTGTCTAAGCCTCCCAAATGCTGAGATTACAAGCATGCCCCACCACGCCTGACTTCCCCAAAGATCTTTTGATCATTAAAAAGCCTCTCATACTGGACTGACTATAGCCTAATGCTGAAAAGAAAAATACTATCAGAATCACTTTTCACCTTGAATAGTTTTCTGGGCAGGGGAAAAATTAACACATTTAACTCTAACTCTGATGTGATAAATGCCTAAGATATTATAATGATCATTGTCATTTAAAATGTTAATGCTAATTACAAGTATGTTCATTGTTTTCCAACAGCCAAGTGTTTGTTACTGCTACCTTTTTTTAAAAAAATCAATAAGAAGCCTGGCATGGTGGCGCAAACTTGTAATCTCAGCATTTGGGAGGCGGAGACAGGAGGATCACACAGGTTCGAAGCCAGCCTAGCTGGCTTAAGAGACCCTGTTTCCAAATAAAATATAAAATAGGTCTGGGAGTGTAGCCCGGAGATAGAAGGGTTCTATCCCCAGTACCACCAAGAAAAGAAAACAATAAGAAAAATACAATTTTATTGGCAACATTTGTAAAATGTCTTTATAATTCAAATACCAATAAGTTAAAGGATCTTACAGTGCAGGCCCCTTTCCATGGGGATATTCACCCAGAGATTGTTTGGAAGACAGGCATCATCTTCAAGGTCACTGCCAACTTAGTCCAAGGACAATAGTGAGGATTTATATTTTTTCCATTGAGTTCTCTGGCTTCTCCATTATATTAGTAGGCTCTTTGTCTTCACATACTGTGCTTAAAAAGCAAAGATAAAATTTTCATTACCCCTCTATCAAGTGGTTGCATTATTTTCTTCAAGAGTAGTTTCAGTGTTTTTAATGACATGTAAATATGACAATTGAAAGTGCTTATCTGTCATCAGTAAATCAAAGTAGGTGCAAAGAACCAATGTTCCTCTCTTTGTCTGGAACCTGAAATTTTCGTCATAAAACTAGAAAATAAATGGGCTAAAAATTCATAGTCAAATATCTCCTATTATATGCTCATATCACTAATATATTTCATGAACTATTATTTTAAATGAATAAAATAGGGTTGCCTTTATCTTCACAGTCTATTGAAAGTTTATAACAATGAAAATACTGCCTGGTATTCACATATATGAAAAGCTCTGGCTTTCCTATTTTAATTGACTTGGATTGGTTTATTTATTTATTTTGGGGGGAGTTTTAAAAGTTGACTTCAGCTCAAGTAGCAACAAAATCTTTTCTTCTTTTTAAAGTTTATTTTAATTGTATAATAATTACCCAAATTTATTCTTATGAAATGTAAATAATGTTGATGAAACGCATCTGTTTCATACATACTTTTTCTCATATTAAATAGAATGAGTTTAAGAGGGTGTTAATGAGGGTCCTTGCTTTCCCATATTAATAGACACTGTGCTCTTTGCGATTATTTTCATCGTTCTAGAGACCCCAGTTAGTCACTGTATCTGATCTCAGGTGAGATGGTATCAAAGCGATGTAGGTTATGAATATATGTTTTCAGATTAATTTAGATTTAGGTTTTTTTTCCATATCATCCTCAGTGTTCAGAACATTTTGCAGGACAAAGATATACATGTGAAGGTGTCCGATTTGCCCTCCAAGTGAAGTGCTTGTGCTGATTATAAGTGTTGCCTTCTAACTCTAAGACAATTTGAAATAAGAAATTGTATGTGCCAATTGAAATTCTCCAAAATGAGCAAGAAGGAAGGAAAACAAGTGCTTTGATTCTGCAGAGTGCGTGGCATAAGGAAAAGCTATCTGAGATTTACTTTGAAATACTTAGAAAGAAAACAACGGGACATGAAGCAAATGGACCTGATGGTTTTTGAATGAAGTGATGGGTTTGTGGGGCTTCATTGCCCTGTATTTTTGTTTGGGGCTACTTTAAATTTTTTTCACAATTAAAAAATACTCAATAATTATTTTTTAGCAGTTTAAGAAATGTTACCCCTGAAACTTAGCTGATTTCAAGTTTATTTATTTATCTATTTTTTGCTGTGTTTGTAGGACTGTGCTCCTGAAGTGAGATGTGTACATTACCTCAATATAATGGTATTGTTTCCCTGCCTAAATAAAGTGTTTATTATATGGCTTTACCTTTAAAAAAAAAACAACATGAAAATAGCTCCCCTTTACAGAGTCAGGGTTTATAAGACCTGAGAGAGTTTAATTAAAGTAAAAAAATAATAATCAGCACTTAAGGTTAAAGTTTTATTTCAGGGTTAGAAAAACTTACTTCTCCCCTCTGACAGGTATCACTTTCAGATGAAAATGAATGAATAAAACCTGAGCCTGGCCTGGGTTCCAGTTTCCTTTCTACTCCCAGATTACAGGTTGCATGACTCTAAATTTGCAAGATTTTTCCAAATGACCCCAGAGAGGCATATTCACAGATATTGATCCCTCAGAAACAGCTTATTATAATTTCGATTTGCTAAAAATGTGGGCACTATGTAAAATACCATTATTATTGTGGATTAATGTTGGACAGTGTTACAATAAGAGGTAATGCTATGATGTTTTAAGGGTACTGAAGTAAAAGGAAGGGGTGACGCTAGACCTGTGTTTATTGCTATGGAAGAAATCTGACACTCCATTGCACCCTTATTATTTTTCATACCCTAAGCTAAATAGACGAACGGCTCTTAAGAAGCTGTCAGGGGAAGCGTGTCAAACACTAGGTGTATCATGTAGTCAGACTGGTGTCGGGTTGGAAAAGTCAGTAGTCGGGAAGGAAAAATAGTGACCTTGGTTCCCTCAACATTGTCTTTACACTGAGTAGAACAGATGAGATTGTGAATTATTCAGAGCATAGAAAGCTTATAATTGTTAGCAGTGGTGGCGGCGATAGAGGGGAGAGACAGGACTGTTTTAGTCCAAATGTCTGATTCTATTAAACATCAAAGGAATCTTTTCTTAAAACCATCTTTGGGAATTGGGGTGGTGTGGACCCCGTGAAGAATCCTTTCCCCTGTTTGATACCATTTTGGGAATCTGGGTCAAAGAGGCACATGTTAATATTTAGCATGGAATTTTTTTTCTTTTTCTTTTCTTTTCTTTTTGAAAATGCAGAGTCAAGGAACAAAGACATTCTAGGGAGAGAAGATTTGCTGTTTCAGCAGGTAATCTTCTGGAGAGTCAGTTCCCTGTGTGACAAAATAGAACCTCTGAACTCTGAGGGGGTTGCACATTTTATGTAAATGATCTTATCTTATTAATAATAGACTGGATAAGATATTAGGCTCAAAATAAAGCATTCTACATAAAGTTATTAATTGCATATTTTTCCATTCTGGAGATTGAACCCAGGGGCATTCTATCTCCAAGCTACACCCCAGCCCTATTTTTTTATTCTTTATTTTGAGACAGGATCTCACTAAGTTGCAGAGGGCCTAAGAAGCTGAGGCCGACTGCAAACCTTCGATCTTTCTGTTTCAGCCTCCCAAGTACTGGGATTCTAAGTGTATGCCACCATGCTTGGCTAATTGCATTTTTTAAAATGAGCTTTGTGGGCTAATAATGATATAGCATTTTATATTTTTAGTAATTTCAGTTGAAAACTGGTTTGCTTTGTATGTATCTATGTGTGTCTTGATTTATTTTACAGTGTTGGGGATTGATCCTAGGTCCTCACTGAGCAACACACCAAGCCCATACATTGGTAATCTCTTACTTATTTATCTGGAATTTTATAGAGATAGCTTTAATTTAAAATTAGTTATTGCCCGGCATGGAGGCTGAGATAGGAGGATTACAGGTTGGAAGCCAGCCTTAACAACTTAGTGAGACTCTTCACAACTTAGTGAAATGCTGTTTCCAGATAAAAATAAAATAGATCTGAGGGTATAGCCCAAAGGTAAAATGCCCCTGAATTTCATCCTGCATACCATTAAAAAAATATAGTTATGCCGGGTGTGGTGGCGCACACTTGTAATTCCCGCGCTTGGGAGGTGGAGACAGGAGTATCGCGCAGGTTCAAAGCCAGCCTTGCTGGCTTAAGAGACCCTGTTTCCAAATTAAAAAATATAAAAATAGGTCTGGGAGTGAAGCCTGGAGGTAAAAGGGCTTCCAGGAACCCCAGTACCACCAAAAAAAAAAAAAAAAAGTATAGTTAAGTTTTTATTATTCAAAAGTTTACTATAGATTTCTAATTTTATGAGCTTCAGTAACATTTTTAGAAGTTCCTTTACTTTTTATTTTTATTTCCAAAGTCAAAAACATTTATATTTTTCTTTCTCAAAAATCATAATATTTATGGCATTTTGAAATTTCCATGACATATCTAAAGAACTGTGTGGTGCCTGTGTATAGAATTAAAATTTAACATCAGAGTTACTTTTAAATGTCAAGACTTGAAGAAAGACATTTTAATAATATTTACCGCATGATATAAAATGTCATTTTTTCTATTTTAATGCATTTCATAAAGATTGACTTATAATGTCAAAAATAATTTTACTTATGGAATAAATGGCTAAAATATTTATGCCTTGCCTCAGTATTCCTGAAAAACTATCAATGATTTGCTCCCCAATCTCCTATCTCTACCAGTTGTAATCAGAATAAGCATTTCAATAAAGCAAATCATGCCCCTTTGTTCCAGATGCTTCTCTAAATTTAGAATTAGCATATTTTTGGTACAAAGACTTTCTTACATTCTGTATCTTTCTCTCTGTAGAATCCTTTCATTAGCATTTAAAGAACAGGTTCAGAATCATAGTATTTCATGGAGAAGAACAGATTGGACCTTCTCCTATACAGTGATGGTGATCACTATTTTCATCTATTTCAATAATGGTAATCTCCTTATTCTTTGGGTTTAACAGATAATCTCTATTATTATATATTAGATTCTAAGTACTAAATTCAGTTTCTTTTGGAGGAGTGCTGTAATTTAACCTGGGCACATTCTACCTCCAAGCTACACCCCTAGTCCTTTTTATTTTGAAATAGGGCCTCACTAAGTTGCCGAGGCTGATGTCAAACCTGTGATCCTCCTGTATCAGCTTCCCAACAGGTGTTCTACTGTATCCAGCTTTAAATTAAAAAAAGAAAAAAAAGTTTCCTTCCTGTTCTTTGTAGAGAAAATCTTCTAACCCCAAAGAAGCAGAGACCAAAAAAGAAGAAAAGCTTCTATGAATCTATTAAATTGTATAAATCATTTTTATATTACATAGAAAATGTGATGAGAGAATAAATTCTTTTCTGAAGAAAATAGCTTATTTGTGTGTCCCTATGTTCTAATTTCCTCATGTATTGTAACTGGTGGGCTACCCACCTGCCTTATCTACATGGAGCTATTAGGTTTAAAACTAAGTGATTTTAATATATTTTAATATTTAACTTATTTTTTAATTCATTGCTACATTGTGACCATACATCTTGGTGAGGTACCGGATGGTAGAGGCATATACATACACATCACTCATTTAGCCCTACCCCAGTTCTCACCCCATCCCCTCCCTCTCCCTCCTTCTCATGTTCAGCTTAGTGATTGGCTTTGATATGTTTGTGAATGTACAGCAGGTGCATTAGGGAATTTCCCCTTTCCCTCCTCCCACCTCCCTCAGTAAAGTTGCCTTCTTTACTCATCTAAAGTTATTCCTTCTTTATGTAGAGTTTCTCCTATGTCATAATAACTTATTTAAATGAAGAAACTACTTGAGAAATCATGGATATTTCACATTTGAAATTGTAGGTTTCTTATTCCTTAGCTTTTGGGTCAACACACTATATACATAATTTTTTATTGAGGGGTGTATTAGGAAGGACAAGACAGTTTATCTTAAGTTCCTAGTTTCCAGCTCTTTAATATTGTTGTATTCCTCCTCCCTTCTGGTTTAAATACCTGCAGACTTTGCTCTAAAAAACAAATAAGTTGCAGTTGCTTGCTAGTTAGAGGAAAGTTTATTATTCCTGGGTTAATACTTGCTTGTAAATATTTGGGGTGATTGGTAAGCATGCTAGATAGAATATGGTATTAGGTATTAATGTTTATATCACTTTTAGCATAATATTATTTTCTGAGATTTTTTAAAATCTTACTTTTCACTTGTTTTGCCAAGAGCTAAATGCATGGCATTTATATTCCACTTGTATCATTTAGGTTGTACTACATGTCCAACATTATGGGGTCTCTAAGTGAAAGTATCAGGCAAGGTTCTTGGGCAGAAAACACCATTTTGAGTCAACTTGTTATTATGGGTTAGTTGTTTATAAGTTCTCTAAAAGGTGAATGGAGTCTGTATTCCTAGTACTGGGGTCTCCAAGACAGGAGAATTGTAGATTTGAGGCCAGTCCCAGCAACTTAGTGAGGGGCCCTCCATAACTTAGTGAGACTGCTTCAAAATAAAAATATAAAATAGGACTGGGGATGCAGCTCAGATATAGAATGCCCTTGTATTCAATCCCCACTACCATTCGCCCCCCCCCAAAAGGTGAATAGGATGATTGGTCCTTTTAAGCAACAGTTGGGTGTAAAAAGGGGATAGCAGCATTGTTATTTAGAGGATGAGCAGATTTATATAGATAAAATTAAATGGCACACACAGCTGGACAGATGCATGGAATTGTGAAGGGCTTTGTCCATGGAACCACTGGAGGAACTCAGCCTCTGTTCTCAAAAAAAGCAGTGGTGTTTCAGAGATGTCTCAAAGCTAAGCCACTACCATTTTAAAAATGCTTTTGCTACTTTGCAAAAACATAAATGGATAATTGAGAAGTAAAATTAATCCTTGCCAGTTGAAAATCATTCTGTAACAGGTGTCTCTTTGGGGGATACCTCCCAGTACTTTGATAGCTCCCTCCCTCAGCATGAACTTCTGATATGGGGATCCATTCTGGCTTGAACATCTCTCCCAGTACCTCATTTTCAGTCTTCTGACTGGCTATTGGCCTTAGCCTCTTGCTTCCAGGATCCTAAACACTGGGGGGCAGGTTGCTTTTTTGGGTATGGCCAATGGTTTAAGCAAGATAGTTTGAGTCTGCTCTCTTCCATCCAACCCTGGGACCCATGAAGACACCTGATGCCTCATAGCCTCAGGGAATACAGGCTGCTTTATGTTCTGTCTTTCACTCTGCTGTCCCATCAAATTCTACAGTTCCCTTCTCCACTTCTCAGAAAAGCTCAGCATCACCCAGCATGTCAGCTGGAGCCCCAAGTAGCTTGCTTAGTCAGAGATAGCAATGCCATCCTCTATTTCTTTCCTGCACCACCATCTCTACCAGATCCCCCTCCTTCTTTGGCTTTCAGTTAAGTTGAAGGAAGTACTCACCACAAACTGTATCTCAGCTAAGTGATGGATTCCATCATCTTTTCCCTCTTTCCGTACCCAGCCTCTTTTGGAGGCACAGAGGATTTTAAGTATTGACTGCTGGGAGGAGATCCACCTGGAGGTTAGCTCTAGGTGTTGTTGAGCCCAGTTCTTGACTGTTCTCAGAGTGTGGGACATTCTATGCTTCTTTATCCTCAGCTTTGGTCTCTCATGCTAACTCAGTTTGCTGGCTAACCACCCTCACTCACCCTAATTCAGAAGATACTTAAAGGCCTCCTGACTTCCAGTCTTGCTCTCTCCCCACCACCGCTATGGTCCTTTTCACACTTAATAGCCAGAGAATTCTAGTTGAGACATAAATCCAATCATAATAGAATTCAGGCTAAAATTCTCCAGTGATTTCCCCTTGCCACTAAAATAAAATTCAGACTTTGTATCTGCAGGGCCCACTGTGATATGGCCTCTGTCAGGTTCTCTTTCTCAGCAGCTCTCTAGTCTCCCCTCTGCCTCAGACTTACCGGCTTCCTGCTGATGTCTGTCTCTGTGCTCGTTCAGACGACTCACATTTCCTGTTCTGTCCATGGAGCTGCCCATTACCCAGATCTCATGTCCTTTCTTCCTTTTGATTCCTAATGAATGATCAGGGTTTTTTTTTTTTTTTAAATCAGTTTATGTCTCACTTTCTAAGAAAGGCTGTTCCTGAGCCCTGTGCTGTAAAAAGACCTGAATTCCCAAGACTTGGGAGGCTGAGAGAGGAGGATTACTAGTTAAGGCCAGTGAGCAGTAACTTAGCAAGACCCTATTTCAAAATAAAAACTAAGTAGAACTGGGGGTGTTGCTCAGAGGTTCGATGGTTCAATCCCCAGTAACACAAACACACACAATCTGTTCTAGACCGGTTATTGGAAAGTAGTTTCTCCTCCTCCTCAACAATTCTTTTACCCTTTTTTATTTTCCTCAAAGTACTTATCACTTCTGAAATCATTATGCTCTGTTATCTCTATTATTTATTTACACGTTTACTTGTTTTCACATATGTTCCACGGGGACAGGGGTCTTCTAACTCTTGTTCATCACTCTGTGACCAGCACCCAGATGTGCTCAGCACATTGTGGGCTCTTCAATAAACAGCTTTCAAATACATGGATGGATGAAGGAATTCAGCAGTCTGCATCAACAGGCATTGTGCAGAAAGATTAAAGAGAATAGGTATTGCTGTTTTCATGCTTTAGGTGAAGTTGAATTTGGAGCACAGTGATTTGTCCAAACTTACATAGTAGAGGGAAAAAAACGAATAGGAATTCATATTGAATGCAGTCCAATCTAAGTGCAAAGAACTGATTTTTCTACCCTTACCCTAGAGTTACGCATGGAGTATAGGGATAATTCCATAATTCATTCAGGTCTATCACCCACATTCAAAGAAACACATGGGAGGACTGTGGGTGGGAACGTGTTAAGTGATTCAACTGGCAACTGATTCTCAAAGATTCATATTAAAACCACACATAGATGTGAAGTACAATGAGGAATTTGTCCAATTAAAAGACTAGATTTCAAAGACTTGCTTTATCTACCCAGGCCTGTTTCTGGTCCTGCTCTTTGGATGTGCTGGTAGCTAAGAGTGAGCCACACACTGCCCCGCCTCACTGGCCATCAGCGCTCTGCAAGCATCTCAGCCAACATGTTCAGCACCCAAAATGTGATTTAGGTTACACAGTCAAGACAGCTCCCAGGTTACAATGGTTAGGTTTATAATTTTTAACCAGATGATGGTACAAAAGGATGCACATTCATTAGAAATAGGATGTGCTTCAAGTTCTGAATTTTGATCATTTCCCAGCCGCCATATACCATGCGTTACCCTTGCGATGCTGAGCAGTGCAGCAAAGCCCAGCTCCCAGCAACAGCCAGTACTCCACGGCGGCCTGTGTGGCTGAGCTGTGACGAGCAGCAGATGTGGTGGACTAAGTGCATTTTCAATTTGTAGTGTTTTCAACTTAGGATGGTTTGTTTATCGGAATATGAAGTGAGGAGCATCTATATATTTTTAACTAAATCTCATTGAAGGAAAAGTTTATTGAAACGTTAAAGTTTGAACTTAGAAAAATAAGGTCCTATATATACTTTCCCTTAAGATTAAGACACTAATGCATTCAACAGTTTAGCTAAAAAAAAAAAAAAAAAAACATTATTTGTAAATCTTCTATGTGAAGCTCAGAAGTATACAAGGCTGAATGAGGAGGAATCCTGGCTTTGAAAGAGTTTCGTTTAGTCTCACTATTTTAAGAACAAATTCCAAACTCTGTAGCATGGTGACTAAGTTGCTTCAATCTCTGGTTGCCCACGTCTCCTATCAGCCTTCTCTCTCCACCTTATAGTTTATACTCCAGGAACCACATCAGTTCTCTAAAACCTGACGGTGGTTCTCCCCTTCCCACTGGATGCATCGTAAGTCTGGGATGCCCTCCTGCCCACACCTTAAGGCTAATTCACCTTAAGATGCCACCAAGCGTTCTGTCCTTTCAGAAGTCCTGTCCTTCCTCCTCGTGGCCCATTGCTCTGTGTGGTACCTGACTGCTCCTTGTTTATCTCTCAGAATGGACCATGATCTAAATTTTAGGGGCAGCACCTCATTCTATGGATCTCTGGTTTCAGTACAGGGCCTGGCATAGGGTAAGTATGCAATAAATGCTTGTTGACAGGTTGGTGGTGCATGAATGAATGAAGCAGGCGTATGACCTACTCCCTCCATCCCTTTCAGGGGCAGCTCCAGAAATCTCATGGCCAATAGCCAATGCCTATATCTGAATCCTAGAATTTTGGGCAGTTGCCTGAATTTTCCACATCCTTGGGAACACTCTGCTATTAATTTGTCTCTAGAGTTCCCAGAAACACTGCTAGAAGTAAAATAGTCATCAAACCGAATTAGGTTGACAGTTTTTTTTTTCTAGCTTTTGATAAAAAAAAGTCTTTTTAAGAATTTACATCTTACAGAACCTTAGATTGACCAATATGTCAGTTGGATGCATGACCGCTATGACTATGTGAGGAACAGTCCCATGTGCTGGCTTGCTCTCTGAGAGGCTCCCCACAGATGACAGAGCATGTCTGTCCCGTGCCATGAACATCTCTGACTCCAGGCTATGTTATAGAGCTGCCTGAAAGAGGGTCTCCAAAGGCAGCTTGAAGGCCAGGAGACAAAACATGGCCATATTTGGATCTCATATCTTTGTTAGAAAGCAAAGATAGAATAGGACAGAGATAAAAATGTCAGGAGATCATAGGAAATGAGGGACAGGAATGAGAAATAAATATAGATTTGAGCTGTGAAAATATCCTGTGTCACACCCAGTGCTGGATGTTTATGTACCCTTATGTCATTTGATCCTTAAAGCTTACTGAGATTTGATAATGCTATAAGCATTCTGGTTGGGGGGGTTGCACGGCATGCCCCAGGTCACACCACAAATTAACTGTCAGAGCCACGATGCAAACAAAACCAACCTGATCACAGGATGTGCACCCCTCTCTCTTTGTGGAGTTTTCTCCAAGGCTCTGATGGCTGGGCACAGACCCTGGGATAAAGGAGCAGAGCAGGGGACACAGCGATGCCGATGCAGACAGCCTCGGGAGGTCACCTTCATGCAGAGCCATCTCTCCAGGCTCTTTCTTGTCCCAGACTTGGCTGTTTATATGAGGCTCACAAGGGATGGAGAGACTCTAATTATATTTCGTGAGTCACGATTATATTCTTCCCTAGAATGATTTTCTTAGTAATCTTATTAAAACTTGGACGTTTCCAATAAGGGTCCATAAAAAAGTTTTCCCTAAAACATTTTTTTCTGCTTGTCTTTTTCCATTTTCAGCCCGTGAAAAAGCTGTTTTTGCCATATGAGTGCCTTCTGTTGTTTATGGAACAAACTACAATGCTCAAGAACAATTTGGCACTGTTCTCTTTCTTTTAATGAGAAAAATGTGAAGCTATAAAGATTTATTGTAAGGATGTAGGATACGAGAAGGTGGACATGTTGATACCTGCATCTAAGCTTAGAGCAAAACAAAAACAGAGCCATTCCCAAGAGGCCCCGGAGTTCAGGGTGGCATTGTGGAAACCTTCTGTCTGTGGTATTCCACCTGGTGCACACTGGGAATGTTTGCTATGTGAAATTCACCTTTCACAAAATGAACAGTGCATGTCTTGGTAATAGAACTTGCTCATCCCACAGCGTGAGATTTTGATCCCTGAGGATCTAGCCAAGTAGTAGAGCTGTTTTACTAAAATATTTTTTGTTATATTTTCCCAGTGTTATACAATGTTAATGTTCTGAGACTGTTAACCTGTGTAGTTAGGAAGGGATTGTGACTACATCAATCACCAATTCAAAAAGACTTATGTTGGGGGGGGGGGTTTGCAGTTCCTTTGAGATCACAGATCTGTATAGTCCTATGGGTAAATGCCTATGCTTTGATCTCTTCTCCTTTCCCTCTCTCTCAAAGCAGGGATTGAGGGCCTGCTGTGTGCTAGGCTTGGGGAATATAGTGCTGGGGGTGGGGGTGGGGTGTGGATTTGCTCTCCGCCCTTAGAGGATTTACAGAGGACTTGCAGATAACAAATGCATGAACAAAGGCCACTCTTGTGATACTAAGTCACATGTTAAAGAAGTATGTTGGGCTTGGGGTTTTGCTCAGTTTCCCTTCAAAGGGGCATTACAGATGAGAGCTGAGGCATGAAGAGGAGTTCGCACAGGGCACACAGAGGCCGGAGGTCGGAGGAGCCCTGTGCAGCCTGGGAGCTGGGCTGCCGTGACCACTGCACTCATATTAGTTCCCCTTGCAGACTGTTGGCTTGTGCGAGGCCCTACTAAGTGCATCACTATGATGTCTCATTTCCGCTTTGCTATGACCTTAGCAGGCAACTGAAGTCACCAAAAGTCAAGGAGTTTTCTTAGGATATCATAGCAGGTCAATGCCATGGTCAGGATGTGAACCTGGCTGGCCACCTATCACACATACTGCCCCGAGGGCTCTTCAGGGAGACCTAGAATGGGGATTCAAAAGCAGCGCGCATCCAAACAAGGGTTGGTAAACAGAGGTTGGTTAGTTATCAGAGCCCTTAGGAGCTGGGTGGGGAAAACATTATTTTACTTGCAGGGAAACCTGGAGACCTCAGTAAGGGACCCATTTACCTTGAAAGAATGTAGAACCATGTTTGCCTTCCTCTTTCTTCTCCCTCCCTCCTTCCCCTCCTCTTTTCCTTTCTTCTCCCCTCCCTACCACTGGGAGTTGAACCCAGGAGCATTCTAACTCTAAGCTACACCCCCGGCCCTTTCTATTTTTTAAATAGTCTGGCAAAGTTGCTGAGGCTGGCCTCAAACCTGCAATCCTTCTGTCTCAGCCTCCCAAGTACTAGGATTCCAGGTGTGTACCACTATGCCTGGCGCCTTCCTTCCTCCCTTCCTTCCTTCTACCTCTGAGCTATATCTCCAGCCCTATGTTTTTTTGTTTTTGTTTTTTGAAACACAGTCTCACTAGGTTGCTGAGGGCCTTGCTAAGTTGCCAAGACTAGCCTCGAACCTGCGATCCTCCTGTCTCAGTCTCCCAAGTACTGGGATTATAGGCATGCACCACTACACCTGCCTTCTTCCTTTCTTGAGAGATGAAAGTTGGCCAGACCCAATACGTCTGAACTGGGAAATGATAAGACTTGCAGCTTGCAAATGACTTGCCCTTATCGCAGGGCAAGAACAGTCTCGCTTTTCAATGGCGTTCTGAGGACACTAACACCCTGGACAGAGCAGAAGAGTGGTCAGGGTTTGGCTTGGACCTTCTTGCTCCTTCTGGACCTACCCACACCTTGTGAGCCACTGTCCTCGGGCCTCCTCCTCATTTTTCAGAGGCTGCTACCCAGATCGCTTCCAAATCTTTCCTCCCTTCGGCCCACCTCAATCAAAACTCTCTTTCCCTGAGCCCTCAATTAATTAGATCTGATTATCTAATTAAACTAATTCGCACTGAGGTATGAATGAGGCTTAACCCTCCCCAGGGACATTTGCATTTTAAAAGAGGAGCTTGTTAACCCAAATGCCTCTACAATGGCAATTAGTTGGATGTGTGGGGAGGTATTGGGGTGCTTGGGGCTTTCCAGGGCTCTCTGCTTCGCAGGCCACCACAGGCCTAGGGTAACCTCAGGGGGTCCTCTGCCTGGAATTCAAAATTATTTGGAGTCAGAATTTCAGATGGCCCCTCTGTCCTGTCCCTTCCACCTTTGAAACTTGACTGAGTTAAAAAAAAAAAAAAGTTACCATTTAGGAGGTTTATTCTAATGCCACGAAACCTCAGTCACAATTGGGAAGTGCTTTCTTTTCTTTGGATCACCCTGCGGCTCCTGAAGCGGGTCCTGGTAGCAAAATGAGAAGGTCTAGAATTAACATCTAGACTCAAGATCGAAAGGTTTTCGGGCATGCCCCCCACAGCAGCCACTGGGGCTGCTCCAAAACATCCACTCTGGTTATTTACAGCCTACCTTTAATTCCTACACAGATTTTGTTTTTGAAATGGGAAAGGCGGATACATTCGTATTCTGGCCTTGAGTTGACATGGGACCAACGTTGACCGACATGAGAGGTCTGCGTAAGAAGCGGTTCCAAGGCCTCAGGGTCAGAGCTTCCTGTGGCCCTCTTTGTGAAGAGATACAGTGACAGCTGTTTTGTTCCTCCATGCCCACAAGCTAAAAGTCAAGGAGTTCATTCCAGTAAAATCCAAATTAAGGAAATGTTCTGGGAATCCAACCCAAAAGGTGCCATACTACTAAGCACACAGCTTTGGATTCTCAGGTAGAAGATACAGCCTCAAAATATATGGGCTGTTCTTTGTATAACATCTGACTCAGAATTCCTGAAAACCAGAATATGGACCAGCATAACTTGTATGCTTATTATTGTTTTCTTGATGTAACACTTATTTTTGCTATGCTTAGTTATAATTGCATCTTTCCTTATTTTTATTAAGTTTAATGGCCCGCCATTGAAATGTTGAGAGGTGGGATGAGGGCAGGGGCTGCAGTTTGATATTATTGATAAAAAATTGGCATTTTCCAATTTTGAGTGATGGAGACAGAATTATTTTATGTGATTGGCAAATGATTTTACATAATTCATTTCCTATAATGTAGAAATTAATAATATTTCCTGGCATGATAAGGAAAAGCAATGTGTATTATTGGTGACATTAGACATAGTATCTTATTCACTCAGGAATGTATATAAAAAGAAGTGGTGTATGTACTTTTCTAGTAGTTATATTTTTAAGATTATAACATTTCTAGCAAAACCCAGCAATATTAATAGTGTAAGGCTTCAAAAAGCAGAGCTCATATGCAGGAGCAAAACAAATAATATAACAAGAAGCAGTAAAAATTGTGATTAAACCTTTCATCCGATTATTTTTCATTTCATATGCTATTTGAGTTTTTATGCTTTGCTTCATGGAAAAAATAAGTATTGCATCTGGACAAGGCAGTCACAAAGAAGGAGATATGTTTGCCATGGATATTTTAGCAATCAGGGCCCGAAAATTAAAACAAAAGAACTGACCAGCTAGGGACAAACAAAATTAACTTAGACTTCTGTGATTTGAATTTACACAAGCATTCAGTATTTTTTTAAATTCTTCCATATTATTCACTATCCTATTATATTTTATACTGAATATTTGTTTCACTGTTAAATATATAAAAACTCTTTTCAGTTATCCCATCAAACTTTTCTTGATAAGGATGTAAAAATCATTGAGGGATAAAGCCTATGGGTCATTTTGATTTATCTGCAAGTTGTATATCATGAAAGAAATTTCCAAGCCAGTGATGTTTATAATCAGAGTGATCCTTGATCTGCACAAAGATATACCAGCTACTAATTGGTGGTAACTAGTAGAGTTTGTCAGATAATCATGAGACTTTAAGACTTTCAGATTGCACAGATTTATAGATTGAGTTTAAAAACCTCTTGTTTTGTGCCAGTTAATGTATTTAGCACTGCTGTATACTTACATATTTAGATTGCTGACTTTGATTGTGCTGTCATTACCAAAAACATGTTAAATATTATGAGACTAAAACAAAATATCTATTTGTTAATATTAGTATTTATGGTACTGGGAGTTGAACCCAGGACCTTGTGCATGCTAAGTACATAATCTATCACTGGCATGCCAACCCTAGTATTTCATTTAAAAACTAAAAGCAAACTGTTTGTGCTAGTTTGCGCTCAAATTTCTGTGCAATCTTTGTTTATTTCTGATTTTCATAGAGTAACTTTTTCAGAAAAAAAGCATAGATTTTCATTTAATTCCAAAAGAAGGGGAATACTGGAGAGAGAAGAAATCAGGGCCATCCAGAAGTAAGGAATAAGAGATTAGATATTAGTTTCAATCTCATTTTACATAATATTTTAGAGGTAATGTCTTCAAATCTCTATTTTGTTAGCTATAAGATAGCAATAATGTTATGCACCTCATTATGAAGAATAAATGAAATAGTACGTGGTGGTGAATACATGTAAGATTCCTCTCTGTTCTTCCTTCTCTTAGTCAAGATTTCAAATGCAGATAATGTAATTGAGGTCATAACTGAAAACCAAGTCATATTCATTAAAGATTGGCTACCTTGATTATTTGCATATTTGCCCAACCATGTAACATTGTCACCTTCGTACATCAAAACAGTAGATTATTGGCAATTGCATGTGGCTTGACCCAAGACTGGAATATTTTACACAGTTATTTAATAATATATAGATAGTTAGATAAATTCTTTTTTCTGAATTGTCTTGCTCTTTGAAACAAAGGTACCATTTTTAAAATAAATGGGATATTTTATTCTGCACTGACTTTCAACAATGCGTAATGAAAATAGGATTCACCATCCTGTAGTCTCCCCTTCCTTCTTCACTACTTTTTACATGTAAGATTAAAAGTATCCTCTGATCCTCCTTGCCTCGGCCCTCCTTGCATCATGTGAATTCCCAGAACTGTATGTTATCCATGTACTAATAATAGTGTCTTATTTTAGCCAAATGCTAATAATAGCTCTTACTTGTGTTATTTAGGCTCTTTTAGGTGGCCAGTCCAGAGAGGGTGGATTGCCTCATAGTTGTGGTTTATCATAGATACAGGAGGAGCTTAGAAAACAGACCTCTGGGCACTCATCTCAGAACATGCCTGGACTGGGCCATTTATGAATATCTAGGATTCCAGGACAGCTGTAGTTTCTTGTCCCAAGTCCAGGACTCAGTAATAGTTTGAGTGACTCAGTTATGACATTTGCATCTGTCCTTCCTTCCCCTTTACACAGAAGGACTTTCTCTGACCTCTTCTCTGCCCCCAGTCCCATGGTGCACCCACATTTGGCCTGAGCCATGGCGTCAATGAAGGCCCTTTGAGCACACAGTGAACCTGCTTTCCGTCTGTACACAGGGTGCATCTCAGCCTATCAGTCTCAGATTAAACATCACCCCCCGCTTCTTGGAGAGAATCAGCTCCTCCCAGCACACTTACATTTTACTCTTCTTCTACCTTGCAAACTGGTGCTTTCATATCACCTGCCACAATTTGAAATTGCGTATTTAGATCAGCTTTTTTATTTGTGTGTTTCTCCTATTGAATTAAGAGCTACATGAAGACAGAGTATCTTTTTTACCCTTCCAGCCCTACTATCTAGCACAGATCCTGGCATAAAATAGTTCCTTGAGAAATAGTTTTTGAATGAATAAGCTTATAATGATCAAGAAAGTACTCCACAGACCTTATGATACCATGACAGACCCTTTGAAGCTTCTCAGCCAGTGGATTCCCTCTGAAAACAAATATTCAAGTTACTTTAGTTACCTTGCTCAAAGTGGGGTAGAGTTTACCAAACCCAGTGTTTTTCTGTTATACCGCTTTCCATTAAGGTAGGGCATGCATTTTCACATGTTGGCTTATACTCTGTTTTATAAGGAAATTAGTAGTAAGCAAAAAGGAAACTGTCAGTAAAGCATTAAGCAAAAACAGACCTCAGGTTGAGAGAGTTAAAGAATGTTTGGGGTAATGTAGTCTTGGAAATTAAATAGCAAGATAGAAAGGTATATATGGAAATCAAAGAATAGAAAGGAAGAAATATCAAAATGAAGATAGAAAGTGATGCTCCGATTATTAAAGCTCATTAAAGGGAGAGATAATGGACTGGCTGCAGAGTGGACTATTGGAGCTTGAGAAGTAAAGCTGAGTGGTATGGGTTGAAGTCACTGGCTGGGGCTTATTCAGAACAGAAAAAAAAATCATAGGACATTAAAAACACAGGATTATTTAATGACCTCTGACTAGTTTCCAGATTGCACTAGTTTCTCCTAGTTAATAACACCCACTCAGTTGAAAATTGAGAAAAAAAAGAGTCGATCAAGGACATTTGAACATCTTTAGGTTTGTGACTCACAAACCTAAATTGACCACTTTATGAAAAACTAAAGTACAACTTTATAAACTCTCAACTTCATTGAATCAATACAGAGCAAGGGGAAAAGGGGAAGTCTGTGTTACTGTAATTGAAGAATATAGATTTGGATTTAATATTTTCATAATATGAGATAAGGAAGAAATAACAAAAATTTAAGGTAAAATAAGATGGCATGTAAAGCTGTTGCCCAGGAAGACTGACATTTCACTGTCGATCAAGGTTATAAAAATTAGGAAAGAATCTTCTATCTTTGAGAAATCTCTAAACTATACATCTTAGAGTAAGCAGGAACCTTGGGATAATTTAGACCAACCCTTTATTCCCAGAAAGGCAAAGTGTTATTGTCCCCTACTGTAGAGATAAGACAAGTAATGAAATTATCTACTGTGGTCACATGACTCAAAAATGACTGAGAGATGAAGATACAAAGGGTAGTGGGGTGGCAAGGAGGGTAATAAAAATGTGGGGTGTTTTTCATTCCACTACAAGCAGGGTGATTTTTCCCATTTTGATGTGGACAGAGTAAAAGACCTGCTATATTCAAGTAGACCATTATTTCCCCATTATTTCCCAAATTTTTTTCTTTTTTTTTTTTTTCCCCTGAAAGATGAAGGAAGGAAGGCAATGAAGAAAGAAGGGGGAAGAGGACTTCTACTGAAAATGACAGCTGACTATTAGGTCCACATATCTGAAAAGGGGACAAAAGTCACCTTGATTTGTTCTTTTCTATGCTTTGATATGTGAGATCTAAGGTTCCACCTTTCAACACATAAAGACATTAAGATATTGGATACATATGACTAGGTCACAATTATGAAAGTAGAATTCAAAATACCTTGAGAATTTCAACATTGACAGTGAAGTGGGCACCCAGCAATGGTTACCATCAGCCTTAGGGATGGAAGGGCCAACTTGAGCAAAGTAGAAATACATGTTCTCCTGCCTTACATTTGCTATTATTAATTTTCTAATTTTAAATCAAGATGCCAGGTGCCTGCATGCCGCAAGAGAACACATTTTACTTTCTCAGCTATGGAAATGTCTAGTTAGCGTGGCCTGTTTTCTCTGTGTGACTTCTAGGGTTTCCTTCTTCAAGCATCACCGAGCGAGAGCTGAGGCCTCCCACGTGCCCAGGCCCTCCCTAGATTTCTGCAAGACAGTGAAACTTTGAAAAATGAGACAAACAGGTTGGCCGATTTTCACTTTCATAAACAATTCAATTTTGTGATGGATTCCAAAATAATTGACTTCATTTTGTGCTGATGTGACCTTTGATCTCACTTAGCCTGGCATTTCCAGCCTGGCGATGATTTTTAATGAAGGGGGAAAAAGTGTCCTTTTATTCATTAGTTTTCTGTTGCTTTTAAATTATAAAGCTATCCTTTATAAAGAAAAATAATACATACATTTGGAGGAAAAATGAAGAGGACTGCATCTTGTACATATTAAGCCTCAGTAGCAAGGATGATTAATAAGCCTCATGCATGCTTCCTCTTACTATTTTCTTTGACTTTCACAAAAATGCTTCACTTTGGCGGGGCCCTTTCACTCTGGGGGAGTCCATCATGTGGCAACCAAAGCTGACATCATTACTTTGCCCCTCTATGACCCCCCCTCAATTTCTTCCTTCCTTGACTTAAAGTTGCAACAAAGCTTTGAATGTGTCTGAGTTTGGCTGTATAAAATTGTTTGTATTTTAAAATTATATAATATATATATATATATATATTATATATATAACATATTTCTCCCCTATATTATTAGCTTTTGCATCCATCTCCCTCCCCTTAGTAAAAGGTACAGTTTTGACAGGCAGTATGATGAGATTTAGGAGAGAGGCTAAAGTTAATTGAGGTTAGCAAGAAAAATACTACTGTCAATTTTGGATTTTTTCTTTAATTATTTTAAACTCATGAATAATCAATTAAACAACAACAAAAAAAAGAAATGCACATTTAAGAGCATCTTGAAAATTCCCACTCCTGGAAGCATCACAGAAGAGGAACCTCTCCTGACACTATCTACAATAGAACACACCACCGGCTTTTTGCAGATGACATAGTTTTTTTTTCTCTCTAAAAAAATGATGCTTCTTTTGAAGTGACAGAATGAATATACTAGGAAGAGGAAGTTGAGCATATACAGCCATAAAAGGCAATTTGCCTTTTCAGTGACAACCTGGCTGCACTGTAGCCCCGGGAATAAGTGTAGCATACAACTATAAAGACAGGAGTTTGGGGGCCTATTCTAAGAAAGATAAACAGCCAGTAGGTGCTGTTCTGCATCAGGGAAGACTCACATCACTGTGCTTCCTCAGTGCACATTAATATGCCTTTGAGCTTCAATCTGCCAAGACAGAGAGAGAGAGAGAAAGGTGAGGGAAAAAGAAGGAAGAAAAATAAAAATAAAGGCTTGGCCTAAGAGGGCTCACTTAACCAATACATTTTCTATTAAAGACTAGTAGCTGTTTTATCAGCCCTACTAAGCAATAACCTTAGAGTGTCTGGATTAATAAAATTCTTCTACTGGAAAAAATGATTATCTTCCCAATTTCTTTCACATAGAAAAAAGTAAACCCTAACCCTTAAAAAAGGGATATTTGATTCAGACATGGTGGTACATGCCTGTAATACCAGTTATAAGGAATATTTGAGCTGGGCACAGTGGCATGCACCTGTAGTACCAGCTATTCTGGAAGTTGAGGCAGGAGGCTTATGAGAGCCCAGAAATTCCAGGCCAGTCTGGGCAAACTGGGAAAACTCATTTCACACAAAACAAAACCTCAAAAAGCAGAAAGCAAGCTGGGCATGGTGACACAAGCTTGTAATCCCCCCTCTTGGGAGGTGGAGACAGGAGGATTACACAGGTTCGAAGCCAGCCTTGCTGGCTCAAGAGACCCTGTTTCCAAATAAAATATATAAAATAGGTCTGGGACTGTAGCCCAAAAAGGGTTCCATCTCCAGTACCACCAAAAAAAAAAAAAAAAAAAAAAAAAAAAAAAAGAAAAAGAAAAAGAAACAAGCAGAAAGCAAGCCAGGCATGGTGGCACACTCTTGTAATCCCAGCACTTGGGATGCTGAAACAGGAGGTCACAGGTTTGAGGACAGCCTCAGCAACTTAATGTAGCTCTCAGCAACTTAGGAAGGTCCTATTTCCAAATAAAAATCTAAAATAAAAACTGGGCGTGGTGGTGCACGCTTGTAATTGCAGTACTTGGGAGGCTGAGACAGGAGGATCGCACAGGTTCAAAGCCAGCCTCAGCTACTTAATGAGGCTTTCAGCAACTTAGCAAGACCCTGTTTCCAAATAAAATATAAAATAGGTCTGGGAGTGTAGCTTAGAGATAGAAAGGTTCCATCCTTAGTAATATGTATGTATGTATGTATGTATGTATGTATGTATGTATGTATAAAATTAAAAAGGGCTGGGGTGTGTTTTGGTGGTAGAATACCTCTGGGTTCAATTCCCAGCACCAAAAACAAAACAGAAAAAAAAAAATCAAAAGAACAGAAGACTAGTTTAAGGAGGGGATTTTTAAAACATTCATCCACAGGTTGTTCTCTGTAGCCATCTCTCATTTTAATACCCTGTCTCTACCTTTCCCCAGGTGTGTGATTTGAATACTCTTTCCTTTGTATAATGAGAGTTAGGATTTAGTTTTATGTTGAAGCCTGTGGAAGATGAAAATCATATTGCAAATGTCTTTGGGTGCTGACGTATAACTCAGTAGTAGAGCACTTGCTTATTATGCACAAGGTCCTGGGCTCGATCTCTAGTACCACAAGAAAAGGAAATGCGCCTCTATGATCTGGATGCAAAAGATTGCTGCCAGGGGGTCATTCTTTGTGGGGTCATTCTTTAGCTTACTAAATAATTCAGCAAACTTTAATGGAGCATCCATGAACATCCACTAGCGTATCTACTTTTCCAAGGGTTCCTATATTAACTATTTATTTTAAAGATAGATAATGTAGGGTATTCCTTTATCTGTAATGTATACCATATATAGAATGTATCTTTGTAGTATTTTTTTTTCCTTAACAAAGAGAAATGTCTTCTTAAGATGTTAAGTATAAAGCCAGGCATGGTGGCACACGATTTTAATCCCAGTACTTGGGAGGCTAAGACAGGAGGATCACAGGTTGGAAGCCAGCCTTAGCTACTTAGTGAGTCCTCCACAATTTAGTGATACTTTGTTTCAAAATAAAGAATACGGCTGAGACAGGAGGATCATGCAGTTTTGAAGCCAGCCTCAGCTACTTAGTGAGGCTCTCAGCAACTTAGTGAGACCCTGTTTCCAAATAAAATAGAAAATAGGTCTGGGGGTGTAGCCTAAAGGTAGAAAGCCCCTGGGTTTCTTCCCAGTACCACCAAAAAAAATAATAAAAATAAATAAAGAATACAAATTAGGGCTGGGGGTATAGCTCAGAGTTAAAATACTCTGGGTTCAATCCCTAGTTACATGCACGCACACACACACACACACACACATACACACACACACACAAGTTAAGTAGAAAACATCATTAATTATAGCTGGCCAAAATCAATGGTAAAAGAAGATATAAATCTGAAGCCAAGAAGCAGATTCTGGAAATAATATTTAGAGAACACATGATAGATCTTTATTTTATCTCATTCTACAGTGGAAAAATAGCCAGGGCTCTCTTAAGGTTTAGATGGAGAACCATTCATTTGACAAGTCATTTTTCCTTTAGAGTGCTGGCTTTGAAGGCATTCTTTCTAATTTTCATGTGGGAAGACAGACTTCTGTCATTAAGGACTGAGCTCCCAGGTATGAGGACCTGAAATCTTCATGTATGGAGAGTCATCACTTTGACTAATGGGGGATCCTGACCACACATCTCCCTAAGCACTGCTTCCCAGTGTGTCGTTTTTCCAGCTCAGTTGATTCTTGATATATCTCACTTTATCAGTCATCGAGGTGGAAATTTCATCACTCTTCTATGCTTTTTGAGATTTTCTTAGTGTTTGTTTGTAATAGGTTTTATGGGTGATTAGTTATGTGAATTGCGGTATTTGTGGTGATGGGAACCTATCTTAATTTCACTTATGAAACCCGTTTCTCTCATCAACTGGTCCCTAAACCATACGTAGAATTTGTTTTTTCTTGAAACATAACCTTATCAAAATTAGCATTTGTACTTTTCATCACTACTGAGTATGGAAATGAATAGCTGAGATTATTTGCATTAGCTCCAATGTTTGGGCATCAGCCTTTCCAACTCTGCAAATTTCACACGTTGATTACCCTGCCTGGCATATGACTGACTGATTACTCCACTATTCGATGTCAGGGTTTTACCAAAGGCCCACTGAACAATATTATGACATCAGCGCAATATTCTGTTACTTCTATGGATGATCATCTTTGCCTTAAAAGTGTTCACGGGAGAATTGATTTTACCTGTCATTTGATTTTACCTAATGTGACTGTGTGTGCCTGCTGTAACAGGCAGCATAGTGTCCTGGACAGATGCGCAGTTTTGTTGTCACGCAGGTTTGTTTCTGAGCCCCGGCTGTGCTACTGTAGCGGCTGCCTGCCTTGGGGTGGATGCTCAATTTCTCTGAATCAAGTTTTTCTTATGTTTAAAAAAGAGTAAATTAAAGAGGCAACTTTATGGGTTGGTTGTCGAAACTGAATGATGTAATGCATGTAAAAATGGACATCAAGAAATCCTCAATGAATTTTAACTATGGACCTCAAACGTCTTTAATTTTCTATTTAGCAACTTTTTAGGTACCCCAGAACTATAAGAATTCTCAGGTGAATTGTATATGGTAATTTTAATGGTTTAATTTTCAGTTTGAATGTTTCTTATCTTGTTTTTATGTTGCATGCTACAAATTAAAATATTTTTCTGAACCATTTTCAGATATAAATTATAAATAAAAGTCAGTGAGACATATAAATGGTATAGCACAATTTTTATAATAGATTCCTTGCTATTATTTAATAAGAAATTATTTCTATTATTTAAGAGGAAAATTTGAGCTAGGCATAGTGGCACATACCTGTAATCCCAACTACTTGCGAGGCTGAGGCAAGAGGATCACAAATTTGTGGCCAACTGGGCAGGGTAGTGAGACCCTGTCTCAAAATTAAAAAATAACCCAGGCATGGAGGCGCACACTTGTAATCTCAGCACTTGAGAGGCTGAGACCGGAGGATCATGGTCCACGGACAGCCTCAGCTATTTAGTCCCTCCACAATTTAGTGAGACCCTGTATCAAAATAAAGAATAAAAAATAGGATAGAGGGTATAGCTTGGAGGTCAAATGCCCCTGGGTTCTATCCCCAGCCCTGCAAAAAAAAAAATAAGGGTTTAGTTCATGCTTGTCTAGCTTGTACCATGCCTTGAGTTCAATCTCTAATACCACACAAGGGGGAAAAAGAGAGAGAGAGAGAGAGAAGATTTTTTTATTTTTTATTTTTTGCGAGTCTGAAAATGGAACCCAGGGTCATTCGACCTCCAAGCTACACCACCTGCCCTATTTTTTATTCTTTACTTTGAAACAGGGTCTCACTGAGTTACAAAGAGCCTCACTAAGTAGCTGAGGCTGTAAGAGAATGTCAATCCTCTGGTCTCAGCCTCCCAAATGCTGGGATTACAAGCATGTGCCACCACGCCCAGCTAAGATTTTTGAAATATAATTTGAAGACTGTCTAGGGGACTCGAAAGTCAAAAAATATGCAAATGCATATAAACAAAATCTAGTAGTGGCCTTCAGAGATGCTCTGCAGATTATGTTATATATTATTCTCTTCCAAGAAAATTTATTTTTTTATAAAAATCAACTCTATTTTTGGTTTTTGTTTGCTCCATCCAAGTTTTTATGAGAAGACATAAAATAAAAGACATTGAAGTAGATTATTCTGTTGGGCTGACTGAGTTTTGAAGTTGAGAAAGGTGTGAAATAGTTGATAAGAAGTGATAACACACTAGAACTTCCGTTACCATCAGTAGTGCTCCCCGCTTCTCAACCATTGGACCCCAAATAGTGTTCCTTCTGAAACAGAAAGGACACTATTGAAAACGGTTTTGCATAGATAGAGACCAGTGAATTTGCAGGCTGTCTAGGTCTCTTACTGCCCTGCAGTAGTTTTCAGCCACTGAGCCTTGGGAACATGGGTGAGAGCTGAGCTCAAGCGAGGTCAATCTTTTAAGGGCTCTCCCCTCTTCTCTTGCTTCTTAGCCAGCTCTAGCCAGAGGCCAGCTAATTTGGGGGTCTCGCACCCAGCAACTGAGCCGAACTGGTTGTGGACACGGTACATTTGGCTACCGTTGAGCATCACCTTATTGGGCAAGCTCCAGAAATGTTTATACATTTCCTGAACCCTGTGAGCCTTCTCCTCTGAAAGTATAGAAGAGGATATAATCAAAGCATTGAACAATGCTACTCAAAAAAGCAATGGATTGTTAACAAACAATAGTTCTTGAGGGCCAGTACGTGGAGAGATGGGGAGATTGCTTTGGTGATATTCTTTTTCTGAAACTGTAAGGCATTGATTTGCCATAGAAATAATTGCATTATAATTGTGTGTGACTTTTCAGTGGTTTTTTTTTTTTTTTGAGTCTTTTATTCTTTTCATAGTGCCAACATGTTCAGCGTTTCAAAGTACACCATAAACACTGTACTGGAGCATTTGTTGGACTAGAAAATTAGGTGTGATTAGACTAATAAAACATTCTTGTGGTGAGCTATCCACGGGGATGTAAAGGAGTTTTATTTGTCAGACTCTGATTTTGATAGTTTGCAATTTGCCAACATTTTAGATATAATTTTTTTTGTTTGTGTGGTACTAGAGATGGAACCCAGGGGAATTCTACCTCCAAGCTACACCCCCAGCCCTATTTTTTAGTCTTTATTTTGAAACAGGGTCTCACTGAGTTGTAAAGGGCCTCATTAAGTAGTAGCTGAGGCCATCCGTGAACCCGGATCCTCCTGCCTCAGCCTCCCAAATGCTGGGATTACAAGTGTGCAACACTATGCCGGGCTTATTACATTGTTTTCACTGGATATTCAGGCTTGTGTTCTGGTTGTTTTTCCCTGTTATATTCTTTTGCTTCTGCAAAGTCGCCCTTCCTGCCTCTCTGTCTTGGTCTTGAATAGAAAGATAACTTCCATGGGAGTCCATGCAGATGGCCTTGTAGCAGGGCAGATACCAGTTGGTGCTACTACACCAAAGCCTTTGATTGTTGGGCCCTGAAGGAAGTCATTGCTATCACAGCTATTCTCATGCATTTAGTGATGGGAGGAGGGAAAGGAATTCTTTAATATGATCATTAACACCCTAAGTTCTACAGAGCTGGTCAAAGGAAATATGATCCAGCCATTTGGGAGAAGGCTATGGCAGAGCCACTGTGGTCATGAGAACAAGGGCTGGCAGTGCCAGGCTGTGTGTGGTCTGGCAATCAGGAATCCCGCTAGTCTTTTTCCCATTCTTACCAGGAAGTTACACAAACCCATACTTCACATACCCAGTGAGAAGAAGGTCCCCTGCTCTGCATCATCATTGGCTAAGAAGCCACACTTAAATTCAAAAGATAGTTTCTGAACCAGGTTTGTTTGGCCAAGTTACTCTGCAAATATTTATAAATCATAATATATTTTTAAAACATGTTATCGTAAGTTAACCTAGATATTTGAAACTTTTAGTTATATGGATACATTTCTGTTCTTTTTTGTTTTGCTTTGGTACTGGGGATGGAACCCACAGGCATTCTACTTCTAAGCTACACTCCCAGGCTTTTTTATATTTTGTTTTGAAACAGAGTCTTGCTAAATTGCTAAGGCTAGTCTTGAATCTGCAACCGTTCTGTCTCAGCCTCCCAAGTACTGTGGTTACAGGCATGTGCCACCATGCCCAACTAGGTGCATTTCTTAAGGAGAGCTTATCATAAAATATTTTAATGAGGAATTATAATGATTTGGGTTTTCTTTTGTTTTTTTTTTTTTCTTTTTGTTAGAGCAGTAGTTTGATACTAGTGGTGTTTGAAACTCCACTTGAGTAAAGCCCCATAGGGCCTGAGGCCCTCTACCAATGACATAATAGTAAATCGTGTCAAGTGCATAGGGCTTGTTCAGCCTGGTGTTGCATGGTGTTCAAGTTGTACATACTAGAAAGGTTCCATAGATAAAAGATGAGAGGGAAACGGCATTAGGTACATTAGTTGAAATTGGCATCGTGTTGCCAAACTGTAATAAGCCTTAGGGGAGCTCAGTGTTGAAACTACTCAATTGAATGCTGCAATTTCCCATAACAATTTAAAAGGCCTGCAGGCATGCTAAAGTCATAGCTGGATCTTTCAGTTAACACTCTGTAACATGACCCCAAAGTCTCATTTACATCACAGCAATTAAAATATATTCCACATCCCATGCTTACTACTAGGTACTGTAGAAATAACCCAGTGAAATGTGGCTATCTTCTGAAAATAATCACAGAAATCTTTATATTGGTGATTTCTTCTTTCAAAGTGGCATTACCATCGCACATGTGGGCACAGAAGATAATGGTGATTGTGAAAGGGGATGGTTGGGGAAGGGAAGAAGGCTGCAGTTTGGACTAATAATAACTAGCAGTCATTACTACTTAGTGACCCACATGAAATTAGGTTAGTAGTCTTAGTTTGGTCCATAGATGAAAGGTGTCTATTATGCAAAATAATTATTATAATCAGTGCCAGTTGGCCCCCTTCTTGTAACTAGGAAGTAGCGGGACCAAAAATTAAATGAGAACTGAAATAATCTACCATGTACTTGCAGAAGCAGCACCTTCTTATATATGATGACGCCCGGTAGGGACTGTGATGGAAAGTCCAGCACCGTTCACCTGAGGATGGTGTTCTCACAGGTTCGGGTCCTGGCCTCTCCATCCAAATCAGATGTAAACTCCTCCTGGCATAGGGATTAAGGTGATAACTATTAACTGATAGCATAACTACTTTGTAATGAGATGGATAGCGAATTAAATAACTTTGACGCAAAGCCACAGTGGCCAAAATGAGATCATATTTTCTCACCAGTGACTATTGCATTTCAGTAATGGCTTTTTTTTTTTTCCTGAAGAAACATGGACCAAATTGACTGGCTCCAAATTGTTGTTGCGGTTTAATATTTATTGAGTAGCCACGATTTACTAGCTTACCTTGAAAGTGTGGTTTTTAGCAATTGTCTTGAATCCATCACCAAGGTATGAAGACCAGTGGCAGAAGTCCAGCGTATCCACTTGGCAGGCAGTCAATGGCAAACCAAGAAAACTGAATTTCTCTCTGTTGGAACCCAATGCCTGCACTGCCTTTTTGTGGTCAGGAAGCACATGGAAAGAATCCTACTTCAGCAGACGCCCAAGAGGGCAGTGTTTTTATCTGCTGCCTGGGTCCATTTCAATCCTCTGTTTTGGTTTACAGCTATCATTAGCAACAGCATAACAATTACTTCTTAGTTGCTCTGCTTACTCCCAAGCCTTTGGGCTCACTACTGAGAGACACCTCCTTTGAGCAGACACAGCCTTCTCATGGTGCCCTGGTCTGGGCAACACCAGGACACAGACCAGATGGCAGTACCCACTCCTCGATCAGCAGATGCTCCCAAACCTCAGTGGAACCACATCTACCTGACTTTTTACAAATTATAAATCATGCACAATTCTATTTTTATGGTACTGGGGATTGAACCTAAGGGCGTTCTACCTTCGGGCTACACCCCCAGCCCTTTTTAAAGTTTGTGTTTTGTAACAGGGTCTCCCCAGGTTGCCGAGTCTCTTATATTGCTGAGGTTTCCCTTGAACCTATGATCCTCCTGTCCCTACCTCCTGAGTACTGGAATTACAGGTATGCACTACCATGCCTGCACATTTCTGTCTTTATGAAATAAAACATCCAGACAAGCTGGGCTTGATGGCATATGCTTGTAATCCCAGCATTTGGGAGGCTGAGACAGGAGGTCCGGGAACAGTCTTAGCTACTTAGTGAGGCCCTTTGCAATTCAGTGAGACTCAGTTTCAAAATAAATAATAAAAAAATAGGGCTATAGGTGTAGCTTGAAGGTAGCATGCTCCTGTGTTCATCCCCAGCACTGCAACAACAACAACAAAAACAAACAACCAAAAAGAAATCCAGACAATCTACCGCTACATAATTGGATACATGTTTCCTATTTTTACCTGACTATTTGGCAGCATTTATACAAAGTTACAATATTTGAGTGTATTGTGCATCTGCACTTTAAGGTGTGTGACTAAACTTGAGATGTCAAAACATTAAATTATGTGAGCCTCTACCTAGGCAAGCATATTTATATTCCCTGATAACTGTTGCATTAAAATTTGTTTAAAAACAAACAGTAAACACGGAGGAAGAAAAATATTAAAGGGAATCGAATCCTCTGAGCACATAAACAGCATACCTGCCAGGCTGGTTATTATAACATGCGTCTCTTTTTTCATGCTGGTAGCATCTGAGTTCAGACCCAAGCCAGACAGCAAGCTAAGAAGGTTTCCTCTGTTCTTCTGGGCAACTCAGACTAAACCCAAAGGCATGTTGAAACCTGTAAGCAACCCTGACCCATCCCTCTTGAACTTCACTTCAAGAAGGAAGTGGGGTTTGGGAATCTGTCCATATCGCTCGCCTCTCTCCCCTGGGAAATGCCATGTTGAGGGAGACACTCACCCCGGGCATGGCACCAGAATTTCCTGCTCTCCAGGATTCTGTTAAGAAGGTGCGATTTGGCTGGGTTGGTGCTTTTCAGACTGAGATGAAAACTGTCTGGTGGCAGTAGACAGAGTGTATGTTTATTATAGTAATTTTGCCTGTGGGTTACAGAGGCATGAATAACTGCAGTTATCCTTTATTCTCCAAATACTTGTGGGTAGTTATCAGGTCTCCACCTAGTTGTTACTAAAATAAACCTAACATAGTTCTTTCAATCTAGAGACTCTTAATCAGTTTTATTGCTGCTCTTGAAAGCCCTTCCGGTGTGTGCCGACTGCTTTCTACTACTAAGACATAAATATTTGGATAACATTATAAATGAAATCATTTTCAAATTATAGGTGTGGGAACTACTTTTTTTTTCTCATGTGATGACAGCATTTATGAATAAGCTCATAAAAATTCAAAACTAACATTCCATTCAAACATTTTAGCAAAGTATCAGTTTTGTTACAGATATTTAATCCCTTGCTCTCAACCGTATATGGCTGAGCTAGTTTTGATACAGTCTCAACTTCCCCAGATTACTTAGGTGTAAACCCAGTGACACTGGACATTGTTCTTGGACAGTGGGCAATGCTCTTGATTTAATTATAATAGCTGGCCTTATCAAGTAGTCATATTATGTGCTGGCTGCTGTGTTAAATGCTTTAAAATTTTTTATCTTACTTAATATTCATGTTATCTCTATAAGAAAGGTATTGTCATATGCCTTTGGAGAATTAAATAAAGGAAACCAAGCCTCAGAGAGTTTAAGTACCCCATCCAAGGTGACACGTCACATACATCGTATGTAGTAGAGCTGGACTTCAGACATATGTTTGTCTGAACAAAAACTTTTGCTCTATTTCCCTCAATTCTATTAGTATATATGTATATATATATATATATATATATATATATATATATATATATATTTTGTTTTGTTTAAAAAACATCCTGGGTAAGAACTCAATTGTGTCTGAATCATATTTGTGTCTTTGAGGTCTATTTCTTCCTTGTGAACTTCAGTGGCAGGCAGACTACCTCCGAAAATTTAAGCAAGCCCCAAGTTTACAACTTCCCACATTAGCAATTCCATTGAAAAGAGTGAATTTATTCCCAGTAGTTTTGTCAGATGTCCTGGGACTGACCTTAAAGGCCTGAATGAGGTCACTTGTCTGACAATTCCAGGACCAATCACTAGGATTTCTGTGCAGGCAGTTACTGAGCTCAACATGAAACCCTTAGATCCAGGGTGGGGGAGGGCTATTTATTCAAGGAAATACAGAGCATATAAGAATAAATTACTGCAACTACGATGGCTATGATATGGGAGAGCCTTTCTCCTTTAGTAAGTAAACCTCATGGGATAGAAGAAAAATAAAAGGACTTGTGACCCGATCTCCCTATGAAACACACCATATCACAACAAGGACCATTTGTTTTTTCCCCCTAATTGTCTTTTCCCTGAAGAAGCAGCTTGGAAATGCTTCCAGTATATTTTTTATCTTCTTGGCCTTGAATCTTCTGTCGTTCTTATTCTTCAGTGAGTTTTAGTTGGTGTTTTAAATTTTTGCCTCTGCAATAGCCCTCAATAATCTGCTAATGTAATGATCATGGTGTTTCCAATAGGACAGTCTTCACTGACCAGCTCCATTGACGTTCTGACATAGTTGGTTAAATTCTTCGCTGTTATTTCTCTGTGTTTTTTTTTTTTTTCTGTTTGCACTTTATTTTGTTGTTGGTGGTGGTTTTATTGCTTAAGTCTCCCTTTTGTTCTAGAGTTTGCAAGAAGAGTCCAGTGGTTAAGAGTTACAGATTTGGAATTAAACTGAAATGTGTTCAAATTCAGCTCCGCTACTCTCTGACTCTGACCTAGAACAAGCCAATTAGTGTCTCTGGGCCTTAGTCCTCTCCTGTGAAAAAGGGGTTTATAATTCTTACTTAGCAAGGTTGTTGTGAGGATTAAATGAGGTCATGTATGTAAAGCACCTGACATTTTTAAACGCTCAATAAATAAGCTAGATTGAAATTAATAATTTATCAAGGAGCTTTTATATCCACTCTTATAGAAAGGAAAATGTCCAGCACTTAGGAAAATAATATTAGCTTTTCATCTTAAGAAGTTGCCCCAGTAGCACACTGTGTTCCCAGACTATCAGGTCAGTAAATACCCATCTTTAAGTCACTAAAGATAGAGCAAACTGGGCTTGTTTATAAGCTCTCTAGAAGACTTGCTTATTTTTCTATCCTTACTACCAAAGTTTTGAAACTGAATTTAATACCACACAGGTCTTATAGTTTGGCAACTGCAAAGAAATAAACAGAAGAACATCATATAGGTGTAGGACCCTCAGCCTCACCATGCTAGTTATATGACTTGAGAGTTTTTTTTTAATTCTCATATTTCCTCATCAGTAACACTACAAAGTATCTCAAAATTTCTCTGTGTTGTTAGAAAGAGAAGTGCAACATGTAAAATAATCTTGAATAAAAAATGTTTAATAAACAAATTATTATTATTATTGGATATTTGACTGTGGCTGCCAGGTCCACCAAGGTGTGTGCCTTCAGGAGAAAATGGAAGGATCTGGCTCAGTCAGAACAATACCTCTGGAGTGCTAACAAAGTTGGCCATTTGTTTGTCTTACTTATTGTATTTTTATGTATTTATTTATTTACTCTTTAGTACCCCGGTCCTAGCTGGGATTTACAGGTGTGTGTCACCATGCCTCGTTACCAAGTACATATTTGAGATCATTTGGACACCAGAGTATCCTCTACAAGACACATAATTGTGTTCTTTGCTTTTTTTTTCTCTGAACCAGATATTATTAACTGTCAGAATTTCCAAAGACGTGGCTCAAGCTGAAGCCCAGGTGAAGAGAGTGGTGGCCTCTATATTCAGGGTGCTGGTTTAAGCCCTCATGGAGATGTGTAAATAGGTATGACGAATATTGGGTTCATCCAGGAAAGCAGACAATTTGAGAAATGTTATTTACACTTTACCTGAAAAGTCTACAAGCTAGGAAAGCTTCATTTGACCTAGCTATATTGGATTCTTGAGTGTCTTTTACATCTCTTCTGAGTATCAGGATTACAACACCCTATCCTCATACATTTGCAGCTATAGACCATATAACCATATCAACATATTATTATCTATTAGATATTTTTTCATAATTTTAGTAGAAAAAAGTCACTTTTAATTTCAAACCATGCAAGGGAATTGTTTTATTTCTTAGATCATATATTTCCCATTTACATTGCTGAATAAATAAGCCTATTATCTTTTTTCCCTTTTTTGATCAGTTTCAGTTTCTGTTTCCTATGACATATAAATATTTTTGAAAGAATTTTTAATGATTTTATGAGATTTAAGCTACTTTTCTTATTGCCTAAGGCACTGTTCTATATATTTTCCAATTAAAAATTTTCCAGTATTCACACTTATTCAGTAGCTATTTTAGTGCACGATTCCTATTTGTTTCATTATCTAAGTTTACATATTTGCCATCTTCGTGATAAAACAGGAAAAATAGTTTTGAGTTTTAAAACAGCATTTCCTATTTTTAAAATAAAGCCATAAATATATCTATGCTTATGTGAAAATATTCATGCTATGTTAAGCAAAAATAGGTTACAAGATTATTATATTAAATATATATGTGCACATATGTGCACCCATATTCACATACACACACACACATTTGAGAAATGTTGCTTCATAGAACTTGTTACATTTGGGGAATGGAATTATTAAACTAGATGTCTTGGAGAAAAAAGATGAGAAGACAATATTTTATTTATTTGTCTATCTTTTTTAGTTTCTAAAGGGACAAATATTACTGTTTTCAGTAATACATGTTTTCAATGAAAGAAAAGCAAGAATTTGGAGTGTTTATTAAACAGTGTTTAGAAGGTAGCCTTCTGTTTTCTCTTTCTCAGGAGGAGTTAGTCACCCAGCTGCTCTTAGCCAAACTCCTGGTGTCAATCTCAACTTACAATCTCAACTGACAATACCAATTTCTCACTCCTATTTTAACCCATCACAGGCATGCTGACGCTACCTTGAAACATCTCTCCAGTCTGGTCACTTCTGCACTGCCACTTTAGGCTCATTCTCTTAACCTGGATGTCTGCAAAAGCATACCAACAAAAATGTCCTTTTTTGGTTCTAGGCCACTCTTTCCCGGTCTTCACGCTTGGCCAGAGAAGTCATTCTCAGCTAGAAATCTGACTGATCATTTTGCTTGCTTGCTCACAACTCTCCAGTGGTTACCCAGTACTTGTGGAACATGAATGACCTGTTTAACTAGTCCCATGAGCCCTGTATCTCACCTATTAGTTCCCTCTGGATGCATCTTCTCTCTCTCCTTTAACTGACTGTGCCCGGTGTCGTGGGGCTGTCTTCAAGTCCTTCCAGCCTCACAGTGTATTCGGAACTTACTCTTTCAGCCTGGCCTGTTCCTTTTTTTATTTGGGTCTGGAGATGGAACCCAGGGGCATTAGACCTCCGAGCTATACCCCCTTGCCCTATTTTTTATTCTTTATTTTAAAACAGGGTCTCACTAAGTCGCGGAGGGCCTCACAAAGTAGCTGAGGCTGTCCACAAACCACGATCCTTCTGTCTCAGCCTCCTGAATGATGGGACTACAAGCATGCGCCACCACACCCAGCTTAGCCTGGCCTGTTCTACTGGCAACTTCTTTCTTGTGACATATACTTGTGACCAGGCTAAATCCTATTTTCCTACAGGTCTTACCCTAAATGTTATTTTTCCCTCAAAGAAGTCTTGTTTTAGCATTCCTTCTCAATTATGCTACATCTTCTATTATTTAACCTAGTAACATAATTGTTTTCAGATTTGCACAATTTTAATTGTGTGTTTACTTGTGTCACTATGAAACGGGTTTCTTGAGAATAAACCTGGCGTTTCCTTAAGATGAAAAGGAGTTTCTTGAGAAGAAACTCGGCATTCCCTTACCAGGTTCTTGTCTATGGTGAGCGAAGAATGACACCCGCAGACTGCAGGAAGGGGAGTAAAAGGTTTATTGGAAGCAGCAGGGAATAGGGAAAAATGGGTGAACACCCCGAAGGGCTGTTGGAACTTTTCATGTCCAGCAGCTGCCTTCAGGTCACTACCCGAGTGTAGCCCGGGCCAAGTGCCTTCAGTTGCAAGCTGCTTTTTCCCAAAGTCCACACGATCTGCCAGAAAGGAAGTCAAGGTCACCCCTAGGGGCTCTGGTTGGCCTTGATGTCCAGCAGAGGCTTTCAGGTCACTACCCGAGTGTAGCCTGGGCCAAGTGCCTTCAATTGCACTCCACCTTCTTTCAAAGCTAACGTGACCTGCAATAGAGAGAGAAGCTCCCCAACGGGGAGGGTTTCCCAGAGTGGATAACCATCTTGATGACTGCGCTAGGGGTTTATATATGTCTGCATGTCCTCTATTGCTTGGAGTTTGGAAAGCAGCTCTCAGAATTTGTATAGGTTATTTGCATGTCCTTTGAAGGGTCTCCTTTTAGTAGGAGTATCAGACTTGCTCCAGTGATTTCTCCTGAGTTTGTTGATTAGTAAACAGATGGTTTTGTGAAGCTTTGGTGTTCTTATCTCTGAACCTTGGAAGAGCTGATATTCGTTGCCCCTCAGGAAATTAAGTTTTTTTCTACAGAGGCCTCTTCCCTATCTGCCTATTTCCTTTTTACCTCCTTAACTATTTCTTTAACTTCTTTTTATTTTTATTTTATTTAGGTAGAGGTTGTCCCTTATTTCTTTCTTTATTTTTAGTACTTCTTGCTATGCCTGACAGGTGGTTTGTGCTTTATAGATACATAATAAAAAAAATAAGCAAAGGAATTATTCATCCATAAGCCATACATGTGTGCATCTATGCCAATACATATAAGTTCACTGCATTCTTTTTTTTTTTTTTTTTTTTTTTTTGGTGGTACTGGGGTTCCTGGAAGCCCTTCTACCTCTGGTACACACTCCCAGACCTATTTTTTTTATTTTTGGAAACAGGGTCTCTTAAGCCAACATGGCTGGCTTCGAACCTGCACGATCCTCCTGTCTCCGTCTCCCAAGCACAGGGATTACAAGCATGCGCCACCACGCCCGGCCACTGCATTCTTTTGAGTTCCTAGAGTGTTCCTCCATCTAGTTTTATTTGCTCTTTCTTCCAATCTCTGCTTTATAATTGGTATGTGTAATGTATACTTAATGTGGTTATCAATATGCTTACATTTCTATTTTTCTATGTATTTACTTTATTAATTTTTTGTGGTAGTAGGGATTGAACCCAGGGGCATTGTACCTCCAAGCTACATTCCCTAATCTTATATTTTTTATATTTATTATTTTGAAACAAGGTCTTGCTAAGTTACTGAGAGCCTTAGTAAATTGTTGAGGTAGCTTCTAACCTTTGACCTGTCTTAGCCTTTCAAGTACTGGGATCACAAGCATATGCCATCATGCCCAGCTTATTAATTTACTTTTAATCTGTTTGTGTCTTTATATCTAAGCATGTTTCTTAAAAGCAGCCTCAAATTGGATCTTAATTTTTTAATCCAATATAAAAATCTTTGCATTTTGTGAGGGGTTTAGACCATTTATATTTAATGTGATTACTGACCTAGTGAGGTGTTTTGCTGAATAGTTTGGGTCTGCTGATTAAAATAAAACCACTCCTACATAAGCCAAAGTATAAGTTTAACAGGGAAAATAATTAAGATTCAAGTAAACTACATTTCAATATATGAAAGCAACTAAGGTCAAAGAAACATGCAAAATCATCAATCTCTGTACCCCACCAGAGATAGCCCCAAGTTCCAAAGTTGGCTGGGAGATCCATATTTCCCTCTGGAGTCCTGGTCAAAAGTAACTGGTTCCAGGCAATGCGAGTTGCCTCTTCTGCCTCTTTTCTTTGGGACAGCTGCCTGGTAATTATGTAAACTAACTGAGGCAAACCTTTGACAGTTGGCCCAAGGTGTCAAGCAGCCAAAAATGTCTAGTTAAGCTAATTTTCCTCTAGCATCTTGGTGCCATAAGATCTGATAAATAAGTTGATATATTAAATAGTTAAAAAAAGTAATAAGCTGGGTGTAGTGGTGTACAACTGTAACCCCAGTCCTTGGAAGGCTGCGACACAAGGATTACAGGTTTGATGATAGGCTCAGCAATGTAGCAAGACTCTTAGCAACCTAGTAAGATCCTACTACAAAACAAATACATAAAAATGACTGAGCATGTAACTCAGAGGTAGAATTCATCTGAGTTCAATCCCTAGTACCACACACACAGAAAAAAAAAGGAGAGAGAGAAAAGAAGGAAGGAAAGAGAGAAAGAAAAAAAGAAAGAAAGAACTAAAGGTAGGTAAGTAATACTTCAAGTAATAAATTATACTTGGTAGCAAAGTAATCAGTGCACCTTGTAACAAAAAGTCATAATAACCTGCTCATCCATAAAAGCAAGCTGAAACATTTAAGAGAAAGGTTATTAGATTTTATGTCTGACATCGTGCTTTTTATTTGCATCTTTTTTTTGTTCCTCTTTTCTATCTTTTTTTGGTTAATTATTTTATGCTTTTTATTCCATTATCTCTTTGGTTGGCTTATTAATTATAATTATTTGTTTTCTCATTCTAGTTCTTACTTGAGGATTTAAAGCATACCTCTGTAATATAACACAATTTACCTTGAGATGACATTATGTCACCTCTACGCAGTATAAAAAAAAAAAACAAAAAGAAAACTTGCAGCAGTAAACTTCTGTTTTACCCTTTCCCTCCTTTATGCTGTTCTGGCAATAAATTTTATGTACTCATATATTCTAAAACCAACAATTGCTATAATTTTTTAAACAATCACCTATATTTTAAGGAGATTTAAATACTAAGAAAAATTCTAAAATTCTAAAACCAACAATTGCTATAATTTTTTAAACAATCACCTATATTTTGAGATTTAAATAGTAAGAAAAATATCATAGTTAGCCACACACTTGCCATATTCATATTTCTTGATATAGATTCACCTTTCTATATGCTGACAGTTTTCTTTTAACCAAAAGGCTTTTTTATTACGTTTTCTGTAGTAGAAGTCTGCTGATGATTAGCTTTTGTATGTCTGAAAAAGTACTTTATCTTAAATTTTGAGAAATAATCTCATCGGGCTGAGAATTCTAGGTGACGGTTTTTTTTTTTTTTCAGTAATTCAAGGCTTTTTCTCTACTGTCTTTTTGCTTATGTTAATTCCAATAAGCGACTTTGTATTTAATTTGTCTTTTTCCTGTGGCTGATTTTAATATTACCTCTTCATTACTGGTTTTAATTTTTTTAATTATAATCAAGTGCCTTGGTGTGCTTTTCTTTACATTTTTTACTTATTGAGCTTCTAATACCTGTGGATTTGTAGTATTCATAAAATATGAAACATATTTCGTTATTTTTCTTCAAATATTTTCTGTTCTCTTCTATTTGTCCTTTCCTTTAGGGATTCTGATCATACCTAATTGGCTCCGTAGAGTAGTCCTATATCTCACTGTTGATTTATCTCTTTATTTTTCTACTAATTATCTTCCCCTATGCTTTCTTTTATATAGTTATTGTTCTTTATAATTACTCTTCCTTCATAGAGCTAATGTTTACTACTCTTTTTTCTGCAATATCTAATTTGCCATTAATCTCATCCAGTCTATTTTTTATTTCAAACATTTTTTGTTTTCTTCTAGAAACTTGGTTGAGTCTTATTTTTATATATTCCATGTCTCTTTAATTTTTCATTCATAAGAAATACAGCTATCCTATTTTCGTGCCCTTTTCTATTAGTTGCTCAGGGTCAGTTTCAATTGATTGAGTTTTCTCTTTATTATTTTTCTACTTTTTTGCATGCCCGATAATTTTTGAAAGAATGGTGGATACTGTGAATTTTATCTTTTTTGGGTATGAATATTTTCATATTCCCACAAAATTCTTCAGTCTTTTTATGGGGTAGCCAACCAACTTGGAAACTGATCCTTTCTGGTCTTGCTTTTACTATTTGCTAGGTAGGGCCACAGTTGTGATTAGTCTCATAGTAAATATTTCCCACAACCTTCCACAAACAAGTAGATCATCCAATGAATTATGAGATTTTTTGTAGTTTGGCTGGTTGAAACAGACACTATTCTTGTATGAACCATGGATATCTTGCCTACAATTTAGTGGTCCTGAAAGGAACATTTGGCAATGTCTGGAGATATCTTTGATTGTCATAACTAGAGCTGTTACTAGTATTTAGTATTTAGAGTCTGGAAAAACTGCTAACCATTGTATTATAGGTTACCCCTCACAAAAAGAGTTCTTTTCTTCGAATATGTCAGTAGTGCTGAGGTTGAGAAACCCTGATATCATCCTATTAGATAACTTCTTCCGTCCTCTAGTGGTCCCTTCATATATATATATCCTGGTAGTTCTCTGCTGAGTACTCAGGAAGGACTCTCCATAGACCTCTTTCCTATGCACCTCTCTTTTTCCTAATACTTTGTTCTGCAAACTCAGATCCCCTGTTTTACAGGACCCAGCTCTATCTCTTCAACTTAGGAAGTCTGCTGAGATTTTCCTGAATTCCCTCCTTGCTGTGTGATAGCCTGGAAATTGTCAAGGCAGTAAGCAGGTTGGTCAGGGGCTCATCCTCTTTGCTTCACACATCTCAGGGTTCAGTTTCCTTCATTGCTTGATGTCAGTGGATTGAAAAATATCTTTTCAGATAGTTTGTCTATTTTTTGTTGCTCTTTTAGCCAAGAGAATAAATAAATTTATTTTTTCTTACTCCATCTTGGTTGGAAGCAGAAGTTGACTTCTTATTTCTTATTGCTATCAGATACTTTCTTTATTACCTATCATGTTTAAAGGAAGCAACCTGCCAACCACTATTATGGGTTATATTATATTTATGGCTTATATTATATTTATTTTTCTCTATACTTGTATCTTCTCATCACTTGTGTTACTCACAGCAGGCTTCCCTTTCCCTATCTGTTCTTCAGTTTTGTGCTTTAACTTTGAGCCACATTTATTTCCTTGCATTTTACTGTTTAAAACCTTAAATTCAAATTCTAGTTATGCTTGCATTTAGCATTACCAAATGAAAATCACCATAATATAATTTTATTTTTGCACTTAATTACTTGATTTGCAAATTTGCCTTAGGAAATGCAGTTTTCTCTAAAATGAATAGTAGCAATTGATTTTCTCTTGTGTTCAATTGGTGTTAACCTAGCTACTCAGTAAAGGGAACTCTTTGAAATTCTTACAGTATGCAAAGTTATATTGAGTGTTTGATTAACATAACTGGCAGTAAATTATAAATACTAACTTATGATGTAAATATGAAGTTTGAGTAAAAATGACAAATATTTTTGTGTTGAATACCAAGTTAATAATAAAATAATAAATCAATTTATTAAAGAAATTAGTTTAAATATTTAAAGCATATTAAGTAAATAAATAGCAGATAGCTTCTTCCAGCCTCCAGTGGTCCCTTCATACATATTCTGGTAGTTCTCTGCTGAGTACTCAGGAGGGACTGTCCACAGACCTCTTTCTTCTCTTTTTTCCAATGCTTTCTTCTGCAAATTCATATTCCCTGTTTTACAGGACTCAGCTCTGTCTCTTCAACTTAGGAAATAAATGTTTGTCTAAAGTCTGCGTATTCTTTTGAGCGAGTTTGCCAACTATAATAAATATAGGAGGACAGTCTGTGTAGCATTCAAGAATTTGTAGTTCTTATAGAAAATAGTTAACCATGGAAGCATGAATGAGTCTGACCAAGAGGTTATTTAGTCTTTTGGGTTTACATATTTGTTGTTATTGCAGCTCATAGAATTTTAGAAATACAGTTGATTTTAGGGATGTTGACATCAAGGGTCTTAAAGGTATATATATTCCAATTAAAATAGGTCACTTTTTAAAGGTATAATTTAAAAATTTTTCTTTAAAACTAGGAACACATAGCTCTGTGATAATGTTCAGTTTTCTGGACAACTTTCAAAGTGTACTTAAATAATATATCTGAAATAGAAGATATGATCACCTATGTTATTAATTTGATCAAATACTTTTCAAATTGTAGGTGCTTCTTAATCTAGAATGAGGTAACATCCTGATAAGCCCATTACCAAATTAAAAAATGGTAAGTTAGAAATGCATTTAATCACCAAACCTACCACACATCATAGCTTAGTACCATGATACACTGGAGTATTGCTTGTTTACCTTTGTGATCCTGTAGCTGACTAGGAGCTCACTGTTGTGGCCCAAGAGAGTAATGTAGTCACTAGTCTAGAAAAAGATCATAATTCAGAATTCTAAGTTCATACTGAGTGTGTATTGCTTTCACACTATCATGCAGGTGAAAAATCACATCATTTCATCCTAAGTCACGAACATCTTTATCATGGAAAAACAAATAACCAAATAATATTTTAAGATTTTAGCTATGATTTCCAGAGGAATACAATTATAGTAACTGAGCTCTTTTTCCAGGAGCTAATGAATATTAACCAAACCAATTTGATATTGTTGTATACTTTTCAGTTAAATCAAGTTTGGGGGCAACTTTCTTTCCCATAGTTTTATTTATTTTTTTAAAGATAGTCTACTGAAGCCGGGCGTGGTGGCCCACGCTTGTAATCCCTGTGCTTGGGAAGCGGAGACAGGAGGATCACGCAGGTTCGAAGCTAGCCGTGCTGGCTTAAGAGACCCTGTTTCCAAATCAAAAATATGTATATAGAAATAGGTCTGGGAGTGTAGTCCAGAGGTAGAAGGGCTTCCAGGAACCCCAGTACCACTGGAAAAAAAAAGATATTCTACTGATGCAACTGCTGTCCTGTTTATTACGTTCTCTATGTGGCATATTTGCTCAGTGACTCTTCTTTGTGTAGGACTGTGCAGTTCCCATCAAAGTATTCCAAGAGTTTAGCACTCCTTCAGCAGCTACACTTCTTAACTTCTTGTCCTCAGCCTTGGATAGAGGAGATAATACAGAAAATTGACTTTTGAAGTCATATTGAACCCATTGATTGTGACTTCCATCAGATGCATTATCAGTAGTTATAAACACTACAGGATAGATTAAATCCTTGAAGAGTTTGAACTGTGTACAGAAATGAAACAACAAAAGGACTTCCTATTGCTCTGAGTGGCTAAGATTAAATTGCCTCTGTCTTTGATAGTATATATGAATATTATATCTTGATTTTATGAATATTATATCACGATACTTTAGAATCTCCTCACATTAGAGAAAACTCTTGATATTGAATACTAGAGAGGGTCTGTAAAGTTATATGTCCAAAATTATTTTGAGGGATTATGGACATAGCTCCAGGGTCCCAGCTCCACCGCTAAAAGAAAACAACAAAATCTTTTAGAAACCCATAAAATTTATCTTTTTGCTTGCTAACTTATTAACATTTAATTAATATTGATTTATCAGTTTTGGTAACATTAACACAAATGTTAATGTTGCATCAATAATTGCATCTATAATTATAATGATATATTTCATATTATATTAAATAGCTTCATGATTATCTATTTTAAAAGGGTATAAAATGACATCATGAAAATTATACAATAAAGAGAATTGTTTTTACACTCCAAAGTAAATTAGTTAGCATGACAAAGTAACATATTTTGGGGTAAGGTTTTCTGAATCCAATTATTAGCAACATTTATTTTAAAATATATGTAAACTTAGGGCAAGAAATGAAAGTTATATAATTTTACACCCCAAATCTCTATTACTAAAAGTGCTCAAATTATATTTTTTGACCAATTAAAAGGTCATTTGATGATCCTTTAGTTTTGAGGATATGTATGTCCTTTTTTCCAGAGATCAAGTCTATTTTGTAAATAATTCTTTTTTGTTGAAATCAGACATACTTATTAAATCTATCTGAAGAAAAACTATAATAATTTGGTTTAAAAATCTTAGTTGACTATACCATTCTAGAATGGGGTAGCACTTCATTTTGTAAAATAGAATCAGTTTCAGTAGGATGAGTGAAAGAGGTTGACTTTATACATGGTGAAGGCTGAACAAAGCAGAAACAGAACAATTATTTCCCTTAAAAGGTGAAGACAAGAAGATGGAGATATGAAAAAATAATTGGTTAATATCAGGTTATGTCCGGTTAATTTTTTATGAGGATTAAATCAAAGGTCATTACTACCATGTATACTGACACCTGTGTATTTAGGAAAGCTGGCTATTGTCTCTTTTAGGGAAGGCCAGGAAAGGCAGATGACAATGCAGTTCCTGTTTAGCAACATGAAATCCCAGCCTGTGACTGCGTTTTGATATTTGGCCTGGTCTGCAAGGCTCAGTGCAGGGGCCCAGTCCAAAGCAATGGCCTGCTGAGTTCTTTATTTAACAACTCTATTGGACATAATGTTCCTGATTTTCTTAGGAAATGTATGTTCCGTGAGGGCAGGAAGATTGCTTTATTCACTTCTGTGTTCTCAGTATCTAGAAAAGGCCAAGTACTTTTGTAAATATTTATCTACTGTAACTTCTGTTTGTTAGAATAAAAGGAGTGAATAGGTCTGTTGTTTTAAAGAAGTGGTTTATAGCACTATACCTTAATATTAGTTATTATTCTCAAAGTAAAAGGAAAACTGCAGAAAGGAAAATACAATTTCTATTTAGAATTATTTGAAGAATTTGTAAGAGAATAATGCATTCATGAATCATAAGGGGTCAAAGAAAATTATTAGTTTAATTTTTTTTAATTAGATTCATGGAAAAGAAGAAAAGGTAGAGAAATCAAAGTATGGTTCAACACCAAACTACTGATATTAGCGACTATTTTATGAACAGCCCAGCTCAGTTTAATAGTAGAGATGTGTGGAACCCCACTGGAAGGAACTCTTTGTTGGCCATTGGGGTGGGCTATAGTTTTGTTAAAGAGGAAGCAAGGAGGAGCAAACCCAACCTTTCCAAGCAAAGGCTCTGGAGCTCTGTGATCTGCTACTCTTTTGTAGCTTGGTGGAAGACAAAAGTTCGAAAGTGAGACGTATAGGAGTTGTAATGTTAAGCAGAAAGAATCAAGACTTGTTGACAACGTCAGTGTAAACTGTGCGGACATGTGAGAATCAGAGTCAGCTACAAGACTCCAAGTTGGAAGCACATTAAAGAGTTGTAAGATGTGTCTAATGATAGCAAGTGATGAAGAAAGGGAGAGAGTGATTCTTCGAGAAACAGTGATTCTTCGAGAGAGAGAGATTCTTCGGGAGAGAGAGATTCTTCGGGAGTGGGACTCCACGTCCAACAACATATCTAAATGGAAGTCGCAGCCCTAAGGATGCGGAACCTTAAGGAAGACCTGGGGCCAGCCAGAAATCATTTCTTTCCAGTTGATTGTGGAATCACTCCAATAAAAATAACGTTAGGAAAGTAGAGTGGGGTCCATGGGGGTAAAAAACTGAGTTCTGAAGACAAATCCCTCAGGAACTTTCAGATTAAGGGGAAGGACAAAATAAGAAAGAATAAATACAAGAAGATCATTTAAAATTCAGATTAGCTCTGAGCAACTCTCTGCCCCTCTGCAGGCCCCAGATCTTGTGCAGCAGAGTCTGTTCCACTGGCCCTTTTGGGTGTCAATTCTGCAAATTCAGGAAAAAGAGTTGCTAAGCAAAGAGACACAATTTCCCTTGCTCCGTCTAACTTATTCTTGCTACTGGCAGTCGCAGCAACTACCCCCATCAAATTAGCCACTTGAATTGCCTTAAATATCAGGGTAGTGCTGATTAAGTTCATTTGCTAGAGAGGAAAATGCATTTTAAGGAAAGGAATACGAGAGGGGGAACAGCTTTCTCCACAATGAAGATATTGAGTTCCTTAAACACGTGAAAATTGTGCCCTCTGAAGGAAAAAGCCTTTGTAAAAATGAATAAAGGGTTCAGCGCATTTGAGGAAGTCTCAGTTGTCAGAAGCTCCTTATTTGCTCCTGCTCTTTAAAAAAGAATTGGAAAAAATAGGAAGTTTTTCTAATAAAAAGAAAGGGAAATTATTTATGAGTAGTAGAAATGCTGCAAGAGAAAACTTTTCCATTGTGGAAAATTTAAGAAATGATGGAAACTGGTTTTAAGCTGGCTTCTGGAGTGAAATCTGAGCTTGAGCTATTTTTTTTCTTTTTCTTGTATGAATGTGAAAAGTCAGAGATAGTAGCTTAAAAAAAATACTCCTAGCTCTCATAGACAAAACGTGCCTCACTTCTTGGTGTTAGGGAATATTTTCCACTGGCCTTGCAAATAGTAATTTCTTGTTGAGAGCTAGTTTTCCTCCATGCGCCAGATGGGCAAGACTACTTACTGTCTTTCCCCCACCCTCCAGATTGAGAAGGAGAGTAGTCAGTTTTCAGAGGGATATTATGCTGACGTCATGCCAACCTTTTATCTTTACAGAGAGGCCAATGAGAATTCAACTCTGAGCACAGTTTGTAACAAGCAGGACCGATGTGCACACAGAAGGAATGAAGTATGGATGTAAAAGAGCGTAGGCCTTACTGCTCCTTGACCAAGAGCAGGCGAGAGAAGGAACGGCGCTATACAAATTCCTCAGCAGACAATGAGGAGTGTAGGGTCCCTACGCAGAAGTCTTATAGTTCCAGTGAAACCTTGAAAGCTTTTGATCATGATTCCTCGCGGCTGCTTTATGGAAACAGAGTAAAGGATTTGGTTCACAGAGAAGCTGACGAGTATACTAGACAAGGTAGGTAATTGTTCCCGTAAGAGGAGGCATGTTCCAGTGCCACTAACTTGTAGGTGTTGCTTGTTCCCCACAAGGTGATGTGATGATTTTTCAGTTTTGATGTCCTATTCACTGATTCTGATTTGGAGATATTAGATGATCCCACAGTACCCCAGGTTAGGAGAAGAAAGTCACCTATAGGCACATTGGCTCCCATGCACAGGTACTGATACAGGGATGAGATAATTTCACAGTTCCACATTTGTATGTGAGGTTTGTGGCACTGTACATGGCCAAAATGTGTGTGCAAGGGCCTAAAACTCAAGTCTACAGTCCAATGAAAATGCTTACAAATATGGCTTATAGTTAGAACTGGTACTAGAAGTCTAGGAGCTACAGAAGAAGAAAGTCACCTGTCCCTCATAACAGAAGAACTACAATCTAGGATTGCCCCGCTATTTGTAACTATGTATGTGTGTGTGGTACTGAGGATGGAACCCAGGGGCATTCTACCTCCGAGCTACACCCCCAGCCCTATTTTTTTTTTATTCTTTATATTTTGAAACAGGATCTCACTGAGTTGCAAAGAGCCTCACCAAGTAGCTGAGGCTTTCTGCAAACCACGATCCTCCTGTCTCAGCCTCCCAAATGCTGGGATTACAAGTGTGTGCCACCATGCCTGGCTTTATTTGTAACTGTTTCAAATAGGCCAGCTATTTGAAAGTGTCTGTATTGCATAAGAATGTGCCATTGAAGAGTTTCATTTTCTCCTAAGCAATTTAGTACATTAGGATTATACTTTAACTAGGCATGGTGGTACATACCTGTAATCCCAGTACTTGGGATGCTAATATAGAAGGATCACAGGTTCAAGACCAGCCTCAGCAACTTAGCCAGACTCTCAACAACCTAGCAAGATTCTGTTCCAAAAACAAACAAACAAACAAATAAATAAATAAATACATAAAAGGACTGAGTGAGGATATAGCTTGGATGTAGAATGCCCCTGGGTCAACCCTCAATACTACCACCAAAAAAGAAAAAAGAAAAATTTTTGTTTTCTGTAATATAATTGATTATGGCTTGGTCATTTGCGTATATTTCTTTTGTACTACTTTTTCTGCCTACACTTCCTACCAGTGGAGTAATGATGTCTATAACTTTCATAATCCTAAACCAACTGATTTCTATGCTTACAGTAGCTTATTTTAGTGATATATATATATATATATATATATATATATATATATATATATGCTTTGTTTCATCTAATACAGTCTTGAGATTGAGATGTGGGAAAGATTTCTTACATTTGTGTTGTGCACTGCCATTTGAGAGGAATTTACCATTCCTTTGTTAATTTCATCAGGAAGCAAGAAAAAAATAAAGCAATTGTTAGTAATAATTAATACATTTGTTATTTTCCAATCATCTCACAGACAGTGTGAGTTAAGATTTTGAACTGGGCAAGAAAAAAAAAAAACACAAAAAAGTGATAATGCAACAAACTCTTTTAAAGTCCAATATTTTTCATGATTCTTTTCTTATCTGCATTATATAAAGAGCCATTCTAACCAGATTAAAATAGTATTCACTCACCCGAATCAGTTTCCATTAAAAAAATATATTTAATATCCTAAAGATAGATTTTCCCCCCTTAAAGCATACCTTACTAATTACTAGTATCAAATCCCATGGAAAAGGACAAAAAAGCTGAAGATTTTAAATTTGATTTTTACAGGGAGATACAGAACAGAACACATATTTGAGATTTATACCCTTAGTAACTTAACTCAAGGTGCTTTAGTTCATAGTATGTTCTAAGCCTGATTTTTTTTTCTTTCATATTGTCTACACAGCTGAAACAGAACATCATTGCACACTGTTCACCAAGTCAATAACAGGGAGTGTAGGAATGCATCCGATTTGAACCTAGTGTAAAGTGTTGCTTTTGGGAACAAAACTAATAAAGTGCTTGTGTGGTTGTTTTTTTTTTAATTTTTTTATTATTATTTTTTTTCCTGGTGGAAGCTACATTGTGGAATCCTATTAGGAGCCAAAAGCAGCACCTGTGGTGTGATACATCGAGGAGGGTCCTCTCCATCCCAAGCAGGCATTCTGCTTTGGCAGAGTGAAGGATGCTCAAACAGGTTAAAAATAACACACTGAAATCTCCACCCTCCTAGGCAGCGTTCATCTAGTGCAGGCTGTTGGTGCTGGCACTGGCAATACCATCTGTGGGAATCCTGGGCCTAAACTTCTTGGGAACCAAATAGCACTATTGCTCAGCTCCTTGCAAGCCAGGGGCCAGGGAAAGAAAAGGGGCAGAGAGAGAGTGAGGCTGCAGACCTCCTGTGGGGAGATGAATGGAGAAGGTTAAGGCCAGAAGTAAAAAGCTCCTCAATCAGAACTTATTCAAACACAAGGAACATACTAGCCAGGCCTGGTGGGCATGCACTTGTAACCCCAGTACTTGGGAGGCTGAGGCAGGAGGATCACGGGTTCAAGGCTAGCCTCGGCAACTTAGGAAGACCCTTCTTCAAAATAAAAATAAAAATGGGGCTGGGGGTATAGCTCAGTGGTAGAATGCCTCTAGATTCAATCTCCTGTACCAAAAAATATATATATAAATAAATAAAAAGAGGAAGATACCCCTAGTTGTATCTGTAGCTAGTGTGTGCTGACGCCTTCTTTGTGCCAGTGAGCTGGGTAGGTGGTCTGCACAGTCACCTGATGATGTGGGTCCCCATAGTGGCTTCCTTTCCCAGATTGCGACATGTACGACTTGGAGATCCTGGGGCTAGCAGACACCAAGCGAGGTGCTTGAACCCAGGCCAGTCCACCTCTCTTTCTCAGTCTTCAAATCTCTACGCAGTTGCCAAAGCAGAAATCAGGCAATTCCGTGTAACAGTTGCCTCTTGGCTTATTGGAGTCAATTTTCTTCAACTATGCGTTAAAAGGGTGATGCTGTGGATAGTGAGAAGTGAGCACACTTGAGCCATGTATAGGGAAGGAAACGGATCTGATTCTGTAATGGTGTGGATGCGAGGGAAGGAAGCGTTGCATAGACTTTTATTTCCCTGTGGTTGATCAGGGGCGTGTTTGTAGCTGGAGCGGGAGGGGTAGGGGAGCAAGGAATGAGGCAAGCCGGCTCTCACACTGTTCTTCTTGCCGCAGCACAATGAAAAATCCTTCCAGGCTTTCATTTTCTTTGAACCTGACAAATGTCAATTTTTCCTCACTGACTATTATGCTGTGGGATTAATTATTTAATTGACAAAATGTGCTTCCTGCCACAGCTTCTGACATCACACACATAATAAAAATGAAAGATTGAAAATATTAATGGTAGCCAAAGATCTTTGAAATGATTCCAAAGAATCCTCCTCGTTTAGCTTGTCCACAGAGTTTTAAAATAGCTCCTTAGTTCCGTGTCCCCTTACTCCTTAAATGACACTGGAAAATGCCACTTCAGCTCGAGGCACGAACACGTAGACACCCTGTTAATGCAATTACATGGAGAATTCAAATCGAGAAATAGAGAGTGTTTTTATTTTTATCGACCGATTTTATGGCCTATCATCAAAGTTGATTTTAATCATTTTTTATGGTTCTGCTGACTGGCAGGTGACTACTGTTAATTACATGTTATATTTAGATCCTGGAAAGCTGGGGCTGATCTCATTTTCACAGTGTGTGTAATTTGACTGGATCTCACATAGATCTCTCTCTATTTAAATCTCTTCAGGCAGTTTATGGGCAGTGGAAATAGCTGCTCCTTCAGCAGCTGCAGTGCTCTCTGTAGGTGTGAGGGGTTTAGGGTAACAATGGCGTGTTTTGCATTCCTGGCTAGTATTTTCTTTGATTTATCTTTGAAGAGAATTTATCCCATCAGGTCTAAGATACATTTCTTATAAAACAGCTGCATAAGATCATCCTACAGTTTTGGAAAAGTGATAAAATAACACTTTTTTTTTTCTGCTGCAGCTCTCCTGGGCTATGTGCATGTAATATTCTTGACCAAACAAGAATGTTACCAACTCTAACAAGGAATGTTAGCCATTTAGCCATTGGTTTTAAAGAGAGATAATACCTGGAAATAAGAATACTTTTGTTTCATTGATTCTGAGCTTGAAAAACAACAAAATAAGAAACAAAACAAAAACAAATACCTTTAAGACAGTCCTAACTCAAACTGCTTCATAATCAATAATCAATTTTGGGCTTGTTAATTTCAAAAATTTAAATGAATAGATTATTACTTAGGCTTAATTTCTAGTTTGGAAATTAAGAGGAAGATTATTGTTTTTTGTTTTTTGTTTTGTTTTGTTTTGTCTTTTTTTTTTTTTTTTTTGGTTTTTTGGTGGTACTGGGGTTCCTGGAAGCCCTTCTACCTCTGGGCTACACTCCCAGACCTATTTTTATACTTTTTTATTTGGAAACAGGGTCTCTTAAGCCAGCGTGGCTGGCTTCGGACCTGCGCAATCCTCCTATCTCCGCCTCCCAAACACGGAGATTACAAGAGTGTACCACCACACCCGGCGTAAGATTATTGGTTTTTAAATTTGAAAAACAGCATTGTAATCTGGGCATGGTGGTACAAACTTTTAATCCCAGTTCTTGGAAGGCTGAGACAGGAGGATCACAGGTTCAAAGCCAGTCTTGGTAACTTGGTGAGGCTCTCAGCAACTTAGCAACACTAAGTTTCCAAATAAAAGTGAAATAGCCTAGATATGTAGCCTGGAGGTAGAAGGCCATGGGTCGCATCCCCAGAACTACAAAAAAAGAAAGAAAGATGGAAGGAAGGAAAGAAAAGGGAAAAGAAAAGAAAAGAAGAGAAAGGAAGAAAACATCATCGTAACTGTAATCCCAGTACTTTGGAAGCTGAGAAAGGAGTATTGCAGGTTGGTAGCCAGCATTAGCAACTTAATGAGACCCTGTTTCAAAATAAATAAAATAAATAATAGGGCTGGGCATGGAACTTAGAGGTAGAATGCCCCTGGGTTCAATCCTCAGTACTACACACAAAGAAAACAAAGAGAAAAAAAGACAGCATTATATCTATGTTTACATTTAACAGAAATCAAAATAGAAAATATATTTGCAAAGAAGGGGTAGAAAGGAGGAAGGCATATTAAAAAGCCAGGTGCTCACTGCTTGCTAAGCATGACTCCCCCTCTGGTCTTTTCCGACAGTGTGCCTCCTCTCCCCGAAACTCTCCTTGATACGTGCCTCCTCTTTATTCTTATCATAACCTGTAGTGCCCAGCAGCCCCAGCCCTCACAAACATGATTCGTGCTTCTTATCTTATGACATTGTTGGATAAAGGTCAGTTCAAGTATTTTTTTTTTGGGGGGGGGTAGGAGAATAAGGTATATCTAAAAGTCTGATTCCTTACAGTTGCACCTCTCTAGTGATCTACGTCTGTGGCCCTAGTCCTTTATTCATGTACTTATGTATGTATGAATGTATTTTTGTGGTGCTGGGCATCCCACCAGTGGCTTGGTGCATGCTAGGCAAGTGTTCTACCACTGAGCTACATCTCCATCCCTAGTCCATCTTTTATGCATGTTGTACATTGTCAACCTGCCCCTTACCAAGAAACAAAGGAACTTGAGAAGCACAGCCTGGACTCTCCTGTCAATACCCATCCAAATTTTTGATATGCTGGTGGGTTGAATGATGCCTCATCCACCAGTCACCCTGCTAGCTCCTCGTCCCTCTGAGCTGAGCAGTGATCAAGGGTGACAATGGGATCTGGAAATCTCTGAGGGTCCTGAAGGACCAAGCTGAGGCGCATACTTTTCCCTTTGGGGGCAGATAAGATCTCAGAATGGGGTGAAGATGAAAAAAGATACTGTGACTTCACGGCTTCAGAGAGAAGCTGGCCTTTTCTCTGTGGACTCTGCTGAAGTGCGTGTTGCCTTCCAGGGGCACCTGCTCTTTTTGGCTCCTTGGGGAGCTGGGGAATCCAAACAGATGCATTTCTCCACTGCTGATGTTATGAAAGTGCCAGCCATGGAAACCAGGGAGTAGAAAGGCTTATCTTCAGAGTCTAACAGAACTCTGCTTCTTAAGGCACCCTACAAAACAACATCCTTAATGGCAGCCAGCAAGCAGGGAATGGGATAGAGTTCAAGCAAACAGATCAGGAAACACATAATAAAAATGAGCCATGGAGATGAGAGGACAACTTAAAAATTATAGTATGAGCACTTATAGAAAACCCCGGACAACAGTCATTTTAAAGCCTACCAACAATGCAATCTTATATTCGATGAAAACAGCTATCATTTACAAGCTGAAGAATAAAATAAAATGGAGGTTATAGCTCAGTAGTAAACCACTGGCATACCATACACAAGACCCTGGCTTCCATCCCTAGCACCAAAAGAAGTAACTGAATAAAAAAGATTAGTTGAGGAAGAGAGGGCAGTTACTGTTGAAATCCAAGTTAATGGTTTTAAAGACAAAATACAAGAAATATCAAACAGAGACTAAATTAACATGAACATATATATACACACACACACATACCTTTAAGCACATCTTATAAAAATTCTTTAACTTTAGGAAGAAATATATCTTATAAGATTCTGGAGAAGAAAAACAATCGACTTTTCTTGTTACTTACAAAGAAAAAAATTAAGACTTATAGTAAATTTATCATTTGTAACAAAGGATATTAGAAATCAGTGGAATAATATTTACCAAGAAAAAACAAAAGAACAACAAAAATAACCACAATCCAGGAAGTCTCGTATTCAGAAAGGATCTTGTAGGGAAGGAAAAATCTTTTTTTCTCACCTAGAACTAGGCTCATTAACTGAGCCCCTTACAGCAAAAGACAGATAAACAAGAGAAGAGCTGACAAACGTGTATTTTCAGTTTTATCTACCATAGAAATTTTCATAAGAAAATGAAGACCTTCCCTTCATAAAACACAGGGAAATATGTGTATTCCTATGCTTAAGTCTGATGAAGACATGGGTAGTTACAGAGAAGTATGGCCATGAGCTGTCTAGAGACAAGAGAACTTTCTCTGTCCACCCACTGAAGTTTCAATAATTTAATTCTAAAAAAAAAATGGCAATAGAACATTATCAGGAGAAAAGGCACACAAACTTATCAGTGCACAAGCATATTACCTGGGCATGGTGCTGCACCCCTACAATCCCAGTACTTGGGAGGCTGAGACTGGAGAATCACAGGTTTGCAGACACAGCCTCAGCAATTTAACAAGACTCTCAGCAATCTGCTGAGACACTGTTTCAAAATAAATAAATAAATAAATAAATAAGGCTGGGGATGTTGCTCAGAGGTAGAATGCCCCTGAGTTCAATGCCTAGTACAAGGGGAAACAATAAAATCAATGTGTAAGCATGGAATCACACAAAGTATGGAACTCAAGGAATTGCCAGATGGTTGCAGCTTAAACAGTATTCTGAAAGATGTGTGTAAGGGCCTGGGGCTTCTGTGGGGAAGTCCTAGGAGGGTGAGGGAGAAAATGGGTGGTTAGCAAAGTTTATCATGCTGTGGAAATGGTCTCTCTAGTAATAGCCCTCCCAAGAATAGATGGTTGCTTGATAGAGTCTCTTTAGGCAAGATGTCAGACCTTTGGACCCCTTTGGCAGTGAGTTAATCTTCTCTGTTTAGTGACATATCAGGGAGGCATCCAAGAAGGTTGTACTTACTCAGGAGGAAAGAAAACTCAAAGAGAGTCCTTCTCTGCTTTGGGAGGGGAAGGGGATATTGATTTAGGAAGATCTCTTTGTTCAGATTTTTCTCTACTATCTCTGTCTTCAAATAATGTTCCTTTCCTCTGGGCATAGGAAGGATACTTTTTCAACTGTAACCAAATGTAATGGGCTTGCCCCTTGATGAATGCAAGGCCAACCAGCAAAACATAGCACTCACTTGTACTTGGAAGGCTGAGACAGGAGGATTGCAGGTTCACCATCATCCTCACCTACTTAGTGAGGCCCTCTACAACTTAGTGAGACCCTATTTCAAAATAAAGAATAAAATATAGGGTTTGGGGTGTAGCTCAGAGGTTGAATGCCCTGGGTTCAATCCCCAGTACCCCCTCCATGATTTATTACTTGCACAAGTAAGGAGGCCCCTGGAAATAATTCTCAAAGCAGTGTCTCCCAAAACTATAAAAGAGGTTTTTACTGGGAAAACTTATTCATATTGTTATTGGAAAGACTCATCAACTCAGGTATAGACTGGTGCATTCCTGAGCATGCTCATTCTGAGATTATATATCATGTGTTCAAAAAATAGCTGACAGGAACACCTCTGGGTGGAGAATTTAGTATTGTAATGAGCAGAGTTACTCTAGGTCACCTAAAAAGAGTAAGTCAGAGTGACTCAGAGATTTTGGCTGGCTCCATGTCAGTTTCTCTGGAGGGCCTTATTTGGAAAAAGAAAAAAAATGTTGAAGGAGCCTTACCAGTCCTTTAAAGGGGCAGCAGCTCTCCCCTCCCCCTCACAAGAATAGCGATTGCCCCTAAAAGTACCCGCCTAGTGGCCAAAAAAATGAAGGCCTGCTGTAGGAAAAGTGCCTAAGAGAAGGTCAGAGAGTGACCTTCCTAGGTCTTATGACCTCCTTCAAGAAAAAGGGGTAAGGGGAAGGTGAGAGCGACCTTTTTGGTCTTGCTCTTTTCTCAAATGCCAAGGTGCCAAATTTTGTAGTAATATGTCATGAAACCTATCAATATTGTTCATGCAGAGCAAATGAAAGATACTTAGGGATGCTGAGATTCAGAGGCTGCATTACCAATGCACACCATAGTGTTCAAGGAGGAATATCAAGTAATTCAGACTCATGCCTATGGAGAGGGGAGGGGATGCGAAATCAGTTCTGTGGTACACAGAGTTAAATCTCAAGGGATGATTATAGAACAACTGGAAATACATAAGGAGCAAGGCCAGGGAAGCCTTAAACAAAAGGCTGGAAGTGAAGGTACTTACCAGTATCAGAGAACTCCAGTAGTTGGTGTAGGGAAAGTAAGTATTCCAAATTTTCATCTCATCTGAAGAGGGAGAGAGGCGGAAACCATTATGAAATAGAGCTTTGGTAGGGGGGATAATTGCTATCTTGTATTCATATAATATGAAAAACATGTATTTGAATATGATTGTCAGGAAAGGTAAGGTAATCATTAATGGAATGGGGAAAAAAAAGCATAATAGACCTACCTAATTAGTAGGGGGAAAGGGATTGAATAGCAACCTGACCAAATTAGCAAAACAGTTCCAAAGAAAAGGAAGGAACAAGGAAAACCATGAATAATCATTGAACATGACAGGAGGAATCAACTCTGCTACATACTCCATGAAATGTAAATGTACTGAATTTTGACAAACTATTCAATTGGTTCATAAGAGTTAATGCTATTAATAAGGAGGAAACTTAAAATATTAATAATGATGGAGAATAAGGTGATATAAGGTAGATAGAAACAAAAAGAAAGCAGGAATGGAAGTATTGATACCAGGAAAGATGAAATTTATTATAAAAACTCTAGGATAAGAAAGGACCACTGTGTAAATGATGAGAGACACACTACAGAAAGGTGAGCACTCTTAAATTATATACATTATACAAAATAGTAACTACTTTTATAAACCAAAAACTATTTGGAAAAAGAGTATTAAAACAAATTTGCAGTGGGATATGTTGATTTATCTCCTTAAGAAATAGGAATACCTAAAAGACAGAAATAAAACAGCAAAATTAATCAATTCTGAGCTGAGAAATATATATTATATACACACACACATACCGCATACACATATAGAAACCTATAATGTCATATAGGAATTATACGCTGTTTCACATTTCTTAAAACAGTTGCAGAAACTATATATTTGGTCAATATATTTGATCATAAAATTAGTAAAATTAGAAATAAATAGTAAAAAGATAAAAACACATTTTCCCTCTGGATTATGACATCCTTTGATTGTGATAGGAAGCAATAAAAAACAATGAAAATAAAATTCTCCTTCAAAAATTTATGAGTGGTAGTAAAAGCCAAAATCATGGGAAAATACATTAAGGAATATATTTAAAGAATAAATATAAATAAAGAAGGAATTTACTGTACATATTAAGGAATTAGTAACTATCAGTTACGCAAACCAAAGGAAATAGGATAATCAAGATAAACCAGAAAATAAAAGCAAAGGTTTTGTTTTGTTTTGTTTTATAATGGAGATTGAACCCAGGGATATCTACCTGTGAACTACAATCCCAGCTCTTATTTATTTTTTATTTTATTTTATTTTATTTATTTATTTATTTAGTGGTACTGGAGTTCCTCGGAGCCCTTCTACCTCTGGGCTATACTCCCTGACCTATTTTTTATATTTTTATTTGGAAACAGGGTCTCTTAAGCCACTGCGGCTGGCTTCGAACCAGTGTAATCCTCCTGTCTCCGCCTCCCAAGCGCGGGTATTACAAGCTTGCGCCACCACGCCTGGTTATTTTTTATTTTTAAATTCTGAAACACAGTCTCACTAAACTGCCAAGGCTGGCTTAAACCTGGGATCCTCCTGTCTCGATCTCCCAAGTACCAAGAAATAAAATAGCAAAATTAACCAATTCTTAGCTGTATGCACCGTCACATAGAGCTATAAAAGCTGACTCTTAGAAAAGATTCATAAAGTAGACAGCCCTTCATAGTCCTGATTAGGGAATAATTGGGAGAAAAATAGGGAGAGATACTGAAAATATTTTAACAACTAAGCAGGACTATTTTAAGCATTAAAATTGAAAAATGTAAAGAAATTTATTATTTCTTAGAAGATACAATTAGCCCAAATGATTTCACCATGGAGAAAACTTGTCAAAACTAGTCAGCTCAGAAGACATCAGAAAGATGATGGAAAGAGACATCCTATAAAAGTGGCAGACAGGTTTCTACGTGAATTTTGCATAACCTTCAAAGTATAACCAAGTCCAATGTTCTAAATGCTCTTCAATACCACATTCAACCCCTCCTAAAGAGAGAAGGCATCAAAATTCATATTGTTGATATAGCCTTAATAACAAAATTTGATTAAAATAATATAGAAGAGAAGCTTTATAGATCAATATGTATACAAAAGTTCCAAACAACTATTTTCATGAGAGTCCAGCACTATATATAAAAATAATATACTAGACCTAATTAATAAACAAGTGGTTACTAATCCTTTCTGATCATGCAAGGATTTTTCAATGCTAAGAAGTCTATTAACATGATTATATTAATGAATCAAAATAGAAAACCATGTTTTGAGTAGATTATGAAAATATTTTAGATAAACCTTAGAAAATATTCTTTATTATGATAAAACTTATTTAGAACAAGAAGGAAAAACAAATATGGTAGTCATATTTAAAACAATATTTGAAAAACTAAATAACATTTGAAAATGTGATATAATAGGACAATCCAGTCAAAATCAGAAAGAAAAGTCTACCTATTTTCACAGTCACTATGGAGAATTACTCTTGATGTCTTGGCAATTGCAATAATAGAAGAAAATTACATAATTCACATATATACATTTATATATTTATACATATACATTTTACATGTTGGTAAAAGTTAAAATCAACACTTTTGTTAAAAATATATTTTTGTTAAAAATTCACATATATACACATAAATATGTAAACATATATACATTTATACAGCTATAAATGTATATATATACATATTGGAAAAAGTTAAAATCAGCACTTTTTTATATCCATACAAAAACCATGTGTCTCTAGAAACTCAAATAGAACTGCAAGTGAATTTGGTAATTGAGAATACAAGATTAATAGGTAGATAATATGGGTAACATAGCAAAAGAGTTAAGGCTATAGTTTTTGGATCTGATTGACTTGTGTTTGAATTACAGCTCTGTTGTTCATTTAGCTTAGTTTTAGGTTACCTAATCTTGGCCAAATAACTTGCTTATACAAAATACTCAATTTTCCTGTACTTTAGTTTTTTTTATATGTAGATTGTACTATAGTCTGGGAATGAAATATATGAATATATATATATATATATACACACACACACATATAAGCAATATATATTGCTTTGAATAATGTTCACTGTACCTATATATTATGCAGATTGAAGCCAAATGTATAAGATAAACAGGAATAAACTATTATTAAACAAATACAGTAATTATAAGCAATACCTGGCTGAATTTGGAATTCAAGGGGAAAAAAGAACCTATCACAAAGGTAATAAACACTGTAAAGTTTTTTGTAGTAAATTTTACAAGCATAACATTGGACTCATATGAAGAAATCTATAAAGATTTTTTGAAAAACAAAATACAATATCTAAATGAACAGAAAGCAAATTGATGTTTGGGGATGGAAAGACCAGCAATATAAGAACATTACTTCCCACGAAATGAATGTATGGAAGTCAAATCTATCAAATAAAGTCCCAATAATTTACAGGGTTTTTTTTTTAGTTGTTTTTTTTTTATTGGTGCACTGTATTCATACATCATAATGGGATACAAACTTTTGTAGACATACATGCACACATCGCCCAGTTAGCCCCCACCCAATCCCCACCCCATTCCCTCCCTATCCCTCCTTCCCATGCTTGGCTTAGTGGTTAACATCTAGTATTATAGCAATTTATCCAAAATTAAAAATGATAATTTTACATAACAGTTTCATTTGTCTGATACCAAGCTTTTGATGACTTAAAGATAACACTTCAATATTTCTTTTTGCTTTCTTTCTTACCAGAGAATATTTTTTTCTAATTTTTTAGGTGAAATTATCATATATTTATATTTATTTTTCAGAAAAAAATCTATCCTAATATGGAATATGGACTCTAGATACCCAAAACGATCTTGAAAAAGAACAAAGCTAGAAGATATATATTTTCTGATTTCAAACCATATAAAGCTACAATAATTGAAACAGTGTATTACTGTTCAAAAGGCAGATATATAAACCATTGGAGTTAAATACAAGCCTAGAGCTAAATTCTTCCCTATATTGTCAAGTTATTTTTGACAAGGTTTCCACAAACATTTGGTGGTGGAAATAATAATCTTTTAACTAAATATTTTTGAAAAATAATGCTTACATGGAAAAGAATAAAGTTGGGCCCTTACCTAATCCCATATACAAATATTAAATCAAAATAGATAAAAGACCTAAATATAAATCTTAAGACTATAAACTTTTAGAAGAAAATCTGGGTCATAAAACCTCACAACATTGAAATTGGCAGTGATTTCTTGGATATGATTTCAATGACACAGGCAACAGAAGAGTATACAAACTCCCTAAAAAAAAAAAAATATTGTATATCCAAAGACAATGTAAACGGAGTTAAAAGTTACTAATAGAATGGGATAAAATATTTCCAAATGCTATATCTGAAGGTATATTAATATTCCAACTAGAAATCCTAAAAATTAACAACAATAAAGGCAAACAATACCATTTAGAGATAGGTAAAAGACTAACATAAATAATGAATCTCCACAGATAACCAATCTTAGTTGTCTGTTGGATGGAAAATCTTGTTTCTCTAGTTCTGGTGTGTGTTACCTATTTCTTCTTTGTAGTTAATCTCTTTGAGTATTTTCTCTAGCGCTGGTTTTGAAGACATAAATTCCTTCAGTTTCTGTTTGTCATGGAAGCTTCTTATTTCTCCATCTAATTTGATAGAAAGTTTTGCTGGGTAGGAAATTTTTGGCTGGAAGTTGTTTTCTTTCAGAGTTTGGAATATGTTACTCCAAGCCCTTCTGACTCTCATGACTTGGTTTGGGAAGTCTGGAGTGATTCTAATTGGTTTGCCTCTGAATGTCACTTGGCCCTTTGTTTTTGTTGCTTTTAAGATTCTCTGCTTGACTTCCACATTGGTCATTTTGACAATTATATGGTGTGGGGATCCTCTTCTCTGATCCTCTCTAACGGGAGTTCTATAAGTTTCCTGGACCTGTGTATCAACCTCTTGCTCTATGTTTGGAAAATTTTCTGCTATTACTTCCTTGAAGAGATTGTTGATCCCTTTGGTTTCACTTTCTTTTCCCTCCTCTATTCCAATTATTCTTAGGTTAGCTCTCTTAAAATGGGCCCATATTTATTCAATGTCAGATTCCTACTGTCGGATTATTTTTTTCTAGATTAGAAACTATGCGTTCATTTTTGGAATGATCATCTTCTAAGAGCGAGATTCTATTCTCCATGTGGTCTAATCAGTTGTTTGTGCTTTGAATTGAGGCCTTTACTTCATTAATTGCATCCTTTATCTCTTTTTGGCTCTCTCTGAGTTCTTTTCGAAGCACCTCTATTATTTCTACAGTTATTTTCCTGATTTGATCCTCTAGAAATCTCTGATTTTCTGTTTTATCGGGTTCTGATGTTGTGGGGTTGTGAGCATTCATTGCTCCAGTGTTATTCTTCTTTCCCATGATTTTGGAAGTTTGTGCCTTCTCTGGGTTCTTCCCTTGGGTCACTATGACTTCACTTAAGGTGTTCTGGATCTCAAGTCAGTAGTATCTCATACCCCACTACTCCTTTACTGGGTTGTATCACAGAGTCTCCGACCCAGAGAGTCGATAGAGGCTGCTTTAGACTGTGGGGGTTGCCAGGTTGCACGTTCTCCTATGGTGTGATATCTCTGCCACCGCCCCTCCCCCACTGGGTCATGTCCCAGGGAGTACAGTACTGGGATTTCTCCTCTGTGGCCCGCAATTTGACTCACTGTTCTTGAGTACGCAGATGTAGCTGTACTGGACTCGGTGAATTTACTGTTGCTGCCACTGATGGCAATATGGCGCCGCTTCTACGCCCTTGGCCGTGAGACTGGCGTATTTTTTCTTCTCTGGTTTTGAGTTCCACTCTGAGTCCCTGCAGCGTGTGCTGAGCTCAGCCACTGGGAGCTTTAGATGCTCCCTGTGCCGAAAGATCCCACCTGGCTGTTCCGCAGCGGCTCACCTCGGCTTGCTGTAGCCGTCTGGTGAATTCGCCGCTGCCACCAGCAGTATGGCACTGCTGCCGCATCCTCGGGCGTGAGGCCGGTGTATCTCCTCTGTGGCTCTGAGCTCTGTTCTCAGTCCGCTTTCTCTCTGGAGCCTGGTGATTTTTTTGTTTCTCTGGTGATGGTGTTTTCTGGCTATGAAAGGCGCTGATTTTGTGGTAATGGAGATTGGTTGTTAGTGGGGCTCTTAAGCCCCACTTTTCTCGGTCGCCATCTTCCCGGAAGTCTACAGTTCTTTTTAATTGGAATATGTGATCTTAACATTAATGTGAAAAAATAAATGTCTGAAAATAGCCAAAAATATTTCAAAGACAAATAATGAGAATAAATGGCCTTATTATACTAATTTCTAAAATATTATGATGCTGCTGTATTCAGATCTACATTTCATTGGTGCAAATTATAACAAGTAGATCAGTGTAAAAAACTAAAATTTTTTAAAATAAATCCTAGTATGTACAGAAATTTAACATAAAACAAATTTTTTTTTAATTTAGTAAGATCTGATCAATGGTGCTGGCACAACTGGTTATCCATCTGGAAGAATATAAAATTGGACCCATATCTTCCAGCATATCCAAAAATACATTAAGATGGATTAGAGACAAATGTAAAAAAAAATAAAGCAATACAAATTCTAAACGTTAATTTGGGAAGCTGAATATGACAGGAGTGATTTGCTCCACTAATAGTAGAAAACTCTGAACACAGAGGCTTAAACACCTGAGAGAAGTATTTTCTTGCAAATAATCCCAAAGGAAGACGGTCCAGGGATCAAAGACGCCAGGGGGGACCCACATTCCTTCTGTCTTTTTCTGCTCTGCCGTCCTTAGCATGTGGCTCTTGTCCTACGGCTCCCCAGCAGGCAGCTAGACTTTCCTCTTCCTGTTGAAATAAGGATGAACGCAAAGGTGAGAAGGCCTCTTCTTTCCATTGGTCTGTTTCTTTTTATTCCCCTGAGACTTCTTCCTACAACTTTTTTTTTTTCCGCAGAACCGTTGCACTCGGCCATTCTTAGCTACAGGAGAACGGGAAACAAGAACTATTTTTGCTTCCCAGTCCTTATAACAGAAGGTGGTGAAGAGAAATGAATTGTGGATCCACACAGCCTGTTTCAGACTCTAAATACACCCCAAAAGTAGGGGAGACCATTTTAATGAAAGAAAACCCAGAAGAAAAAAATAGGCTCCAATGATATTTTTAAATTTAAAACCTTTCCTAGGTAAAGTAGAATACCCAGAAATAAAACCATTATATTAGGTAATGTATCTCCAATCCATGTGACATATATAAGGGTTGGATCTATAATATACATAACTTTTACAAAATTAGAACAGAAAGACAAGCAACCCAGGTGTAAAATGGTAAGAATAGATGATTGACCAAGGAGAAATTCAAATGGTCAGTAATTAGGAAAAGAAGAGTCAGTTTTCCTCTTATTCGGAGAAAGGTTATAGCTAATCTCCATCTCTACACAAATCCTGATTTTCATTGTCACATGGATCCTTCCTGAATCCAGTATATCATCAGTGATTTGCTTAGGAGTTTCCTCCCAGCAGCAAATGCATGGCTGAGGCTCCTATGTGAGAGGTCTCTCTGGCTGGAATTAGGAGCACATATCCTCAGAGGAAGAAGCCTTTGGAGATGAGGTTCTTAGAAGCTGTGGCCAGCATGCTGCTGGCCACATCCTTCAGCTACATGTAACTTAGTAGACCCACATGTTCCATCCTGGCATCCTGCATGTTTTTTTCTCATGAAAATATATATATATATATATATCGATTCGTACCAACTGCTAAATACATATTTCTAAAATGAAGACTTTCTATAAAATCACAAAGTTTGGGCTTCAAAACTAAAGCAAACAGAAGCAATTCATAAGTAGCTATACTTAAAATGTTACTCAAAACTCTTATAAAAGCATGTGAAATGAAAACAGAAACAAATTATCCATTGGCTTACTGAGAACAACACAACCTGAAATAAAGAAAAGTAGAAACATCAGGGGTATATGTCTGTAATCCCAGCTACTGAGGAGGCTGAGAAAAGAAAATCACAAATTCCAGGCCTCAACAATTTAGCAAGACCCCTAGCCTGCCTCAAAATAAAAAGTGAAGAGAAGATGGCTAAGGATGGAGCTCAGTGACAGAGAACTTGCCTTGTCTGGGTTCAAGTCCCAGTACCACAACAAACAAACAACAACAGCAACAATCAAGAAAGCTAATAACAGCAAAATAAGAACAGAAGTTATATTTGGAGAGCGAGTCAAAGGTCTAAAGCAGAATATAATCCCTGCTTTGGAACCCCACATGCCAGTTGTACAGTTTGAGGGCTGGAAAAGGAAAACACAAGTATCTAATAAGTGCATAAAAATTTTCTTGGCATCATCAGACATCAGGGAAATGAATATGAAAACCACAAGGTGATACTACTACTCACACGCTGGAAGAGTTAAAACTAAAAAGGTGCAAAGCACCAAATATTAGCGAGGCTTGTTATGTCCCTGCTGTTCCAGTGGCTGCTTTTTAGTTCAGGCTGGACTCCAGGTAAAGCTAGATCAGAGGTTGGCAGAGCACTTTTGATGCCGCTTGGGGATGGATGATCTAGATCAACCCAAAGTTTCTGGTGTCCCAAAAACTTTTAACCCTTGTGACTTCCATCCAAGGCCTTATTTTTCCCTTCCTTTTTCTTCTCTTTGGACTTTTGTTGCTCTTGTTCTTGACTTTGTCTCCTGTTCCATTGTGTTGCCTTCTTCTTGACTCTGCATAGACTTACATAAAGAGTTTCTACAAATCAATAACAAAAGATAGCCCAATTTCAAATGGGGAAAAAACTTCTAAGCAAAATATCACGTTAAAAATACACAAATGTCTAATAAGTGCATGAAAATTTTCTTGGCTTCATTAGCCATCAAGGAAATGAATATGATAACCACAAGGAGATACTACTACTCACACACCAGAAGAGTTAAAACTAAAAAGATCCAAAGCACCAAATGTTAGTGAGGCTGTAGAACAACTGGGACTCCCACATATTGCCTATGAGAGTGCAAAATGTAAAATGGCACAAGTGCTTTGTAAACTAAGATTTCATATAGAAAGTTAAAAAATCATATCTCCTCCTTGATCCAGAAATTTAGTTCCTAGATATTTACTCAAAGCAAATGAAAACTTAGGTTTACAGCAGCTTTATTCATAATCGTTCCAAGCCAAAATCACCAAGCAACTGGATATAATCAATTGTAGTAAATCTCTACAATAGGATAAGACTTAGCAATACAAAAACGTGAACTACCCATTCATGCAACAGTGTGGAAGAATCTCAGGAATATCCAGTTAGTCAGAAAGAGCCAGAGTACATATCATATAACTTTATTTATATAACATTCCAAGAACAGACAAGAGTAATCTAGCATAGGAGAGAGCGGAACAGTGGTTGCCTGTGGGTGAGGATTGTCTCGGCACAGGCCGACCGACTTGCCTCGCAGCTTGGAGATGTGCCATATCTGCTTTGGGCTTGCGGTAGATGGATTTCTTAAAACTCATGAAAGTGTCTGCTTTACAACTGTGAATCTCACTGCATGGGAAACTTACCTAAAAAGTAATATTAAAACCAAAACAAAACTAGACATGTTCAAAGAAATGTAGTTGAACGTGGCGAGTTTGGGGTTTGTACTTTTCCTCTCCTGCAGTTTCAGCCTGGGTGAGATTTCATTTGGAGCCGAAGGCAGAGTCACGTGGTGTCTACTGAGCCATAACCACAATCTTCTCTTAAAAACAACCTCTGCTGCTGTTGCACTGTGAGGTTTTGCTGGATAAAGACATTTTTCCCATTATCATAATAGTATGCATGACATAACCAGGACCGCGCCGAGAGAATCCAGAGTTGGTGCCATCTAGCTGGGACGAAGCCTTTTGAATATTTTCATCACTCCCCAAACACAAAAAGGCCTGTTTTGACTGAAAGAGGGTCTTGACTAGATTAGAGTGAAATGAAGAGTGAAGTTAGAGGTAGGAATATGGTTGGGTGTGGCACAGACCCTAGAGGAATGTACATGTAAGATAAATTTTTAGCCTCTGTATCCATAGGAATATTTTACTGTTCTGTGGGAAAAGATAAGGCTCTTTCTCCACTGCGAACTCATGGTTCATTTATTAAAGTTAGTAATCAAAAAGGGGGAAGGGGTAGGTTTAGAACTTAAATATTACTAAAGTGACAATAACTTATTAAATGTTTCTATGTACTGTATCTTCTAATAGGTCAGAGGAATTTAATTCACCTTTCTCAAATGTGAGGCATGCAGGTTATACACATAGTTTTAGAATGTCACTGATAGCACTGGGCAGATTAATACTAAAAAAATAGTATTAGTAACTCTTTTTATTAAACTATTAATTATGAGCTGAGTGTGGTGGTACATGCTTAGAATCCCAGTACATGAGAGAGTGAGATAGGAAGATCGTAGGTTTGAGGCCAGACTCAGCAATTTAGTGAGTCCTTCCACTCATGAGACCTGGTTTCAAAATAAAAAATAAAATAGGGCTGAGAATGTAGCTCAGAGGTAGGATGGTTCAATCACCAGTACCCACTGTAAATATATACTAATGGTGGAGCCGGGCATGGTGACGCACGCTTGTAATCCCCGCGCTTGGGAGGCGGAGACAGGAGGATCGCGCAGGTTCGAAGCCAGCCAGGCATGCTGGCTTAGGAGACCTTGTTTCTAAAATAAAAATATATGTATATAAAGATAGGTCTGGGAGTGTAGACTGGAGATAGAAGGGCTTCCAGGAACCCCAGTACCACCAAAATATATATATATACTAATTGTGGTATCTCAACACTATTTTTATACTGCTTGTAGAAGCAAAATGGAATAAATTGCTTTTCTCATTCTTCTTATATTTATTGTATTTGTTTCCTTTTTTTTTTTTTTTTTTTGCACTGTGAAAACATATTTAACCTTCAGACATGTTGGAAATCGTCAACGAGGAAGTTTCAAGAGCCAAGAGGAAAATGCTTTTACTTTTAAAGACTGAAATTTGGTTTAGTCTTGGATGCCATTAGGGTGAATAATGGGAACTGATCCTAGACTTCAAAAGAAATATGACCATATGGTCTCACCATTCAGCACTTAATGCTGCTATGAATTTCCAGTTAGACCCCAAACTTTTCATTTCCCCAGTATCCCCCCTCACCTCTGTCATTGTCCAAAAATGAAAGGAATCCCAGATCCTTTTTCATGTTTTCTGAACTACTGCTGCTGAGCAAACTTATTTTGTGTGTGTGTGTGTGTGTGTGTGAAAACAGGGTTTTCTAAAAAGGAGACAAAAACCTGAAGCATTCATCAGATCCACTAGGCTAATTACTGCAACTCCAAAGTTTATTACTTTTAAATATTAACTGCTTAAAATGATTCATTTGGAGATCAAAATGATTAATCCTCCTCAGTCACTATAAATGTCAGCAGCGGGATTAAAGGATTTAGATGGTCATGTTTACTCAACCTTAAATTTCTGTACTAAAGACACAAGTTAAATAGCTCCAGTTTATCATTGTTTCATGTTAATGTTTTCCTCTTAACTCCCTCTTTTAGCTCCCCTGCCTACCTGATTGTTAACTAATTTTGGCTGTTAAGTAGGCAAGTGCTCCTTTCAGGCTTGGCAGCCAACCTGCTTTGTAGATTACCTACCAGAAGGTGTGAGTAGATAGATAGCTTACAGCCCTCCTCGGGACACAGTGGGGGTAATCCTCTCCCCCTGCCTCGCCCTTTATTGGTCTGATGTCTTGAGCCCCCAGCTTATTGCTAAACTTGTATCCGGTGCCTTGCCACGTTGCCAATTTTGGATCCACATTGTGAATCACTGTGGTGTGCTTCTGTCACAATTATTAAACACCTGCTGCTCAATGCCAAACTAAACGTGAATTTATACCAAGACCCACTGCAGTTTGACTATCAGATACCAGCAGATATGTCCTGGGCATATTATCACTTCTGGGTCTTGGATTGTTCTAAAGGAGTAATTGCTAAGTAGAAGTTAAGAAGCAAGTTCACTTTCAGGTGTCTTTGATAAAAGAAATGAAAGTTATTTCTCTAATTACTGCTGGTTGCTACAATCACTTTTTTAATGGTTGTATGTATAAATCCTTCACGATACAGGCTTAAGAGATGCTCTTTTGCAATTTGGGTTTTCCCATTTGGACCCTTACCTTCCATTCAGTATCTGTTTGTTGCTCCTCTTCCTCAGGCCTCACAAATCTTATTTTGGAGAAAATGCATGATCTCCAGGCCTATTCCTTGGAGAATCCCACTTTTTCTGCTTGCAGATATACTGGAAGCTTTCCCTTCTCACCCACCTCATCAAGCTGCCCTTAGTATCTAGCCTCAAGGTGCCCATTACAGTGCCTTCGAGATGATTGCTGGGGGAGTTTCCTGCACTGGCTTCCATTACATTTGTGTTCTGAGTAATAAATTGGATTATAAGTATGGTGTACACAGGTAATTCTCAATGTTCTCTGAACATCTGAGGTTTTCAGTGTGGGGGCAGAGAGGCATGCTACCTTTTCTCGTCCGTCATAATGGCCTGTAGGACACTCATATAGCAAGAGTTCTCAAGAGCAAAGCATCACAAATTTACTTAGCCAAGGTCTTACTGATATGGGAGCCTTTAGAAATGAAGAGTTATAGACCCAGAGAAAGCTGTCTGTTTTTAGGCTTGTTGAAAAATGGGCAGCCATATAGGTGTGTGGACTGGACAGAAAGGGTTTAACATAACGGTAATAGACAGAGGGCAAGCCCAGCGAGGCTGCTCTGTTCAGATTCTGCCTGCCCTCTTTCTGTAAATTTCTTTATCCTGGTATGGCGCAGGACCCCACTGGATGGAAGGTCTTCTAGGGAGAAGGAAGACAGCGTGGCCTTTCTAAGTTTTATAGTTTGCTTTGGGAGAGAGGGAGAGTCCATTTTCCTTGAGCCACCTTGGGGAAGAGGAATTCCGGTTTCTGTGATTCTCTTCAGGAGTGAAGGATGAGAGAGGACCAGGTCAGAGAGAGACTGCTTCTGAGGGAGCATCAGAGGCCTCCAGTTTCCAAAGTACGCAGCAAGCCAAAGTGCCAGACTTTGGTGGGTTGTTTTCTGAACCCCAACATCAGTATGTGGTTTGGGATATTAACAACATATTAATAGATACGTTTGGTAAGTAGGTAAATATATTTGCATTTTATGTGCAGAATGGAGGAATTCAGGTACCTAGTGGGACTTTTAACTTTTACAAATATGGTTTTATGTAGAACCTTATAAGGTTTATATTCTCTTTGGAATTTATATTGCCATTTTCAAGAATAGGTATCCTCTCCAAACGGTAACAAACAGGAAAATTAAAGACCTGGAGTGTCCTATAAAATATGCAACAGGAAATGGAGTTACATATATTTCTATCACTGTGTGATCTTCTGACCATTTGGCAAACACATCCTAATAGGGAACTCGAGTGAGATGGTAGAGCTGTTGATTCCACACACACCTAATGAGGAGTGTCTGCCTGGTGTGCAGTTTCGTGATGTGCTTGACTATGGAGGAGTGTCACTCAGTGCCTGGGAATAAATAATTTCATTCAAGCTCACAATAACAAAAAAAGAGACTATGTTTGATTATTTTATTTTGTGTCTTATATTTAATTGATTTATCCATTTCTCATACTTGAATTTTGGAGTTGTTATTAAAGAAGAAATAGGTTATTCTCATGTAAATAATTCATATACCATGAAAAAAAGGAAAGGGTTAAAACAAAGTAAAAAATGCTTCCATCTATATCTAACATAAGTTCATTCTTATACACTAAGGAAAGGATTATTTAAAACCCGACTTTCTCAAAAGATGGTAATATTTTAAATTTGTAATTATTGCATACTCACTATTAAACATCAAACCAAGAAAGTATATTTATAAAGGTCAGGCTTTGGATTTTTGTTCACTCTGTGTTTAAAAATAATTATGAAAAGTAAAAATTCAAAACTATAAAGTAGAAAATAACTAAGTTCTTTCAATTCCCCTTCTAAATAGACCTTCATAAGAGTTAAATACCTTTTCTTACCAGGCATGGTGGCGCATGCTTGTAATCCCCATGCTTGGGAGGCGGAGATAGGAGTATCGCGCAGGTTCAAAGCCAGCTGTTCTGGCTTAAGAGACCCTGTTTCCAAAAAAAACTATCAAAAAAAGGTCTGAGAGTGTAGCCCAGAGGTAGAAGGGTTTCCAGGAACCCTAGTAACACACACACACACACACACACACACACACACACACACACACACACATAATATATATATAACATATATATTATATAATCTTTTCTCATCCCTATTTATGCTCAGACCATCAGCACTTATATACGTTTTCTTCCTTAGTTTTTACAAGTGGGATCATAATGTTCAATACTAGTTCAAAGCTTATATTTTTAAACTTAAAATATATACAATAGGCTCCCCTCCAGATCTGAAGATATAAGTCCAAACTTATTCTTTATGCTAGTTACACAGTGTTTCATAGCATGGTCATATAATTTACTTAGACATTCCTTTTCTGGTAAACAAACACTTGGGTTATATAAATTTTTTGCAGCAGTGATATATTAAACATTTTTGTTCATGTATATTTAGGCTCAAGTAATTTTGTTTGTATAGGAAATAGTCTCAAAGGTACACAAGCTGAGCTTAAGAGTATTTGTAATTTTAATAGAAAAAATATTTTATAAAGAATAAAAGCATAAAGCCAGGCGTTGTGGCGCACGCTTGTAATCCCAGCATTTGGGAGGCTGAGACAGGAGGATCACGGTTCGCGGCCAGCTTCAGCTACTTAGCGAGACCTTTTGCAACTCCGACCCTGTTTCAAAAATATATATATAAAGACTGGCTCAGAGATAGAATGATCCTGGGTTCCATCCCCAGTACTGCAAAAAAAAAAAAAAAAAAAAAAGAAGAAGAAGAAGAAGAAGAAGAAAAGCATATAGAAGAAAAAAGGATAATAATGCATTCTTGTAGCAGGCCCATAGAATCAATTGCATTTTAAAAGAAAATGAGTCTTGTTTGCCCCCTAAATCCAGTACCCATGACCACTGCAAATTTCATACCCTACTTACAATGCGGTAAAAAGAGAACCAACAGATAGTAGCAGGTATTGATGAGAAGGTGCAGAAACTAGGGCCCTCATGTACTGCTAGTGGGAAGAGAACAGTGCACCTGCTGTGCAAAGCCACCTGGAGGTTCTTGAAAAGGTAGCACCTAGAGCCCCCACGTGACCTCTAGGTACATACCCGAGAGAAATGAAAATGTGTGCACACAAAAACTTATACATAAGAATTTCTGGCATTTCCATAATAGCCCCAAAGTAGATACAACTCAGGCATCCATTAATTGATGAATGAATAATGACTAAAATATGGTACATCCATACAGTGGAATATTATTAAACCATAAAAAGCAAAGAAGTATTGATATATGATGCCACATGTTTAAACTTTGAAAGCATAATGCAAAGCGAAAGAAACCAATCATAAAAGACTACCCACTGTAGGATCTTCTTATCTATAATGTCCAAATTAGGAGATGGATTAATGGTTCCCTCAGGCCAGGAGAGCGAAGAAGTAAGGGGAAAATGGAAGGTCGCTGATCACTTTTACAATATTTTGGGGGGTTTAATAAAAGTAATCTAACATTGATTATTGTCAATAATTGCAGAACTGTGTGACTATACTAAAGACATTGAAATATACTTTTACTGGATACATTGAATGGCATATTAGTTATATCTCAATAAAGCTTCAAAAAGAAAAAGAACAAGCCAGTAGGAGAAAATGAGCCCAATCTAGACATTAGAGAAATCTAGACATTAGAAGGGAGAGGTGGGCCAGGCGTGGTGGCGCACGCTTGTAATCCCCGCGCTTGGGAGGCGGAGACAGGAGGATCAGATCGCGCAGGTTTGAAGCCAGCTGTGCTGGCTTAGGAGACCCTGTTTCCAAATAAAAATATAAAATAAGTCTGGGAGTGTAGTCTGGAGAAGGGTTCCATCCCTAGTACCACCAACAAAAAAAAGAAGGGAGAAGAGGATACACTGGCCCTGGTGTGCTATCTTTGCCCTTTGTGACTCTGCCGTCTCTTAGTCTTTTCCTTTTCAACTCAAATAAAAGACAGTAGATATCCTACCCCATTGGCAGACATGACTGTTCCTCTGAAAGATCTGATGAGGTTCTAGGCACCATGTAGAAACACAGGCCGCACAGTGAACCCGTCCTTCTGACCAGTCATTTATTGAAGGGGCCGCCACTCCACGCCAACCTAATGGAAGCATTTCTTCTCAGACCAGTCTTTCTGCGTTGTTACATATGCTAACTCTCTTATTAGATGGAAACTTTTTTTTTTAACGATACAACCTGCCTAGGTTGTTTGTTCAGTTTTTCTTTTATAGATTTTCAAATTTATGAGTGTCATAAAACAAAAATGCCTAATCTACTCCAAGCTCACCTCGCATTTTAATCACAGCGAATTCTACCCGCAGGTATACTTTGTTCCTGCTACAATTTATTGTTTTGGTACTGTTTCAAATTGTAATGGGAAACTCTGCTGTTGGCCCTGCTGATCAAGGTTACCAAAATTCAGGGAGCAGAAGATAAATACTTATTTGCCAGTCTTAGCCAAACAGAATGAATATAAAGACTATGAAGGACAGAAAGAGAAGGTAATGGCGTTAGAACTATTGCAAAGTACATAAGGCTTTTCTAAGCTGCAGAAACCATGGAAAATAAGAATAAAACAGTTGTTTCTGGAGCTGACGCTAAGCAGGCCTGTCTAGGGTTGAGCCTGTCCCAGAGCTGCCTTGTTTTGCCTCTTTTTCCGCCTCTCTCTATTGCCTTCAAGGTATCCCAGAGCCGGGCATGGTGGTGCACACTTATAATCCCAGCACCTGACTGAAATGGGAAAATCAAGGGTTTGAGACCAGCCTCAACAACTTATTGAGACTCAGCAACCTAGCAAGACCCTATTTCAAAACAAAAATAAATAAATAAAAATAAAAAAGGGCTGAGGCTGTAGCTTAGAGGTAGAATGCCCTTATATTCAACCTCTAGTACTACCAAAAAAATGGGGGTTCCAAAGCAACACTACCCCAGCCCAACCCTCTTACATCCTCCATCCCTCACCCACCGAGTCCTCACTTAGGAACTCTTCTTTTCTGTTCTTCTCTGTATTTGTCCAAACTATGTAGTTTTGTACAAGTATAATCTATTTTGCTAAATGTCACTAGAGTGTAAGAAATAATCGGATAGACTAACTTATCCTGGCTTAATGGTTAGATCTCCCCAGGGGTGTTTGCATTAAAGCAACTGTTCCTAAAATCAAAAATCCTTAACTAAAGAGGAGAAAGAACAGCAATAGAATGTGTATCTTTGAGGCAGAGATGTTTTTAAAAGAAGGTTGATTACTTAAGTAAAAGTCAACCTTTGTGGTGAGGTGGCTATTTGCGAATGATTTGAGAGTTATTCTTTCCCCAACATCAAATTAGATATTTCTCTTGTCAAGGTATTTTTTAAGGTATTTTTCCCCCATGTTTATATAAACCATCTTGTCAGCCACATTATGAGGGTTCTGGAAGATGAAAACGTGTGGTGAGGTGCTTGGATCCAAGTTAGGGAGGGGCGTTTTTGTCAGTGGGTCCATCCCAGGCCAGGTTTAGTGTTTGTTCCTCCGGACACAAAAATAAACTTTTCAATTCAGTAAAGAAATTGAACAGGGACTTCTGCTACTGTGCTTGTTTTCTAGTATGTAGTTCAGAAACAGCCAACAAAGTGCCGAGTCATTGAAAAAGGTTTCTCCAGAGGGTCAGAGGGCTCCGAAGCTCAGGAGCCTGTACCAGGTCATAGAGTCATTGAAAAAGGTTTCTCCAGAGGGTCAGAGGGCTCCGGAGCTCAGGAGCCTGTACCAGATCGTAGGGATGACACCTTGGACACTCAACTGCTCAGTGAACTGTGTTTACATACCTGGAGAACAAAGAAAGAGCAGTTTTCTGTTTTCTTTTACTTTATAGATTTTTGCATCAAGATTGCAATAGGGTGAAAAGTCAATAACTGAGAAAGATTAGAGTTCTTCTTGTCTTTTAACTTCCTTCCTTTTATTCTGTAGTGTGGCTATCCCTCAAAATAGGGAGAGGCAGAGGATCTTATCTTTGATTCTTTCCCCTCTTTAAAAGTTATTTTGAGCTGGGCACCTGTAATCCTAGTATTTAGGAGGCTGAGATAAGGATTGTAGGTTCAAAGGAAGGTCCACAGCAATTTAGTGAGACCCTATTTCAAAATAAAAATAATAATAAAATAAAATAAGACTGGGGGTGGAATGAAGGGACAGAAGGCCTCTGGGTTCAATCCTCAGTACTCCGCCTCTCAAATATTCTGCATTCTTATTTTGAAGTATCTGTATATTTGATGGTGATATTTGTCTATTTTAACGTGTTCCCCCCATTTGAAACACAGCAGTGAATAAACTTTTCCATTCATTCTACCAACTGTTCATTATGACATTGACTTTGTTTGGGCTGGTTTTCTTTTAATTTTTTTCCGTGTGTGTGTGTGTGTGTGTGTGTGTGTGTGTGTGTGTGTGTTATTGGGGACTGAACCCAGGGACATTCTACCCCTGAGCTTCATCCCATCGTCCCTTTTTATTATTATTTTTCTTTAGAAACTGGGTCTCTCCAGGTTGCTGCTAGTTTTGCTAAATTGCTGAGACTGTCCTCATACCTGTGATCCTCCTGTCTCAGCCTCCCAAATGCTGGGATTACAGGCTTGCTTCACCATGCCTGGCTTGGATTGATTTGTTAAGTACAATCCACATGAATTCTTTACTGACATCAATGCCTTATCTCATTGGGCTTGCCTTCCTTCTCACTGTTCAGTAGGCAGGCCACTTTTTGCCTTATTTTAAGATAATTTTTGGCTCAGATATTTATTCATCTCTCCATGATAAGCCCGGTTTGATTTCCAACTAACTGTAGCAACAGATTTTCATTATTTACGAGTGTCATTGTCAAAATCCATTTGGAAGTCTGAGAGAGATAAAGCTGATTCCCACTTCTGATATGACCATGGCAATAAAGCAATTAACCACACTAGTTAAAATATGCTGAGGCCTGGAGGGCACTAATGTCTTTACAACCAAATATTTACACTATTGTGCATTATGTGTGATATATTTTCTAGAAGATCCAACATGTTATCTTATAACAAGTAATTTATGAGTCCCTCTTTAAAAACAAATATAGCTTAGGTTTCTTATACCAGTAAAATAACTTTAAAATGCTCATAGGTTTCAGAGCTAAAAGTAGGAAAATTAAAACTATGAGTAATATAAATGCTTAATATTCTTAAAAAGTTTGGTTATTAAGTAGTTGCCTTTAAATAGGTCTTGGTATATTGCCATTTTGTAAGAGTATTTTGATTCTGATTGACACAGATTTACAATCTCAGGTTTACAATAATAAACCTTTATGTGTAGACTACAAGCACATGTTTTGCCCACTTTCTCATCCAGTGTATCATCAAATATATGTGAAGTTTCAGGAATATGTACAGGATTGGAAAAGACATTAATAACAGCAATCATTTTAAGGTGTTATCTCATTTAAACATTTTTGCTTTAAGTTATCATAGTGTCATGAGTTTTATTATGCTCAATTTATTAGTAAAGGCTCACAGAGTTCACAACCATTTATTTTTTCAGGGAACTTGAGTTAGGTGAAAATATATAATAAACCTGTAATTTCAGTATTTGGGAAGCTGACACAGAAGATTGTAGGTCCTAGGCCAGTACAGACAACTTAAACTCTTTTTCAAAATAAAAAGGAGTAGGGGGTGTATCTGAGTGGTAGAATGCCCCTGCATTCAATCCCCAATAACAGTAACACACACGTATACACACACATTGACTAGACTCCCATTTCTACTTAAGGAATAACTTTTTTTTGAGGGAACCCTTTTCTAAAGGAGTGACATCTGATTGGGGAAACCCTATAGTTTAGGACTAGAGCCAGATCATGGAAAGTAGCTGACAATTTCCATTGCCTCCGAAGTCTGCTAAACAAAATTTTGCCTTTGGTAACAAATCCTTTCTCTGGGTTGAGTTTCCATGGTCTAGCCACTCGTCTGTCTCTGCGGAGATGCTTATGGATGGGAAAGTTGACAAAGGAACTCTAAGCTGGGACACGGGGCTGGGGGGCAGTGCAGTCTCCGCGCCCCCTCCTCTCAATAATCACACTCACTTGACTATATACGGTGGGAAATGAATGCCTGGTACTGAGAACAGAAAAGCCTAAACTTGCAAGTGTTTATTTCAGGGGGACTTTTAATTAAAAAAAAAAAAGAAAGAAAATAAAATCTAAATTAAGACTAACCATAATCATATACTCACTAGTTGTTATCTTTTTTTCCCCCTAATTAGGACAGAATTTTACCCTAAGGCAGTTAGGAGTTTGCGAACCAGCAGCTCGAAGAGGACTGGCATTTTGTGCTGAAATGGGGCTCCCTCACAGAGGTTACTCTATCAGTGCAGGGTCAGATGCTGATACTGAAAACGAAGCAGTGATGTCCCCAGAGCACGCCATGCGACTCTGGGGCAGGGGGGTCAAATCGGGCCGCAGCTCCTGCCTGTCAAGCCGGTCCAACTCAGCCCTCACCCTGACCGACACAGAGCACGAGAACAAGTCGGACAGTGAGAACGGTAAGTTTCATTTTCTGCTTTCTAAAGTTGGCATTCAGTGCTTCTGTTTTTGTTGACAACGAGTCTGTGTGCCTTCCTTCCATTCTCTTTTCTTCTTCCTTTTTTCTTGTTTAATGTGGTAGAACCTAAGGACTACCCTTGAATAATGCATTTTTTTTCATGGAAAAATCAATACTGGACATCCGATTGTTCAATTATGCAAGCAGTCTAGAATATGTTAACTATAGTTTTGAAATACAGTTTTAATTGTGTACAAAAAAAAAAAGATCAGCTTAGCTTTGACTTATCTTGGACCATATCACCTGTTGTCCTCTGTGGAGTAGCAAAGCAACTGTTGATAAAATTTACCCCAGAACCAGGTTGCCATCAAAGATGTCTTTGTAGATTCCTCTTGAAGATATCTTAAAGAAGTTTCAGAATCTTAGAATGGATGAGCGAGCAGAATAGTTTATTAATAGGGTTCAAGTGATTGAAGAACAAATTTGATCATGCGTTAAACTTATGAGCTGGTGAGAGCAATTGAAATCCTGGTAAAGAGGGGGAGCGCAGCCTTTGATGTGCTTTGGGAACTGGATTACTATGCAATTAAACCCACATACAAAAATTGGATTTAAGGAGATCCAAATAGCAGCTTAACATAGCATAAGAAAAATGTTTTTTATAAATTAATGGGACTTCTGTCCTATTGCTATTGCAGGATTTTTAAGAAAACAGCTAATTTATTAACTTAAAAGAAAACTTAATTTTTAGCTAGTGCCATTCCTAGGAAGAATTGGAACATCAGTACCAATGCACTAGGCAACAAAAATGAATTCTCCTTCAGCTTTTAATATTAACAGTGCACTTGCTGCTTCGGTCTGGTTATTAATGCTATGTATATCCAATGCATCAAAAAGCAAAGAGAAAATTAAAACAGAAAAATCATGTGGCATTTGAAAAGAAAGATGGTTGTTTTATTAATAGTATTTCATTTTTATCATTTATTGAGCAACTTTGTCGGCTTTGCTTTGTAATATGAGAGCAGGTCTGTGGTTAACTTCTGGTTTCAGCTAAGTCAACAGTGTGAAGTGGTACCTTGTGCTTCTCACTGCTTATTAGGCATTTCATTTCTATTCATGGGATGAAAAGTCTAATTTAATCCATCGAAAACAATTTCTTATCTTATGTAGAAGACTGGAGCACATTAAAGTAAAGTCAAGATGAATTAATAATATGCATGCAGTATGTTCATTTTGGAAGTGTGAGGTCTTGGTAGAGGCAACCTTTATTTCAACCCCAAACAAGAACCAAGGGGAGTTCTTTTTTGATCAAATGAGTCTGGGGATCAGGCTGCCAACATTTCCCTAGCCAATCCATTTGCCTCAGTAAAGCCTGTGTTTATATCAATTTTCATAGTGGATGCAGAAATTGCCAATCTTAACCACTTTTGATTTGGTATAAATATTGCTTCCAATCTAGCTGCACCTCACATGATACCCCTTGAGCAATCGCAGGTACATGATTATATTCAAATTTTGCATTTGATTTTCCTAAAATACACAAAGCAACTTGTGATATCATAGAAAGGAAAAAAGACTGCAGCAAGAGAATGCATTTAGTTCCAACTATCCACATCATCTAGCATTCTTATCCATAGCTATGAAATAGCTATGAAATAGTTTTCACATGGGGCCAACTTGCCCTTCCTTTCCAAAATCTTTGTGGCATTCTCTCTCTCTCTCTCTCTCTCTCTCTCTCTCTCTCTCTCTCTCTCTCTCTCTCTCTCTCTCTCTCTTTCTCTCTCTCTCTCTCTCTCCCTCTCTCTCTCTCTCTCTGTAATAAAAGTATATCATGTTATTGTATCTGTAGTGGCAAAAATATGTTCATTTTATTTTATTTTTTCGGTGGTACTGGGGTTCCTGGAAACCCTTCTACCTACGAGCTACACTCCCAGACCCATTTTATATTTTATTTGGAAACAGGGTCTCTTAAGCCAGCGAGGCTGGCTTCTAACCAGCGCAATCCTCCTGTCTCCACCTCCCAAGCGTGGGGATTACAGGTGTGTGCCACCACACCCAGCCTCATTTTATTTTTTAATCATATATTAGCTGGGCATGGTGGTGCATGCCTGTATTCCCAGTACTTAGGAAGCTGATACTGGAGGATCTAAGGTTCAAGAACAGCTTCAGCAATGTAGTGAGATGAGACCCTCAACAACCTAGCAAGACCCTGTTTCAACACAAAAAATAAAATAGGGCTGGAGGTGTAGTTTGGAGGCAGAATGCTCTAGTTCCAATCCCCAGTACCACAAAATGAATGAATGAATGATGAATAAATGAGTGAATTAATGAATATAATAAATATATGTATCTATGTATGTCTATGTCTGCTATCTCATAGTGAATTCCTGAAACTTGTGCTATTTCTATCTTTTGAAAAAACAAAAAGTCAGTCCGGCATGGTGGTGCATGCTTGTAATCCCAGTATGTGAGAGGCCAAGACAGGAGGATTGCAGGTTCAAGCACAGCTTTAGCAAGTAGCAAGTCCCTCAGCAATTTAGTGAGACCCTGTTCAAAACAAAATATTGAATTGGCATCTAGCTCAGAGGTAGAACTCACCTGGGTTCAATCCCTAGTAACATTAAATAAATAAATAAATAAATAAATAAATAAATATTAAACTTGGTAATCTTTAGCTAATAGCATATGCTACCCAAATGACTGGAAGGAGAATTGAAGACATGTGAGTGTCTCACATCACCGCCCACTCCATCTGCATGGATTATTATTAACCAGAGGAGAGTCTCTTTCCCCTGGGGATCTCACAGACCCTGTTCTTGGTGATGGAAACACTAGAGAAGTTATGGTCTTTCATTTCCTCAAGTGGTAGTTACAAAGCAGAATGAAGAGAGACCGAAGGGCGTGGTGCAGGGCCTTGCCTGGAAACCCAGGATCCTTGGCAGCCTTTGCTGAAAGTAAACAGGTTAGCCAAGTGGAGGCTATAGCGTCAAAAGCAATGTTTGTGGAGTTGGGCCCTGATGACTTAAGTTTGTGTTTACTCTCTTCTTGAGGATTGGTTATGATTATTTTTTAAACAACATTTTGATGGTCTAAGAATTCCCAACAAGGTCAGTTTATGAAAGAAAACAGGAGTAAAGCAAGTAGGTACCTTATCCTAAGGAGCCCTGGCTATTTCCTATATTTAATACGTAGATCCATAGGAACATTTCAGATTAATTTATCTGTTCTGAAATTTTAGTGATTATTCAGAAGGAGCAACAATTCATTAAAGTCATTAATTACATTAAGATCAGGGAAGCAGAGTTTTCTGAGTTGCAGAATTAAATAAGAACATTGGGGCTTTTTTTCCTGATATTTAAAAAAAAAAAGTTCTTTTCCCCTTAAGCCAGCTTACAGCAAAAACTAAAGTCTGAAGTCATATAGAGATTCTTCTAAGATCTTTATAAATGATATTCTTAAAACTAATATGTAGCCGGGCGTGGTGGCGCACACTTGTAATCCCTGCACTTGGGAGGCGGAGACAAGAGGATTGCGTAGGTTCAAAGCCAGCCGCGCTGGATTAAGAGACCCTGTTTCTAAAAATAAAAAATAGGTCTGGGAGTGTGGCTCAGAGGTAGAAGGGCTTCCAGGAACCCCAGTATCACACACACAGAAAAACTAATATGTATTTCTACTTTAATTACTGTTTTTAGTTAAATATTTTAATATAAAATTACTAAAACAATTCAATTCTCTTAGTATTTTAAATTGCTTTAACTTTGGAAGATGATTGCTCTTTTCATTTGTTTGACTCCTCAGTTATTTTCATTGTCTAATTTTACTCATATTTGTACTAGCTTGAGATGTGTCAGTAGAAATCTTACTATGTCACTAAAGGTTGAGAGAAGAAGGGCATATACAAAATAATTCACCAAATGAGACTCATTTAAGAACCAGCCATTGATTTGTTTTCATCCGGTTTAACATGAGTGTTTTCATTGACTGTTTTCATCATTCAAAATTACTGTGAGTGAGGCTGTGTTTCCCCAGGAAAAGATGTTATTCAACATTTGTAAAATTATGCGAGCAGAGTGTCTGATGTTCTTGTTGTAACTTCAAAGAAGAGTTTAGTCACTGAAAGAGATTAGATTTCACTTGCTTATTGATAAAGAGGCCAACAGTTCAAGTTAAAAAGGTGCTGGAGTGGGAATTGGGTAGGGGTTAAATCAGTGATGTGTACATGTCTGTAAACACAAGTTTTTTTTTTTACCCCAATATGATGTATGAATATAATGCACCAATAAAAACTAAAAAAATAAAAGGTGCTGGAACCGCTGCGAAGCTAAGGAAGTTTGGATGGCTAGCACATCTCAGAAGAGCCAAAGAATATTCTGACCTCGTCACATGTCTCCACATTAGCAGAGAAGCAAAACAAGAGATAGAATTTATTCTTTTGCAAAACTAACTTTTCACCAGATAATCTATCCTTTTGCAAAACTAACTCTTCACCAACCATGAGAATGTGAAATTAAAGAGAATTTGGAGGAAAAAATTATACCATATTGCATTTTATATGGAATTCCAAATGTTAATCTTGTTTCAAGTTTAAGATATGGGGAAGTTGTTTCCTTACACATATTAATTGTTGCAGTTCCTATAAGTCACCTGCCATGAGCCAGGGCAAACTTTGGAGGGGCAGTGATTTGTGATCACCTTTTAATAGCAGTGCTAGTAAGCTGTTGAAAGGTTACGAAATAAATGTGATACGATGTCCTAATCAAAGACAAAATTACCAGTGTGCTTTGGATTATTTTAAGCATCTTTCCTGTCTCTGATGTGTGGTTAAAAGACCCCTGACTGAATTCTCACTATCTAGCTTTGCAAGTTATCTGATCTCCATTCCCAATATCTACTTAAATGTCAGGAACAAAGGACTGTTTTACTTTTTTCAAAACATTCATCTTTAAACGATTTGCAGGCACATCATTTTCCAGAGCAGCCAAACAAGTAATATTTATTCTTTGTCACTTAGCAGTGGGGTACCACAGAAGGTGCCTGGATTCAGAATCATGGGTCAGAGTGTTTCATTCACTTCGCTAAGACTGTCTTTTGAGTCACCAGGTTGTGAGTCCCCCAGCCTTCCCATGTCTGCCTGCTACTTCATCATTCCTACTGCTAGCTCCAGAAATGGGCTGTTGTCTTATTCAAGGTCCTTCATCTTGTTCTTTCTTCATCTTCTGTACTTCTTATTGCCTCATTGGAAAATAATGAAATACAGAGATGCCTCGTTGGAAAATAATGACCTTCATCCAAAAAGATGAAGGTCAAAGCCGCCTTTGACCGCGGGCTGGCCAGGAGCTTTCTGCCCTGTCCTTCTAAGAAATCGTGAATCAGGGCCTTGAGAGTCATCATTGAGACTAGTAACTGAAAACATGTTGTACGGAGGCAGGCCACTTGGTTTTGTATTTTTACCACTACCTCACAGCTGTGTGACTTTGGGCAAATCACTTAACCTTTCGATGCTACAATTGCGTGTGGGGAAAATGGAGATCACCATGAATAGTGTCCAGTCCTAAACAGATAAGATTAAATGTGTTCAGGTCTATATCATGCTTAGAACAGTGCCTGGAAGCCACAGAGTTATAAGTGAGTGTGTGCTTATTATTTATAAAGATAGAAAATTACATCTTTAAACAAAGATTAAATTAAATAAATACCAAGTACTTACATAGTTTGGGTGCACAATAAATGCTCCCTTCCTTTCCTCTCTGTCTCTACCCCACCTCTTTCTTACCCTCCATCTGTCTTCATTACTCAAGCATTTGTAGGTTTGGTAAGATGAGGGAGAACTAATGGTCTCCTTTAGAAAAGGCACGGATAATTTACATAGTCTGGAATTTCTGTCACCGTTTATTGACTCTTTTATTTTCCTCCCAAACCCCACATCCTTTTTAATTTACTGTAATTAAACGAATGTGCATTGAATGGTGCTGATAATTAGTCTGATGGCTATAGACTTCAAAAGACTTTAGCATGCTCCTTCCGCTCTTGGCCAAAGGAAATTTCAAAAGTAGTGATTCCCTCAAAGGCATGTTACTTAGACAGTCAATTAAAACGCAATTGAACTGAGGCTCATCAGTTCACACAATAAAATAGATCATTCTCACAGGACTTCGTTGCTCACCTGGGGTCTTAGCAGTGTACCTGTTGTAGGGCCCCAGTAAGGCCATGCTAATTGTGCATAATACTAAAGTATTAAGAGCTAATTTTATTTTTTGTGTGTGGTTCCAGAAATGGAACCCAAGGGCACTGTATCTCCAAGCTACACCTCCAGCCCTATTTTTTAGTCTCTTTGTTTTTGAAACAGGTTCTCACTGAGTTGTGAAGGGCCTTGCTAAGTAGCTGAGGCTGTCTGCGAATCATGATCCTCCAGTCTCTGCCTCCCAAATGCTGGGATTACAAGTGTGCACCACAATGCCTGGCTTAAGAGCTAATTTTACCAAAAAACAGGGTTTAACATTAAAGTACAGTCTTTTTCTTTTTCATATAAAAGATAACTTGTTTTGCACAGCCGAGGCACTTTTAAGCATGCAATTTCACTTGTCCTTTGAAATATGTATTTTAAAAGTCTAATTTCTATATGAAGAAGTAAAGTCTAAAAGTCGGATTATTGTATTTTAAGAGGAAAAGAGGTATGCCTCTTAAACCAATTAGATAAACCATTGTATCGATATTGTTTACATCAGTCTCAACAATGAAGGGTTTGAACTGTTTTACAATCCAGATTACTAGGACAGGCAGACGGTGTTCTTTGCGTGCGTGGGCAGTGCAATTTCTTTTCTTTCCGAGCATCTATATTGGGTGAGAGAAAGGCAATGGAAAGACCAATAGCTATTCTATTACCAATTAAATTCAGGAAGAAACTGCTGGTGGCACCAGTACACCTTGTCATGTCATCTACTTGTGATGCTTCTGGCAACGGCACAGGTGGCATTTTCTCTCCTTGCTCTTTTCACAGAAGGAATAATATTTGGATTTCCTGAAGATAATTTTAAGAGAGATATAGAGGGTTTTTTTTGGTGTTTTGTTTAGTTTTGATTGCTTCCCTGGCCTAATTCCATTCCTTTGACTTCATCCACAAACTTTTTTCTCAGCCTCCTTTAGAAACTGTGAGAATTAGGATGAAATTCCATCACCGTAAGAAATAAATGTGGTTTCAGTGTTATTCTAATTTGATGAGATTCTATTACACATTCTAAATTATAACTTGAGTGTAAATTCCATTCTGGGCCCTCTTCTGGCATGTCGTGTTCAACTCTGGCATGGTCTGCTGTTGTAAATTATGTTTTAGGTGCTCTAGTATGTCAAAAAACAGCCAAAGTAATACGTTGGTATGCTTACTAAATCAGGCTCAGAATTAAAGTGCTACTTTGCAAAGTGCACTCCAATCATTTCTAATATATAAAAAATAGCCACATTGCTTTGATTTCTGTACATTTCCATCTTCATCTGCAACTTCTCATTCTTGGAGAAAAATCTTTCATTTCTTTTTTTAAGGATAAAATATAGTAAGAGTGGATATGTACAATTCACTCTTGAGCACTGAAGTTGTGATTTAACTATTTAAAAAAATATTTAGCTGGGCGTGGTGGCGCACGCTTGTAATCCCCACGCTTGGGAGGCAGAGACAGGAGGATCGCGCAGGTTCGAAGCCAGCCGCGCTGGCTCAAGAGACCCTGTTTCCAAATAAAAATATATTAAAAATAGGTCTAGGAGTGTAGCCCGAAGGTAGAAGGGCTTCCAGGAACCCCAGTACCACCAAAAAAATACTTAGTAATAAGAAGACTTTGTACATGATATACATTCACAAGCATGTCAAAGTCAATCACTAAGCTGAACGAGAGAAGAAGGGAGGGGGGAAGGAACGGGATGAAAATTGGGGAAAGGCTCCATTAAGATGTATAACTACAATGTACCAATAGAAAAATAGTATCATAAAAAAGACTTAATAATATCTACTAACATTGCTTTTATTAAGTATTTCAATACACGTAATTTTTTTCCTGTGCTGAGAATATTTTCAGCAAACTTTTCATTTGCCACTTGTAACATGTATATCACCAATTCTACTAAACTCATCTTGTGTTCTAAGTATTTTTCTTTTAAGTATATAGATGATGAGCTACCTCTGTTTAAATTCCAATCATTCCTTTGGTTGTAGAGCTGAAATCAAAATGAAGCATACTATGCACATATCAAAATTGATGAGGTATGCTATTTTGATTTTTGAATGTGTTTTTGATATCCTTGAAAAATCAGAGTGGTAGCAGTGAAATTGTTTTAATTAATGAATTGAACAGCAATGAATGCTGAATCAGGTTTATTGATGTAATTATCACTGAAATAGAGAAAATAAATGTTAGAGTCATAGAACCTTAGTTTATTTGCCATTCTGAGTGTACTCAAGTGTTTGACGAGCAACTGGTTTATTTTCAGTGTTCTATTTAAAGATTATTTTCCTCAAGTCATAGTAGTCCTACTTATTAACATCACATACACATACAGTTTTATACGTGAAAATCTTATACATTATTTACTGAGTCGTTTGAATGATAGTTCCACTATATTGACATTTTCTTTTATTTATTGGTTGACTAGAGATCCTTTTTCGTAATGACTGCACTCTACATAAACTCAATGCAAAAGCTATTTGAACACTTACTAAAATGGATACAAATGCATATAAACTTGAGAAAATGGCAATTAAAAATGTCTGATGACCACTACCCTGACTTTAAATATTATAAGTCACACAAAAATTGAAAATTGAATAAAGCTTGGGTGTGACTTATTGATTTCTTATTTACTGTATCAGCTACATCTTCATCCAATGAATAATAAATGCCGACTATTCTACCAAGTGCTAGAATAACATAAATGAGTTAAGATGTAGTTCCTGACCTCTAGAAGCTCACAGGCTAGTTGGGCAAACAGACAAGGTGACGCGTAATTGGATTTTAATATGGTGAGCGTGGTTACAACAATGTATGCAAAGTCAATGTCAGCAGAGAGCAGATTGTAGCGTGTAGAGAATGAGAGTAGAGGAGGAGAGACTGTTCTATAAAGGAGGAAGAAATTGGCAATGTTACAGAGGCCTCAGGGATATATAGAAATTTAAGACATGGAAAAGCAAAAAATGAAAGAGAATGTGTGAAGTCCCTGGGGACTGGTCCTAAAGCCACAAATTGTTTGGCGCCTATAAGACAGGAGAGCTGAGATGGCACAAGTAGTCTCAGAACATATCTGGAGGTCCTTCAAGGAACTTCCGCTTTTCTTGCAGGGAAGACAGAAGGTTGGAGGGGCTTTAATGAGAGGTACAGTGTGGTCTTACATCTATTTTATGTAGTACTTGGCAAGCATCATAGTATGTCAGTTGTCTTTCCCACATGAGGGTGAGCTCTGCAGGCTTGTGGCCTTCTTCACCAGTTTGCTCCTTTCACCTAGTATCCGAACCTGGGCATGAAGTTGCTGTTGAAGGAATCAACAGTAGACTTAGAGGTTGCAATGGTTTAGATGTGGTTGGTCCTTCCAAAGGTTCATGTGCAGGAAGCTCGTGCCCTTCCCTGCCCTGTTGAGAGGTAGTAAAATGGTTATGAGGTGGGGCTTGGTAGAAGATAATCTTAGATACTGGAGCCTCTGACCTCAAGAGGGCTCCCTCTCATGAGAGTGGGTTTTATGACGTGAGCCCATCCCCCATGCCTGTGCCCTCCTGCAAATAACTGGTTTCCTTTCCATTTTTCTGTCACATTATGTCATTGTCAAGGGGGCCATCATCACAGATTAAACAACTGGGCTGCTCAATCTTGGAGTTTTAGTCTCCAAAACTGTGAACTAAATAAACGTCTTAACTTTATAAAGCACACACACACATCAGGAATTTTGTTATAGAATAGAAAACAAACCAATATGGAGATCAAGCTTGGGAACAAATTGGTCATTTAGGTAGCATTATAATTATCAAGGTCATAACATAAAAAATTGGATCAAGAACCAGAGAGAAAAGGTAGACCCATGCAAACAGATAGTATTAAGACATGGGGATTAATTTAATGCAACAGATGAGAGAGAAAGGAGGTTATTTAACTAAGAATATCTTCTCTTACATGTAAGACTGGATGAACCATGACATATCCAACTTGAGATTTAAAGTATATTATTTGGGGTAAAGTTAGAAATTAAGACATGGACACATTGTTTTTGAGGTATCTGTAGCACTGAAGCTCAGTCAGCTATTGTGTATGGGCATGTGTATGAGATTCAGTTGGACTTTGTTTAGAAACATTTACTTAAAGCCAGAACCACAACTAAACTTTTACCAAAATGCAAATTAAATTAGAAAAGAAGAGAACTTTAGGTAGAATCCTGAATTTATCAATATTTTATATAATGGTATAGAAGAAGCACTAACAAAAGAAAGAAATATGGACCTTCCATTGAGGCAAAAAGAAAGCAGAAAATCAGTTCACAAAAGATTAGAGAGACTGATCAGCAGAATAAAACATGTCCGAAAGTCTGTTACATTAAGTGTCAAGGGTAACCTTTGGACAGGGCAGGAAGTTGTTAACTTTTGAAAGATTGTTGTGGCAGTCAGATTGCAGGGGAGCTGAAAGTTTAATAGAAATCTAAAATGTGACTCCAGCAAGTGGAAGTCCGTTCTTTTTCTTTCTTTCTTTTTCTTTCTTTCTTTCTTTCTTTCTTTCTTTCTTTCTTTCTTTCTTTCTTTCTTTCTTTCTTTTGGTTACTTTTTTTTATTGGTGCATTTTAGTAATACATCTTAATGGAAAAAAAGAATTGTGGAGACATACACGCACACATCACCCAATTAGCCCTTACCAGATCCCCACCCCATTTCTTCCCCATCCCTCCTTCCCATGCTTGGCTCAGTGATTGACTTTGATATGTTTAAGTACATCATGTGATATAGAGAGTTTCCCTTTCCCCGCTCCTATCCCCTCAGGTCGATTATTTGCTCATGTATAAAATCTCCTTCTTCATCTAGAGGTCCTCCTGATACCCATTTCTCCCTAGCTTTTGCATATTAGGGAAAGCATCTGATATCTTATTTTTTGTGACTAACTAATCTCACTTAGCATAATGTCTTGTTCTTTTCAAAACTCAACTAATTGAGGAAGGGAGAAGGTAGGCTGGCAACTGGGAAATTCGGGGCACGTGATATTTTTATCTTGTAATTTTTAGCATGTTTATAAGGGAAGGGAAGGAGGAATGCAAGGAAAAAATGGTAGAGGTAGCGGAAATTAGGGGAGAAGGAACAGTATCTGGATTCTGAAGGACCAAGAGTGGAGGGAAACTAAACTTATGCACCTAAATTTCTAAATCTCTCTTATTTTTTAAACTAGTTTTCTTCTTACCATATTGGGCACATTATTAATGTGGTATTTGCCATAGAAAAAGCCATAATTCTAGCCAGGTGTGGTGGTACATGCCTGTAATCTCAGTGCTTGGGAGGCTTAAACAGGAGGATTACAGGTTGGAGGACAGCCAGAGCAGTGTAGTGAGACTCGCAGCAACCCAGCGAGACCCTGTTTCAAAAGAAAAAAAGAAAAAAAGAATACAAGGCCAGGGGGTGTAGCTTTGAGGTAAAATGCCCTTCAGTTCAATTCTAGTACCACATACAAACAAACATACACACATATACACAAAAGATGCATTTCTGGTTGGGAATATAGCTGAGTGGTAGAGTGCTTGCCTGGCATCGGTGAAGCCTGGGGTTTGACCCACTAGTACTGCAAATGAGTGTGTGTGTGTGTGTGTGTGTGTGTGTGTGTGTGTGTGTGTGTGATTATACACATCCAAATATACATGTAATATTGTTGAAATCATAACAAATATAAAATCATCATAGTATAAACAGATAGCATTTGATGGAATTGAGACTTCATGCCATAAAAACATATGAGGGAAAGTACATTCTTACCCCAAATTGATGTTTTACTTAAAATAGTTCTATACTATGAAACTATGACTTCACATCTAAAGCCTAATGAAAAATGGGTAGTTAGAGGCTTTGGAGCCTGAGCTCAGGACTGTGCTCAGTAATATATCAAGGACATAGATAATTTATTCTATTTTCTGATTTTTGGTGTGTGTGGTATGAGAGATAGAGAGAGAGGTTCATGTAAACATATAGAAATATATATATATATATATGTCTGTGCATGTATGTGTGTATAACCTTTACCCTAAGAAGAACTAAATTAATATTTAGAAAATAAGTGTTTCCACCTTAGTCATGGCCACATGGTTTTGCACTATCTTAAATGCCTTTTTTTTTGCCTAACAACAAAATTTATGACTATAAATAAAATTATATAATGAGATTTATTTTTAAATGAATGCTTCTAAGATAATATCAATTTTGTTGTTGTTGTTTTGTTGGTGGCACTGGGGTTCCTGGAAACCCTTCTACTTCTGGGCTATTTTTTATACGTTTATACTCCCAGATCTATTTTTATACTTTTTAATTTGGAAACAGGGTCTCTAAAGCCAGCACGGCTGGCTTTGAACCTGCACGATCCTCCTGTCTCCGCCTCCCAAGTGCGGGATTACAAGTGTGCGCCACCACGCCCGGCAATATCAAACAATTTTTTTAAATGCACAAAAGGGGCCTAGTTACAACTGATGTGGCTAAAAGAATTAGAAGTAGGATATAAAAAGGTAAAGTGATATTTGTTATTTTCACACTGCAAATGTAAAATTGGTGTCTGTGAAATAATGATTTGGACTAAACCAATTCATATCACAGTAATCAGGGTGAAATAGGCTTGTCCTCCCAACTGGTTTATATAGGAGTCTTAAAGTTCACAAAGAGAGATCTTAATTTTTTGACATACAGCAGATGGAGATTCCTGGGGGATTTGGAGGTACTTGGATAAAATGTCAGTTGCTGCAGAAAACATGCCTGAGACATTTCTTTATAATGGACTGTGTCTCATCTATTGTTACTGCAGTCGCATTGTTTATACAGCATCGTGCAAAACGTTCTTACAGGTGGACCAAATGGCTTAAATAAACCTGTTTAGAATTGAGGGTTTTAGAAAAATCAATACAATTTTTAAGCATTTCATCATTATTTGTAAGGTGCTGTCTTAATAGCCCAAGTAACATGATTGACTATGAATATTATAGACATAATAAAAGTGGAAGTGTAGATCAAATGAATTTAAGAATAAAACATTATGAGTTTTTAAATTCATGCCTTCAATGCCGAGCATGGTGGCTCATGCTTGTAATCTCAGCACTTGGGAGGCTGAGACAGGAGGATCACAAGGTTTGAAGCCAGCCTCAGCTACTTAGTGAGGCTCTCAACAACTTAGTGAGACCCTGTTTCCAAATAAAATATAAAATAGGTCTGGGAGGCCGGGCGTGGTGGCGCACGCTTGTAATCCCTGCGCTTGGGAGGCAGAGACAGGAGGATCGCGCAGGTTCGAAGCCAGCAGCACGTGCTGGCTTAGGAGACCCTGTTTCCAAAAATGAAAATGTAAAAAATAGGTCTGGGAGTGTAGCCCGGAGGTAGAAGGGCTTCCAGGAACCCCAATACCACCAAAAAAAAAAAAAAAAAATAGGTCTGGGAGTATAGCCCGGAGGTAGAGAGCCTCTGGGTTCCACCCCAAGTACCACCACCACCACCAACAACAAAAATTATGCCTTTAATACGTTTTAATTACTTAACATATGTTCATTAGACAATACAGAAAAACTGGATGATACTATTTTCTATCTTGGTATTTATTCTTATCTATTTGTTTTTTTTTAATTTGTTATTTTAGAAGTATAAAAATAATAATTTCTCTTTTGACATGGTTCCCCACATGATTACATCTACTTTTATTTTTTATGGTATGGTTTATCATAATTTGTTAGTATATCATACTTTTGGTCATCTTAGACTAATTATTCATTTATTTTAATTATTAATTAATCTTGGACTAATTGTTATTAATTTTCTTGGAGACAGTGGTTGGGGAGATGTTGCATAAAAGATACAAACTTTCATTTAGGACATTTAAATTCAAGACTCTGAAGACTATTGTGAGTAAAAATATATTTTAAATTGAAAATTGTAAGAATGTACATTTTGAGTGTTTTCGCCACACAAAAAAATGGTGGGTCTGAGGTAATACATATGTTAGCTTTATTTAGTTGTTCCACAGTATATACTTATTTCAGAATATTGTGCTGTCCAATATATATATATATATATATATATATATATATATATATATATGTTTAATTTGTGAATTTAAATAATTAAGAAAAATACTATTCTAGTAGCTAAGTCATTACCCCTAATTCTGTTATTGCCACAGGATAAATCTGGGAAGTACAGTTTCAGAGCCAAAGGGCATACTATTTAAGGCTTTTGATACACTCTGTCAAAATGCCCTGTGAAACAGCTTGTCTTGATTTACACTCCCATCAACAGTATAAAAAGAATGTCGTTTTCCACCAGCATTGACAACAAGTGTTGCTTTGCTTTAGATTTTTGGAAGTTTGGTAAATGAAACCTAGTATCTTTCTCTGATTATAATTTATATTCATTTGGTTGATGGGCTAAATATGTTTTTGTATGCATATCTACAATTCTACCATTTGTATTTCTTCATTTGAGATTGGCCAATGTGTGCCTCTGTCTTTTGTTCTCTTGGTGTATATGAAGAAATGGATCTTTATGACATAAAGAAAACTGAAGGGAAAGATGGAATCCTGGGGCACCAGGAAATTGACTCTGCAGCCCCCTACGTTGTGTACATGTGAAGAACTGTCCTTCCATGTGGGCCTTCTGCTCATGGACATATATATAAATTTTAACATCATGAAGGATAGTGATGCAAACTCAAGAATAAAAGAGCTTGAACATAGCACACACTTCTGGTCCTCCAGTCTAGTCAATTCTGCCTTGCATCAACAACTGCACACTAATTGCCAAACATTTAGCTATTGAGAAAAATCTGTATTTAATCCTGCTCAGAATAGGCAATTCATTCCCACAAACATTCTGTATCCTTATTTAAAAAACTTAAAATATGCAGGATATAGGTACAGAGATATAGAGGTGTATATAATTATATGTAGATAAAGACATATCTCATATGTATAGATATTTTCTCTTATTAAGTTTCAAGTAGTTTCTTATATAGGACATCATTAAACCTTTGTCTCTGAATCGTTAGGTCTTAATGTTTTGTAAATATTTTCTTCTGTTTGATTTTGCTTAAGTTATTTTTGATATACAAATATTTTCAAATGCTTAAATGTACTTAAATCAATGATTGCATTTACCTCAGCTTCTTTTATGACAGAAATGTTGATATCACCTATAAATTCTTTAATTCTTTATATTTTTTCTTATTTATATGTTCCTTTTAATATTTAATATATCTCAAGATTAAATGGACTGCTTGATGTAGAAAATTTTTTTCTTTATATAGCCTACCTTTGTCAATGTACGTTAGGTAATTAGGGGATATTCATAATATCACAAAATATATAGTAATTGACTTAAATTTTAGCAATGAAACATTAGCAAAAATTTGTGCTGTTAAATCTTTGCAAAGAAATGAGATAAGATTTTTTAAATACATTGTATAGATAGTAGTTTTTAGACACTAAATTTGGGTTCAGTAGTTTCTGATAGATTTAAAATGCCAACTAAAAGTAAATATTTTCAGAAATATACAGTTAGCCACTAGCAATGTAATATGTAACCTTTCAACATTGTAAAATATATATATATAGTAGAATACAAAACAAATAGGTTTATGAAAGTTATGTATAATGTCAGAAGCAGTTATTGAGATCTATTAAATAAATAAAGCATTAATCCTACAAAAAGTCAGGATGTATTAATCACATATTTTGTGAATATTTTTATGTTAAATATTTTGAGAGAGATATTTTTCAGGAATAAAATATCTCCTTTGCTGTCACATTTATAGGCTGAGAGGTACAGGGCTTTTCTTTTTTTTTCTTTTTTCTTTTCCTTTTTTTTTTTTTTTTTTTGGTACTGTGGATGAAACCCAGGGGCATTCCACCTCTGAGCTACACCCAGCCCTTATTGTTTTATTCTTTTTTAAAAAAACAGGGTCTTATTGAGTTGCAAATGGCCTCACTAAGTAAGTAGCTGAGGCTGTTCAAGAACCCTGGATCCTTCTATCCCAGCTTCCCAAATGCTGGGATTACAAGCATGGGCCACCATGCCAGGCTACAGGGATTTTCAAAGAAGAAACAATTAGAAAGACAAAGCCACTAAATAAAATACATTGCTCATCTACATTTTGCGAAGAGTAAAACCACAAAGATTCAGGAAAGAAAGGATTTTACCAAACTTAAAGAGTTTCAGCAGGATTTTTGGAAGGTGGTAAATGCCATTTCAGCTTGGTAGACAAGTAGTATGTGCTCATCATTTGTAATTTTTGAGGAAATGCTTGAGAACAGTAAGGGGGAACAACTATTGCCTCTAAGAGGCCACCTGATCTGGAAGAATCCTCTTGAGAGGCAGTGGACGTTAAATGGAATATACTTACCAAGAGCATAGATGTCAGGCTGAGAGGCTGGGGATCGCCTTGGCATGGGCATCTCTCCAATCTATGGCCTTAAGCAGAGTTGGCTGGACTGTGATGGATGATGAGTGGACCATGAAGGAGAACTTGGGATTGAAGACCCAAGGTCTAATATGAACCAGGAAGGTGATACTGTTAATCTAGAGGAATAAACAAGCCATAGTGGTGTTGACAGGACACTGGAATATGAGAGGAGAGTAAGGAGCCAGGGGTTATTCCAAGCTTTAGAATGCATAATCAGAAAAATGTTGTCGTAGAAGGAAAAAAAGGAAAAGCCATAGAAAGATAGACTGTCACCTGCACAATTACCTGATGTCATAACAGAGAAGAGTTCACATTGCAGTTTGTTGAATAGAAGACAGAAGGTGAAGATCTTATCAAACACCAAAAACTAATGTGTTTTTAAAGGAAAATGAAATGGTTTAATTTGAGAACAATGCGGACAATGAATAATAGCACATCTAGTTGAGATTCAAAAGAGAAACATTATCTATTTCTTAGGTCATCCTTGAGAACAGGTGCTCAGTGCCTGCTCACTATCCAACAGGGACACATCAGAATATTCCACTTAACTCCTATATACAGCAATACGCAAAGGTACACTCATTTGCTGCTAGAATTAGATCTTAGAGATTGAAGAGCAGGATCTGAGAATATTTTCCTCCCATTCATTTGAGTTACTTCTTGCTAATTCTCAGTGCAATCAAAATATAAAATATATTTCCTGTATACGACTACTAAGAGTAAATGGTATTTCCCTTCACTTATGAGTCTTAGTCTTGATTAAGATTTTAAAACTGTTGAATTGTGTAGGTTAAAGACACCGCAGTTGCCTTAACCCTGCCAATTCCTCGTAATCCTATAAAGACAAAGGACTGCAACTCTAGCTGTTATTGTCAACAGTTGCATTTAAAGGGTCTCCATGTTAACTTCCTGAATTTTCCATTTGCAGATTGAGTTCACTTACTGTTTTATCTCAAAACATCAAGAGATGAGTAAGGAGAGTCTAAGGTGAGGATAGGCTGCAGTGTTTCCTCAAAGTGTGTCATAGTCTCACCTGATGTCCCAGACTGACCTCTGAAGGCATAAACCTCAATGGAAGGGGATCCACTTAGAAATGAAGAATGGTATTTAAAAGGATAAGAATTATTCATCATATACATCTATGAGTCCTGGTGACTTCTTCCATATTTTAAATAGTTAGCACCAAATGCATAGCTCATTGATACTTGGCAGATGTCAAGAAAGATTTCTTTTTCTGAAAAAAATATCAGAAGACAGCGAGAGCTTAGGTGACCATTCCAGAAGATAATTCTTATTCTATGTTTAAAATGAGAAGTTTTCACTCACAAAAATTCTCTCATTCCATCTAATGCTAGTTCTGCTATTCAGGCATTATTCCCGTAAGGGATAGATTGTGGTCTGTCCCAAATCCTGACTTTCCATAGAAAGTGACATTACTGTACAGAAGCATCTTGTAATAGCTACCTTAAAAAATGATAATTATTGAGTAATGTAGATGTAGAATGTTGCTTTTCTTGTTCATTAGAAACATTATATGCTGGGCATGGTGGTACATGCTTATAATCCCAGTACAGGGAGGCTGAGACAGGAGGATCACAGGTTCACGGCCAACCTCAGCTACTTAGAGACCCTCTGCAATTTAGTGAGACTTTTTTTCAAAAATAAAGAATAAAAAATAGAAGTATAGCTCAAAAGTAGAATGCTCCTGGTTTCAATCCTCAGTCCTGCCAAGAGAGAGAGTGAGAGAGAGAGAGAGAGAGAGAGGGAGAGAGAGAGAGAGAGAGAGAGAGAGAGAGAGAGAGAGAGAGAGATATGAATAGAGAAGACAAGAAAGAAAGAAGGAAAAGAAAAATGCCATTATATAGTTAGTCGGACATGGTATTAAACACTTACAATCCCAGCAACTCAGGAGGCTGAGGCAGGAGGTTAGCAAATTCAAGCCCACCCTGGGCAACTTAGTGAGACCTTGTCTCAGATAAAAAATAAAAAGAACTGGGGATATAGCTCAGTGGTAAAATGTCTCTTAGTTCAATCCCTATTACCAAATGAATAAACAATGTTTTGTGAGAATCTAAGTGAAAGAATAAAACTTGATAAAGATAGAAACAGAAATAAATATTTTAAAATTTGAGCATTTATCATATCTAATGTTTACAACCAGTCTCAGAGGTTAGTATAACCCATCTTATATAGATGAAAGAAAACTAAGACTTAGAGAATCGAAATATCTTACTAAGGTCACACATATACTAATAATGACAAAGCCTGGATTTAATTCTACAGAAACTACAGTATAATTCTAAAACCTGCTGCAATTCACTGAGTTTTCTTGTGTAGAATCTACTGGTATCCCAACAGTAGTAGAGCGTAGGTACCTTCAGATAATTTACTTTTCAATGGGGAGGAAAGAGCTTTGTAAATGTCCTCCATGTTACCTTGAGTCTGTGTAGCAGAATTTCTTTCACATATCTTAGTTCAAAATGTAATTCTAAATATATTTAAAAAAAACTTTCATAGGCACACTTGTAAGGTCAAAGTGATTAGAAGTTAAGAGATTCTATTTCTTATACTAGTTTTACAAATAAGTCATTGTTTTACTGAGCGTCTTTGAGGGCTGAGTTTCCTCAAACTGTGCCTTCTTGTTAAATCATTTGTGAAATATGTTAATTTTGGTTAAGATTCTAAATCTAATTTTACAAAGTTTCCTCTTGAGCATTTCCCTCAAGAGTGGAAGTCAGGCTGGGTCAGGAGAGGTCTAGTGAGTGAAGACACAAAGCTTAAAAATCTCATAAACCACCTAACATGGTGAGAAAAATTAGACTCATTTTTAGCATCAGTGAAACACTTCTAGTTTTTTTGTTTCTGTATACGTCTCTTAATAAGTAATACATCTATGAATAATGAAACTATGGCCCTTGAATTAATACCATAGATATTCTTGCCCACAGAGTTTTATCTTTTATTTGTTCTAACATTGCATCTACATTACTAAGTCATTTCAGATTTCTAAAACAAATTTGTTTCAGTCTTAAAAGCTTTATACAAGTAAAGGTTAAGAATTCCATGGTATTTTATTACATAAATTTAGAAAGCTTGTTTAATAGTTATATGTAGGAATAAATGTCTTAGTAAATCCCTTCCCATACCTAGCAAGCAGGCGCTGTGTTTAGTAGAGGAATACAAGCTAACTGACATTACCCATTTCAATCAATCTTTTTCAAAAATATGATCAAACTAGTTTTAACATACAGAAAAAGCCAGTAGCATATTTCTTTCTCTTTAACACATTTTTCAAAGGGTAAGGTTTGGTGCTGAACATAATGTTTTGTTTAACCATAGCCATACTTGATATTCATACATGACTCATTTCTACCTTAAATTCCTCATATATTATTATCTGTGTCCTTCTTGAGATAGTACAGGCCTTCCAAACACAATCTGGTTCAGTTTATTATTTTTCTGGGAGAACATTCATGCATTTATCAGTTTGTTTCTATGGGGGAAATTATCTCTGCCAATCAATTCTGTTTTATGTTGCTGAAGGATCTGCCAGATAATTGAATGTCATTATCATAAGTCTGGCATGGACTTTGTAAGACATCATTTCTCTTCCTTGTAAGGAATCCTAAAGAGACACAGCAGAACTAGATATCATAGGCTTATTTTTTTCTCAATTAACCTGTATCTGTACTTAATTAGAAGTCCTTTCCTGTTTTTTATCCTAAATTCTTGGTAGGAAGTAGAGAAATTTTGGTCCCCAGCTCCATGGCATGATCCTTTTTGTACCTGAGAAGCAAGACTGTTACTCTTCTCAAAATTCATTAAGGAGGGCCAATATTCTTTCCTTGATAAATTGATTCCACCTCCTAACCTTAGTGGTTTTCATTGTTCACTGAACTTTCCCTCCATTCATCACGTCTCCTTCATTTCTGAGGACCTCAGAAATTATCTCTCTAACCCTACACACATGCACACACACACACACACACACACACACACACACACCCCTTTCTTATAATTTACTGTAATCTTCACATACGTAGCCAACATCTCTTTGACTTTTTAATGGTAGCAACATCACATTTCTTTTCAAAGTTATATTTAGTGTCTATGAAATGTATCAGCACTATGTGGAAAAAAAACATGGTGTCTGCCTTCAAAATACATTTTCAATGGTTAAGTCCCCTATTATGGACTTTTCATTCAACTCTCACCTAAGCTTTACAGTGATGTTACTGTAACCATTAAAATTATATGTTGTTATTTTCCCCTTCTTCCTGCTTTCTTTTTTCATACATTTATTTATGGTGCCAACTTTGGCTTTTTTAGAATTTTTGCATAAAATTCTTAGTTCCCAGATTACTGTGGATGACTCTATCAGGAATTTCTTATTATTTTCTCTGTATATACCCTAGTCTTCCAATTGTGGGGTGTGTGTGTGTGTGTGTGTGTGTGTGTGTGTGTGTGTATTACTAGGGATTCATCCAGGGATATTATACCTCTTAGCTACACAATAAAATAAAAAAGTTTTCTTGCTAAGTTCCCAAGGCTGGCCTCAAACCTGTGGTCTTCCTGTCTTAGCCCCCCAAGTCCTGGGATTACAGGTGTGAGTCACCACACCCAGTTTCCAGTGACATTTTAATGTTCTGTTTCCTGTTCAGCACACAGTGATCACACCCTCTTCCTCTTACCCCCTTTCCTGTCGTATTTCATATTTTTTATAACTGGAAACTCCAATACATATTTCTTTCACCTTGCAGTTCTTATCAGACCAGGATGAACAATAAATATCTATTTAAAGGACTTATTTAGTAGCTTCTCAAATCTTATTTCTCACACCCTGAAAGTCAATGCAACTTTAAATCTATGTTTAAACAGGAATACAATAATGGGAGTTGATGAGAAACTACTTCATAAACCTAATATTTCAGGTTCTATCTGTTTAAAAAAATATACTTTAGGATATCTTATTTTAGTTTGTAGCTTAAGGTGTTATATAGGCAAATTAGACAAACTCTCATTAACAAAAATAACTTGTTATCCTTTGGAAATATACTTCCAGTTCAGAGATTGCTACTGGGAAATAGAATGGTAGCTGTCTTTTTGTAGCCTACTTTTTTTTCCCTAACGGGTATAAATCATTAGGAATAAATTGTGTTCTGTCATTGTAGCTAGTAATTGGTGACATTTTCTTGTCACTATGGGATTATAAATAACAGCAATATATGTACTGTCAACAGATTCATTATGTTATGGAAAACAGAAACCTGTATTCTGTTTCTTTTAACTATATTTTGCATATTTTCCATATTAAGTATGACACTGACATCTCTACAGAAGTCTAAAAAATACTTGACAGAGCATCTTTTTATTATTAATAACTCCTAATTTTTTTATCATGCTTTAAATGTATTTTAATTGTTTCCATTTCTTTCATGGCTCTCCTGAAAGTATATTCTCCTGGAAGTATTTTGTTTACAAACAGATGTCCGAAAATCGATCCTTTAATAGAGAGTCCATTTTAGTTGTAAGACCACAAAAGGGTAGACATTTGTCATGTACTACGATGTAGCTCAAGGTATAAAAATGATTATAAATACACAATCCTCAAAATTTGTTTTTATAAATAGTGGAAATAGTGGTTTTTACAATTATAGGAAATAGTGGTAACTTAATCTATGCTGAAGGGGAAAGTAATCTATTTGGAAGGAGCATTAATATATACCAAACCTCATAATTACTTGCTTTCACTGATTATTAAATTAGTCTATCTCTCTCCAATTTGAGCATCCTGGCAATATCATACGCTTGTCTTCTCTTTGACCTTCCTATAAGATGGGCAGTGTCTCTCATTTTTAGTATCTCCCATTGCTTCTTTGAGAGGAGGTCTTATTTTTTCCTTCCCTCTTCTAAATTGAGACAGAAAAGCTCCTGCTGGTTTATAGAGAGGACCTGACAAACATGCCCAATCTAGCCTTTCCTTGACCCCTGTTTTCCTGGACAGTTTATCAGCCTGTCTCTAGGGGTCGGAATGAAGGCTTGGAAGGACACTGTTTTTGACTGTTCCCTGGTGTCATTTTTGGGAGATCTTGGAATCATGACTTTCCTGTTGAAATGATATCTTCTCTATTTTTCCATTCGGTTCTCTCTTTCCAGATGTACAACACTTTTAAACTTTATTTCACATAAACCACTTGCTTCTGAGAAAGCATTGTTATCTAAATTTTCCCAAGGTTATTTATTTTTATTTTTACTTTTATTTGGTGGTGGTACTGGGATTCCTGGAAACCCTTCTACCTCCGGGCTACACTCCCAGACCTATTTTTTATATTTTTATTTGGAAACAGGGTCTCTTAAGCCAGCACAGCTGGCTTCAAACCTGCGCGATCCTCCTGTCTCTGCCACCCAAGCGCAGGGATTACAAGCGTGTGCCACCACACCCAGCCCAAGGTTATTTTTAATAATTAATTTTTTGGGCCGGGCATGGTGGTGCACATTTATAATTTCAGCATTCAGAAGGCGGAGACCAGAGGATCGTGGTTTGTGGACAACCTCAGCTACTTAGCAAGGCCCTTCGCAACTCAGTGAGACCCTGTTTCAAAAATAAAAAGAATTTTTAAAAAAGGGTTGAGGGTATAGCTCGGAGGTACAATGCCCCTGGGCTCCATCCCTGGTACCACAAAAAAAAAAAAGTGTAATGATTATTTTTTTAGTTAACATGGCCAAGGCATGGTCCCTGACTCCTCAAGAACTATAAGGCTAAGAAACAAAAACTACAGAAGTTTGTAGTGGATGGCATTTTATCAATAATTCTAATAGGAGATAGAATAATTTGTGCTTTTCTGACTTTAATCATATCTTTTGTCTTTTAATATTGCTGCATTACTTTCTCATTATTTTAGGCAAAACATCATTCTGATATTTCTTTTTTTCCCTCTTTAGGTTAGATCTTTAACAAAGTGTTTGGTACCGATAGTCACTACAATTCTGTTTTGTTTTGTTTTGCAGTCTAATTCTTAGTTAAATCTGATGTTGAACTCTGTTCTTTCTTGGTTAGTTACCTGATTCTTCTTTAATACTTTTCCTACTCTTTTTCCTGCTTAAAATCATGTTACCTTCTATAACCCCAAATATAAGTTGTAAATTGTAAACTAAACATTCTCTCTTTCACAATGGGAAATTTTAAAGAAGTTTTTCAAACATAAGATGCTATAAAAATTTTGAAACTTTATGAAATCACATGATGACTTGCATTATATATTTTTCATCATGGCAATCAAAATGATTTACCAAAGTGAGCTCAATTTTCTATTTTTTCTTCCCACTTACCATTTTCAAACCACTTCTAAAATTCCAAGCTTATTATTTTGTCTTTCTTCCCCACTTGAAATCTTTCCATTTCCATGTACTCACATCAAGTTCAAACTCTCTATTTATCTTAAGACTCTTTTAGTCCTGAATATATAGAGACGATTCATAGTTTTCCCCTTCACTTACCTCTAGAAATTTGTACTTTGTTTTCCTTTGGTTTTCTTGATCCTGGCTTCATAAACACCTATTCAACAACAAAGACAGGATTCTCTACACTTATCTTTCCTGTTCTTTAAACACCAAGTAATCTTACCTTTCTCTTCTTTCCCTGAGACGTCTTTCCCACAAAGACATGAAAATGGGCTCTTCATTATTATTTGCCATCTGTAAGTAAACCACATGCTTTCTCGCCTCTTTGCTTCTCCTCATTCCATGCTGAGACCCCCCCCCCAATACCCTTTAACCCCCAGCTACTCTTTACTGACTCAAATCCTTCAAGTCTTTCAAGGTTCAACTTAAGTACTCTCTTCTTTTAGCTGTCCTTGCAACCCAAAGGCTAATTTAGTTGGGCTGTCTCTAAATTTTCTTGGTGCTTATTATTTTTGGTGTTTCTATGGCATTTAACATTGGGAGATTATTTGTGTATCTTTTTTATTTTTCATAAATGCCTGCAAAAGAGTAACCAGATTTCTAAACCTATTTATTCCATGCATTGTGTAGCAATAAAGCCACGCCCTAAGTAGATGCTCTGTTATTTTATTTCAGTAACTGAATAAAGCCACACCCAAAGTTGCTGCCATTTTATTTTATTGTATTGTATTTTTTTCAATAACTGAGGGGCTGCAGATGTAACTAAGTGGTAGAGTGTATGCTTAGAATGTTCTAAACCCTCAGCTCAATACTTGGAACTCACCAATCCACACAAACACACAAACACACATACACACATAATATAAAGTAAAATAAAAATCCAACAACTGAGAAATGAATGAAGGGTGCATTGAAGTAGATATAATGTCAAAAATGGAAGGAGGAATCAATAGAAAAAATTAACCCTATGCAGTCAAGCATTTCTATTTTCTTTTTGGAAAAGTAGATATTTGCATACTCTATACTTTTATAAGCATATTTTATATATATAAAGGGTCTCATGCTGCAGATGTGTTTTTAAATCACATTTGTATAAATGAGAATGAATGTATTGACTTCCATGACATACTGTTTTAATTATAATCCAGACCATTTGTGCATCCTTTATTATGGTTTCTTATAATTTGCATTCATTAGATTTTCTTTCCTAATTGATTTGTATACTTGCATAACTTGAAATTTTAAACATTGAATTTATTGCAATTTATCATTATATGTTAAGGTTATTTTCATAATCTTGAATAATCTTTTGTATGTTTTTATACATATAATTTATGTTAAGAATTTATTTAGCAAGGTTTATACTGTCATCTAGAGCACTTTAGAAATCAATATTGTAGAATACTATAAGGAGAAAAATATTTCTAAAAGTGGTCCCTTGTGTTCCCATTAATTTGTTTATTACCAAGGTCTTTATTAGGAATATAGTTGCTAATGTAAGCCTGTAATAAACAGAGTATAATTGAATTTTCAATATTTTGTCACCTGGGAGTAATTTTCTTACAAGACCTCTGCTCCATCTTCTGACTAATTCTCAGCAGTTACTCAATATCACAACATCAATGTCACCAAACATTGCAAAAATAACTACCTGATGGCATTATATTTAAAGATATTCATCTCAAGCCCTTGATATTTTCTCTTTACATTATTTACCTCAATTTTAAATATCATTTAAAGTGCAGTAAATGTAATGAGCTGGCCTGTTTTGAAAATACAGATTCAGACCTCAGCTAAGATTTGTTTGTGGAGAGAAAAAGATTTTTGGGGTAGTAGATACAGAGAGTCACATTGAAAGTTCTCAAACATTGGAGCGGCACATGGTAAGGCAGAGAGTGAGCTTTTTCACCAGACTTAGTGCCCCCAAACCACAGTGGTGGCCGTCAGAACCTCTCCTTCATAAACTGGTGTTGTTTCAAGGTCAAATTGATATATTTTTTTCAGTGACCCTTGCTTAGGATGAATGAGTTGTTATGCTGATTGTATTGCTCAGCTTTTCTTTGTTATGACCAGAATATTTGACAAGAATAACTTAGAGAAAGAGAGATTTATTTTGGCTTTTGGTTTCAGAGAATTCAGTCCATGGTCAACTGGCTACAAGGAAAAAATATCATGAGAAAAGGGTGTGGTGGAGGAAAGATGCCCAGCTAAAGCAGAAGCAGCCAGGAAACAGAGAGATAGTGAGAGGAGAGAGAGACAGAGACAGAGACAGAAGAGAAACTATTCCCTGGCATACCTCCAACTAGGTTCTACCTCCAAGTAGCCCATTCAGCTCCTGGATTCAGCTACTAAAAGGACTACCAACAGGAGTAATCCATTCATCTGTTGATGAATTAACCCCTTGATTTTGCCAGTGGATTAATCCACTGACAGGGTTGGATCTTTCTTGACCCAGTCGTTGCCCATAAGCCCACCTTGGAACACTTGCACTGGGGACCATGCTTTCAACACCTGAATTTAGAGGACTTTCCAGATCCAAACATAATATATCAACCTGGAATAAAACAGGTTTATTTCTGTTGTCTCAGCGTAATCAATACCATCTCCTTTCACTCTTAAAAATATCCTGGTCAAGCCATTAAGTTCAATGGTCACTCAACTTATGGAACACTTTTGGGTTAGTACTGCCTGTATTAGACAGCTTGCTAATGATCCATACAGTAAGAGTAAAATCGTCGTGCCCTTATTGAGGATTTCTGCACTTGTCCTTCTTTTTGCAAAACTTCTCACACTTTCTCTACTTGAAGATGAAAATTTGAATTTGATCCAGGCATGGTGTAATCCCAGTACTTGGGAGGCTGAGACAGAAGAATCACAGGTTCGTGGCCAGCCTCAGCTACTTTAGTGAGGTCGCCTGTAATTTAGTGAAGCCCTGTTTCAAAATAAAGAATAAAAAATAGCCGGGTGTGGTGGCGCACACTTGTAATTCCAGCATTCAGGAGGCTGAGACCAGAGGATCGTGGTTCACGGACAGCCTCAGCTACTTAGTGAGGCCCTCTATAACTTAGTGAGACCCTGTTTTAAAATAAAGAATAAAAAATAGGGTAGGGGAGCTTGGAGGTCAAATGCCACTGGGTTCCACCCTCAGGCCTGCAAAAAAAAAAAAAAAAAAAAAAAGAATAAAAAATAGGGCTTGTAGGTAGAATGCCCCTGGGTTCAATCCCTAGTACCACACACACACACACACACACACACACACACACACACACAAAGAAATAAAATAAAATTTTAATTAGAACATAAGCATATAAAGTTAGTTATTTTTAATCCTGTATTTGTATCATTGTTTATGGTATACTATATGTAAAACAAGTCCTATAAGAAAATTTCCCAAGAGCTGTTCATAGTGCATAAAAGCAAAAGAACCTGGAGATGCTGACATGTTCTCATGGAATCTTATGTGTATGCTCATTTTGGGTGGATGTTTTATTTATGATCATGGAGAAGCAGATCTTTGTATGGGAGTCAAATCAAATAAATTTGGCAGAAATGAAAATTTTGCATGCTAAATTCAGTTCAAGGAAGTATTGATAAATGTCCCCAATACTCAAAAGTACTGCGCTAGGTTATGCCAAGGATACAAAGGAAAGGAGATTCCCTTGGGAGGGTTGCAGTGTGGAAGGAAGTGAAAGTGAGAGTAGCTACCGTTTGCTGAGCTCCTCTTCTTTGTGAGTAGAGTTTTAGATGTAGCGTGCATATGTTACTGTTATTCCAGGACAAAGTGGAGGTACAGGGGTAATTAACTCTCTCTTTCTTGAGGGTCTACCTGTGCCTTTGTACAGACAGCACAAGATATCATGATGATCCCAACACGTCCTCTGTCGTTATGGGAGCTGCTATGGCTTGAATGTGTCTTTGAAATTTTGTGGGTGTGTGGCTAGCTTAATCTTCAAATTTGTATACTAATGATTTTTTTGAGACGGGGGTCTGTGACACATAGTTAGGGTTAAATAAGACCATGAGAAAGGATCCTGTGATGCCATTGATGGTTTTATAAGAAGAGGAATGGAAACTGAAGCTACCACGCTCTTTGTTTTGCCATGTTATGATGTGGTAAGAAGGCCCCTGTCAGACGCCCAGCCAATGCTGGCACCATACTCTTGGACTCCCCACTTCTCAGACTGTTGGCTAAATAAACTTTCATCCTTTATAAACACACAGTCCCAGGTATTTTGTTATAGCAACAGAAAATAGGTTAAGTCATTGATCAAATTATGTTATGAGCATGTAGCAAAATGTCATGATAAATCCTTTCTGTTATATATAATTATAATGCACCAACAAAATTCTTTAAAAAAGAAAGAAAGAATAAGTCAGTGGCATACCAATCTAGTGGAAAAATCCACCTGATACAAGTAAACCACAAAAATATGTAAGCCTAACACATACAAGGAAAGGAAATGGCTTCAATGAGCAAGTGTCCAGGGTGGATGAAGATCAACTAGTCAGTGAACTCTTCTTTGAAAAAAGTAACAAGTTTAGAGGTGAGACTTGAAATATCAGAATGAACATGTCAGATAATATTGTGAGGCAGAAGGTTAGAAAATAAACCACCCACCACCCTTTTTAAGTCATACAGTCTCAGGTATATTGTTAGAGCGAAAGAAAATAGAAATCTGAGTAAGCATGTCAGATAACATGCAGGACAGGTGTCAGGTAAAAGGAGGGCACTGTGAAGGCCTTGGGAATGTAAGAGCTGGCAGGACCTCTTGAGGAAACCAAAGCCAGCCTCTGAAGGATAACTTAGTCCAGGCAAAGATTGGCATCTTTTAGAAATATGGTTGGAGAGAGGAAAAAGTTGGGCTTTATAGAGTTGGGACTTTAAAAGATTTTGAATTTTTAAAAAATTATTTTGGATCCCAGAAGTGATTTTTCCTTTCCAAATTGCCTTGGGAAGCTATAAAAAAGGTTTTTATTTCTGTTTTGTTTTGTTGTTTTGTGGTGGTGAGGACTGATGATACGTATGTGCTCTACCATTAGAGCTCCATCCCCAGCCCCATGAAAGGGTTTTGAACACAGAGAGACATGATTCAACGTGCTTAAGATGCCAGAGCCAAAAATGTGAAGAGCTGAAATTGAACTCAGGCCAATCTGACTTCAGAGCTCAGATCCACGTTTTAAAATAGTTTCTCCTGAGACTCTACAAATAGCCGAGTACATGGCAGAAGGTACGTACCATTACTAGGTACCCACAAAGCATTTTTAAGCAGGAAGTTTTCCAAAAAACTTAACAGAGGAGGTGCACTTTTCTAGAGGAAAGGAGGGCATTTCAGGAAAATGAAAGAATGTACCAAGAGAGCAAAGAAAAGTGGACTGTTTGGGGACGAAAATGAGTGGTTCAAGTCCCCTGAGTGTGTCCCGCCCACAGGGATTTCCTGGGAATTTGCAAAGTTTAAAAAAATTGAGTGGGGATTTTCATGCCAACCTGAGACCTATGTATAAAATTCATTAATTTTCATGGCAAGGACCCTGGTATATACATGGATCAGTTCGTTTCCTCTGCACACCAACTTTGTGAAAGAGGAACTATTAGTAACGCCGTTTACAGATGAGGAAATGGGAACAGTGGTAATTTGTAGAATTTATATGAGGCCTGCTGTCTGTCAGTTGTTTGCTAACAGTATACACATACGCTGCTGCTGATGTTGTTGCTGATGTTGTTTTGTTTTGATTTCTTTTCTTTTTTTTTCTTGCAGTACTGGAGGGTCAACCCGGGCCTTGAGGGTGTTATACAAGTGATCTACCACCACATCCTCAGCCCTTTTCATTTTAAGACAAGGTTTTTCTAAGTTGTTCTGGCTGACTTCAAACTCACAATCCTCCTGTCTCACTCAGCCTCTGGAATAGCTGGGATTACAGCTGTGGCAGTGTTGATCAATTTCGATGGTAATCATCAGTGACTAAAGGAGTCTGAAAAGGGAGATTACATAAAAATTTAGACACTTTTTATATTTATTTATTTATTTATTTATTGGTGGTACTAGGGCTTGAACCCAGGGCCATTCTCCTGAACTATACCCCATCCCTTTTTATTTAATTAGTTTTTGTTTTAAAACAGTGTCTTGCTAGGTTTCTGAGAGCCTCACTACTTACTGAGGCTCCCCCCAAACCTGTGATCCTCCTGTCTCTGCCTCCCAAATACTGGGATTACAAGCATGCGCCACCAATGCTGACGTTATACTCCGAGAGTAAAGAGTATAATAGTGAAGGAGGGGGAGACTGGATGATGGAGAGCTCTGTAAGAAGTTTGTGTAGTAGAGAGTAGAGTGGTAGAACCTAGCTCTGAACCAGACTGCCTGCTCCCATGTTCTAGTCCCACTGCCAACCAGCACTGTGGTCTTAGTTTATATTTTCTCACCTACAGACAAGGCTAGCAAGAGTCCTTTTATCACAAAGTTGTTGAGCAGAGAAACCTAAATGATCTATGTCCAGAGACCTCAGAAAACAGTCAGCACTTGATGTGCTGAGCCATTTCAACCAGAGAACCAGTGCTGCCATTCTTCAGAGCATCAGGTGAGGCTCCACTAGGCATGAGTGCACACCGTGGCGCCTGCTTGTGGTGCCAGCTGCCTGGGAGGCTGAGGTAGGAGGATCACTTGAGCTTAAGAGTTTGAGGCCAGCCTGAGCATAGTGGGATCCATAGGAATATTATAGAGGCAAAAGGAGAAAAAAGAGGTGCTCTATGAAGGAATTAAATTAGACAAGAACTGCCCTGAAGGCAAGCACCACCTCTACTATACCTCCTGTTGAATCTCCAGTGGCTACTATAGTGCCTGGCACTGAGTAAATAAATATATAGTAAATATTTGTGAATATGAGTCTTGCTATGTAGAAATTATTTGCTCGTAGCATATACATATGTTTCAACAATACCATACTAAGCATCTTGAACTAAATGTTTTAAAAAAGGACAGAAATCTTCAAGACATTCTTTAAAAATCTCTTAACCATGAGAATGTAGGTAGCTCACAAAACTCACCAGTTTCCCCAAATTTAACTAAGGCCTTATCTTGCTTTCTCATTTCAGCAAGGGGTAATTAGTTTACCAGTGATGTAATCAAGGTTAACCCAGGCTCTGGCTGAAGTCCCAGACAAACTTAGTAAAATCATCCTGAATGTCTCTGCCTTGCTTATCTCCTATAAAACCACTTCTTGTTGGCCCCCAGACCAGGGAGGAGGTAGAGAGGGCGGTGTGGCTTGCAGATGCACAGCCACCCTGATCTACCTCTGTGCCAGCAAAGGGCTGATGTTGGCCATGCGTCTCCTTGTGCTTGAGCCTTTCATGAATGTAGCTCCCAAAGGGAGGTGTGAGCTCTGACCAGGGACAGGATCAGACAGCTGTAAGAGGACCCAGACCCGGCTGAGCGGAGGAGTGAGAGCAGGTGTTTTTGACATCTAGGAAAAGAATTGGTCTGGGAATCCCCTGGACAGAGGGAAATCACAGATATTAGAGACAGAAAAAAACCTCTTAGTCAATTCCCTTGCCAAAGACAAATTGATCCCGAGTGTGTATTCCTAGCTCCCTGTCCACCCCAGTTATATCTCAGTCACCTTGAAAGGAGGCGGGACCATGGGAAATAGAAAAAAAGATTCAGAACACCAAGATGGTTTAGGTATCGGGATGAAGAAAGATCAGTAGCCATTAAAGGAAAAGAAGTGACTTATGAGAAAAATAAGAACAGTAGACTTTTTTCTTCTGGATGAATGATTTGAATATAGGTAGGAAGCTCCTGGGGTTTGGTTTGTTTACTTTGATTTTGCAGTGCTGGAAATCTTTCCCAGGGCCTCTTGCATGCTAGACAAATGCTCAACCACGGAGCTCTATTCCCAGCCCCATGTTTTCTTAATGAAGAACTGGATATTATTTATCCAAGAAGAAATAATCATGTTCATATTTTCCTAATTTTTTTAGGAAGCAAAGGTATTGAGTGACAATTTTTGACGTTGTAAGAAGTAGAATGTTCGTTTTGCATTTGCAGTAATGATAGCAGAGAAACTTCCCAGGCTAATGCTTTGAAAGAATTTATGAAGAGGTAATCATTCAATAGTTTGTTAAATATGTAGATCTGATTGACTGTCTATAGCCATTAAGAGAAATAGTTTTGTTGATAAAAATATTAAGATGAGAACAAAATCTGAATTTGTTCTTGTTTTCTTAGACCATTTCTTTATCATTTAGAAGACGAAAAATTGAGCTAATTCTCAATCTATGCATTAGTCATTTCTCTTGATTTTAATCACGTTAAACTCGATGCCAGATTCATTATACTGACTTTGATTGCCTAATATTTTTAATACTTCATGTTTCTTATTTCTCATTATACTCAGGCATCATTTCGTTGCTTATTTCACATTCAGTGTAGCTCAGTTGTACTGCTCAGCCAACTTGAGCCTTTTTCTCATTCACATGGCAGTAAAGGACTTTTCCAAAAAATGTTTGGAGAACTATGGGCTAAATTGTCTTTGCCTTGAAGATTTTTTTCCTTTAATATTCTGTTTATTTTCTGAACTCATCATTATATCACCAGCTCCCGCTCTGCCTCCTTAGGTTTCTGGTCCTTGGTGCTGAGGCTATGTCCCCGATTGAGACCAGTGTGTCTGCAGTACTGGCCTCATCCCTCAGCCAGATCAACTCTGGGCATCAAAAGGCAGGCAAAGTGGGGTATGGTGGTACATGGCTATAATCCCAGAAACTTTGGAGGCTGATGCAGGTGGATCCCAAGTTTTAGACTAGCCTGGGCAACTTAGTGAAACCCTGGCTTAAAATAAAATCCAAAGGGCTGAGGGTTCAGCTCTGTAGTCCAGTGCCTGCTTAGCATGTTGGAGTCTAATCCTCAGTACCATTATAGAAAGGGGGGGGGGAATGGAAATAAATAGGCAGAGGTTGAAACCATCAGTCTCCAATTAATCTGACCTTTTAAAACATCCTTTCCTAAATTCATTGTCTTGATAACACTTCTGGCAGTGAGCCCACCCTTTTGGAGTTACCTGATGCTAGAAACCTCTGGTTTTCAGGCTGAGCCCTCTACCATGCCCATCACCCTTGTCATGGTTCTGTTTGTTCCAGTTCCTTATTAGGAATCCATGCTCTGAGACCACCTGCTTCTTGATGTTGTGAAAAAAATCTCTTTTAACACTCATTAAAATTATAAGGAAGACTTTATTCAGGACTATTGCAATCAGTATCAAATCTATTATAATGGGGAGAAAGGTAGAGCTTCACTCCAAATATAATAATAAGTAGATATTGATAGCCAAATAGCATGTTGATGGGTATGGAGTAGGAGATAGAAGATTATTACCAAGAAACATTAAGGTTGGGGGGATTCTTGCTACATTAATATGACAGGGTTGTTGCTGAAGATAGGTGAGGGCTGAGGAATCTGAGCAGATATTGAGGCCGAGAGATTCTTTCTAAACTGACATAAGCAAGATTCTTCCTAAAACTGGGCTATGCGAGGTGGAGAGTAGAAGTCAGCAAGGTCAAAGCCTAGCCCAATACAGGACTTGGAGGAGACTGGCTAAAGTTTGGCCAAAGAGAGAGTTTTTGTCAGTGTGAGGAGCAGCAGGTTTTTCTTGAGGATTTTCAGCTAATCAGGGCTCTGCCAGAGGCAGGGCTACAGTCTTTATGCACAGACTCATGTGTTTCTGATCTCACCTCCTTCCCCTCACCCAGCGGTTGTCATTTGGGTACATTTCTTTTGTCATAGTTACTGGGCCTGGGAAGTCCGGCCTTCTGGCTTCACACAAGATGGATACAGTAATGGAAGAGATTTGAGAAAAGCCCTGGGAAAAATGTCTCCATAATGCTGCTCATATCTTTCACACTCACCCAGCAAAGTAGATTTTATCAAACGAAGAAACATAGACTACTCACATGTGACATTTTATTCAGAGCCAAAATTATAAGGGAAAGGAGTTAATGTGTTTAGACTTAGAAAAACTGGCCAAGTTTTCTTTGAAAATGTCTCCTGTGGTTCAGTTTTCTTTTTTCTTTCTTTCTTTTTTTTTTTTTTTTCTTGAACAGTATAAACTGTTCTTCATTTAGTACCGTGACTTTGAGAGAAAATTGCAGTGTACATGCAGGTAGGTGTCCTCGAAGAATGTTACCACGTGTGTTTACAAACAAAGAGCATAAACAAAGAAACACATTTGTACTATTCACTGCCCCTCACAAAACAATTTGTACTAAAATAGCCCTTGACTGGACTAGAAAATAAACAGAACAAATGGGCCATTTTAGTTTCTTTCCCATTGGCTTGTAAAAACACCACGGATATTGAAATATTTGTGTTTCCTTTGCTGTAGTGCCAGGAAAGAGAGTGGACGTTCGCTGTTCTCCAAAAATACAACTTAGCTTCTTCCTGCAACCTAAGCCTTCACACTGAGTCTTCCCTGTCTCCGGGATTTCCTGCTCACTCCCTCCTCTAATTACTCTTCCTTTTTTCAGATTCCTTTCATGGCTCTTCTCCTTTCTTGTTCCCCTTTACTCCCCCTTGCCTGCATTCCACATTTCTTTTCAACCCCTTTCTTTATTTGGCTACGAATGCTTATAACTGGTATTAAGTCTCCAAGCTGAATAAGCCCCATCTCCTCCAAAATCGTTTTACAGATTTTCTTTTGACAAAGTTAGCATTCTGACCTCCAGTGCCGGGCAATTTAAAAGACAGACCCACCCCAAAGAGAAGAACTTCATGCTAAGTGTAGCAACCTGTTCTTCAGCTTACGCCCGTGTTTGCATATATTCTATTACGTTCCCCCATTGTTGGAAGCAAAAACACATCACCGAGCATCCTGAAAAGGAAAATCTTTCCGCTTGTCAAAATTAAATTCAGAACGCACCCAGACATTAAATGAAAAGAACTTGCATACAGGCAAGTATGCTTACAAGGTAAATCTGGCAAAAAAAGTTATATCGTGTATCTTATTAACATAACAAATTACTATTACTCTATTCGACAGCAGCAAAAAACTCATTACAATATTTGGTAGGGACTTTTGCTAGAAGTTGTTTTAAAAATTAAATGCCGGGGAGGTGAAATGGAAAAAAACTAAATTTTTTATAAATTTGTTTATCCTTTTTTGCCTCTAAGATACATTATTTCAACAGGAAATAATAAGATGTAGAAATAATATGCATTGAGAATTTCTTAAAAGTATTGGGTACAGTGGCACATGTAAAAGTGGGGTACAGTGGCACATGCCTGTAATCCCCGTATTTGGGAGGCTAAGAGAGGAAGATCACAGGTTCCACATCAGCCTTAGCAGGGTAGTGAGACTTTCAGCAACCTAACAACACCCTGTTTCAAAAAATAAATGAATAAATAAAATAAAAATGGACTGAGGGTATAGTTCAGAGATAGAATGCCCTGAGTTCAATCCTCAGTAACACACACACACACACACACACACACACACACACACACACACACACAAATTATTAACACATGACAAACATATTTTAAATTATTTTATGAGATAATTTTCCCCTTGTAAGGATAAATTGTTACTATTCATGTTATTACTTTCAAGGTATTCTTATAAAGTTACTAAACTGGTATCAAACTGCATCTTAAATGTTAGGTCATCTTTGATTTATGTCTAGGAAAATAGTATTTACCTTAAAAATGAAAATTTTATCAAAATATTATAAATAAGCTTTTTTTTTTTTTTTGCGGTACTGGGGACGGAACCCAGGGGCATTCTACCTCAGGGCTACACCCTCAGCCCTATTTTTTATTCCTTATTTTGAAACAGTCTCACTGAGTTGTAGAAAGCCTCACTAAGTAGCTGAGGCTGTCGTCCGTGAACTGCGATCCTCCTGTCTCAGCCTCCCGAAAGCTGGGATTAGAAGCGTGCGCCATCACGCCCGGCATAAATAAGCATTTCTTTATCATGTCATAAGTAGCCAGATCTTCCTGTTTATTAACTTAGAATGTAAAAAAGGGAGTAAAAACTAAGGTCAACAATGAGTGACTATTTAGAGAAAGCCATTTATGCAATCACAAAATTATCTTTGTGTCTTTTGTTTAACTTTTTTTCATAGAAATAGCCCAATCTGATTTGGGACCCCAACAATTATGATTAGTAAACAACTTGTCAGAACACTAAGTTCCACAAAGGAGTTGCTTCCAAGAAAGTCTGGTTATTGCTAACACAAAAAGGATAGAACTTTTACCTTTTAATATCATTGGGGTGTTTATCTATTGAAGAGAAAGAATGATTTATAAAATAGAACTAATTTCTATGGGATGATAATTGCAAAAGCAAACAAACAAAAATAGTAATTTAGTTTTGCTTTGAGGATTTTCTTTTCCTTATTAAGCAAATATGGAAATACGCATCTCTGTGCCCAGTTGGAGAGCAGACTTTCACAAATTATAAGGACTTATTAAGTCTTGGGAATTATAGTGCTTTCAGCCATCTGGGTCTCTTGGGTGGCTTTTTCTTTTCTGTACAGCTGTCTCTCTCCCGGCATCCCAGTTTCTTCCCCTCTAGTTGAGTTCCATCACCGCCTCCCTGGAATCCAGGATCCATTTTTGCCTCTTCTCTCTTAATGTTCCCTCTCAGTCCTCTGCTGTGGCCAAATCAAGCTTCCTTAAGCCTGTTTCTATTATGCTATTTTCCTGAAAAACAGTCTTCTGATGACAATAATAATAATAATAATAATAAATAATGTAATAACCATTTGTGTAATACATAAGCCCTGAGCAGCTTCTATGCACTAAGCTATGTTAAATCTTATGATGTGTTATCTCCTCCATTCATCCCCCAAACAATCTTCTGAAGTGTGTTTAAGCATCAGCCACCTTTAATAGGTAAAGATTTGAGGCTTGAATGGGTTTAGTACTTTGCAGTAGGTTACGTGGCAACTTTTAGCTATTCCGTGTTCTCTCATACTGGGAATCTAGAATGCTGCCCCTGCCTTCCAAGCACAAAGTCTGCACCCAATCTCATTTACTCAGCAACACACTTATTGTTTCAAATGTAATTTTAATTTGGTAGAAGATCAACTTCGCAGAGCATCTGGAAATTTGCTCTCACTTTGGTGTCTTACCATGTGTTCCAATCTAAAGTTTAGGTCACAAAAGAAATAGTATATGATATTCTCTCGCCACCCCAATTTTTTATCTGTACCACAAACATGAGACATATGTGCAAAGGGTTAGCGACTGAGGACCAGAATCTGTGGGCCCCAGAACAAGAGCACACTGAATCACCAGTACAGAGAAGGATGGAGATGATGCTGTAGGTAGAAGTGCCTTTAAGACCTTCTTTTGGGCTGCAGCCACTAGTCAATGTTATTGAATCTGGTCCCTTTCATAACTGAAATCTCAAACATAAATTATACTGTAACATCCCTATAGAAATGTCTGAAATCATAAATGAAGAAGGAAGGAAGATGCTGCTCTCAATACATCCCACATCATTAACATGTCAAATCTCTTTTCCAATTTAAATGAAACTGGGATGTTTTCCAACTTTTCATTCTGATTGTAAGTGTGCCTGTGTTGGGGAGGGAGGAAGGGAGAGAGGGAGACGCAGATGAAAGTACTAGTTTTGTGTTTCCACTAATCTGATCCCCTCAACCAGCTGCCCTTCTCACCTGCCCTACAAACTCTGTGCAGAAACTACACATACACACAACTTATCAAAGCCAGACCGTTGTTGTAGCCATTTCAACAAAATGAGCCAATTTAGGTTGGTAGATGGAAAAAAAAAAGTGGTTAAGGAACCATGCCCAGGCCATAGGAATTAGACTTCAAAATGGAGCCGAAGTAATTTTAAAACCATTTTACCTGTCAGGAAAAGAAAAAAATTACATGTAATAACTTTAAGAATTAGTCATTTTAGCTCAGTGGATGTGGCACACACACACACAAAATATCTGAAATATAACTATCTAACAGGAACTGTGACAAAGTAGAAATTTATATCATTTTATAAACAGAGTCACCAATATCAATTAAGTCCTTTCTGTGCAGGCACAAATGTATAGTTTCAAGGCTGCATTTCAATAGATGACTCTTCAAAGGTCATTTTACAAAGCAGAAGATAGATCCTCGAGGGTGCCCGTCGCCCACCTTCCTCGGTATGGTTTTATGTTTCATTGACTGTATTAGCATTAAACTCTTAAAGAGTGACAGGCTGCAGTAAGAGGATCCCAGGTGGGCCGTGGGATCTGCAGGGCCAGCTGTTCCTTAGCTCAGATAATTCTTCTTTTTGAGATTTACAGATCCGTTTGCATTTGACAGACCATGGCAAGTCTTTGTACTGCCCACTCCTGATGTTTTAAAGGAGAGCAGCTTAATAATTTATTAACTGCAACATTTCCTCTGGGCTTTATCTGTGTGATGCCGTCGCGTCACAGAACATTATAAATATGAAGGACTTAGCAGCCGCACATTCTTCAAGAGAGCGATGGCTTTTTTGTTGTTGTAGTTGTTGATGCCAAGGACTCCTCTGAGAGCTCTTGTTGGTTTACCTGGTTGGAAAGCAACTGGAAATGTCCCACTTTGTAAAGCGGATTGCAATATCAGTTTTGAGTTTGCTAACAATATGCCCTGATCTACAAGATAGTTAGCAACGCAATGACAGTAAATCGTGTTTGCAGCATGTTTTGAGACACACGAGAGTTGCCTGTACGGCCCAGTGTCAAGGCGCTACCTCCACTCTCCCACCTCCACTCCTTTGTTTACAGAGTACACTACTGTCACCATCTCTCCACCCTTCAAAAGCTGTTCCTTGTTTATAGACAATCTCAAAGTGACTTTTTTTCCACAAAGCTTTTCTTGATCCTCTTCAAAATGAATATTGCTACTGCCTTCTTTGACACATTTATAATACTTATGAGTCCAATGTGGAATGATGATTACCATTATTTTTTTCCCTTGTATTCAACTAACATGCCTACATATCCCTCTATTGCCCTAATAATCTGGGTATTTCTCAGCACAATATCTACATGATAAACAGTAATTCATTTAACAAGATAGCTGTTAATTCCATGCCCTCATCCCTATTTTCAATTTGTATGTACTTTGCCTAATTGAATGCAGTGATTTCATAATATTTTAACCCATTGTGAAACTTATTTTAGCATGGAAAATAAATTACTTTTGGAGACTTTTATGTGAGAGTAATGTTAAAAGCAATAATATCTGCCTCTGTAAGCTGTTCTCTCAGTGTGTAATATTTGACTCTCATGTGAAGCTTACAACCACATTCATGACTAAGGATAAGGTATGAGTTTTCTTTTCCAGATGAGAAAGCTGAGCCTCAGGGAAGTTGATTCATTTGCATAAAGTTGTATATAGGTACATTTCAGAGTTTAAAATCAGAAGCATATGTCTCATATAGACTCGTTCTATTTATATATATATTTTTCATCAAATATTACTGAATGCCCATTGCTAGGCCCTGAATAGACAAATAAGACACAGACTGGCTTCTGCTCTTAGGAGACCTCCATGATTAAAAAAAAAAAAAAAAAAAAAACCTAGCTTCAAAGCTGTGAAAAATGATGGTACAACCATGTTGCCTTTCTACCCAGACTAATACACAATTAAAAGACAACATTCATTTCAGTAACTGAGCAGATTCAATAAATTTAATGGCATTTAATGATTATTCAGCTTGTAGCATCTTTTATTCAAAGGTCAATTCCAATGCACTGTATAAACTGTTTACTGTGTTGATAGATGACAGGGATAATAGATAAGGAGACTTTCTACACCGAAGAAATAATTGGCTCTGCCCTGCATGCAGTTGGTACTTAATAAATGCTTATCAACCAGCCCCTGTATGTTTCTGAACATATACCTATTTGTAATTGACTTCTTCCTCTAGAAAAAATGATATAAGTACAATTGAGGGACTATGGCATAGTATTTAACTTAAGGCAGCTTTTAGGCATGAGCGGAACAAATTGCTCAAATGTTTTGCTCTTTAATTTTAAAAGGGATGCTCCAGAGAATGGAATCCAACTTGAGTTTTCTCTGTTTTTACTTAACTTTACTTATAATTCAACCTCAAGTATTCTCAAGTTACTGATATACCAAATTGAATGGCTATTTTATCTATTATGTTCTTCTATCTCAAGTAGAAAAAAAATCACATTTTCAGTATAAGGGCTCTGGGATTTAAACAGTTAAGGGTAATTCTTCCTCAAGGCTTTTTTGCATCGTTATAGCCACCTGCTCTACTGTACAGAACTGAGGTAATTAATAAGAGGCATTAACACGTCTAGTATCACCGGGGAGAGGGAAAACCGAAATCTGTTGAATAGCTTTCACCGTGAAACAGTAAATGTTGACTCACTCACCATCTTTCACTTTACCTCCCAACTTGCGATCATTTCTGCAAGATGAAATAAAATGTCAGCTCGCATCCCGATGTAGCTTAAATGGGCTTAATTACGTGTAACTTGAAATCTGTATTTGGCTACGTGGTATATTCAGGCAGAGATCCATTAACCAGCATTTTTGGAAATGCAGAACCAGTGTGCAGGAAAGAAACAGGAGTTAGGAATGCAGACTGAGATGACAGAGGAAGTTATGGCTCTGTGACTTATTGCCAAGGGCACTGTTGGGAGCAGGAAGGAGACCCAGGGTAAGCCACTAAACCTAGAGGGGTACGTACCAACATTTGCGTTGGGGGTGGGAGCCAATTTGGGAGCCAGAGGGAAACAGGGATAGACGAAGGAGAGGGCTTCATTACACAAGTTAAGGGAGGAATTAATTTATTGAGGAAGTGGGTTTTCATATTGCAAGGGGTAAGCAAGAAATCAGGGAGAAACTAGAAGAAGCTGCCGTGGCTATTCTTTAATGAAGTTTAATGGTGAAGGAGAAGAGGTATTGGGGTGCAAAATTAAAGGGATGGGAACTATGTAAAGATAGGAATTTGTTTTTTAAGGTTTGCTGAGACTGGTGAGCATCTATCTCTGTCGGGTGAGAGTATAGATCCAATGGGGGAAGAGGACAGAGTAGGAAGTAAGTGGCATTTTGTCTTCCTAGGATAAAAGATATTATCAGAGTGTTCCCTCGTAATGAGGTCCATTTCCATCACTGTACCCATGTAGCACATCATTAAAAATAACTAACAGGAAACGTCCTTTTAAATGACATATTATTTCACTTAAATCTTTACATCTGAATCCCCTTCCTACTCATTTTCCTGCACTTGCTGACAAGTCATTAGGAAAAAAATGTTTCGTTCAGTATTGCTTGTCATCTAAGAGGTTCACATAGCTTAAATGAAAATTTGATGCATTAACAGTAGTTAAAAAAAAACAAAAAGCAGAATGCTGTGAATCGTCCTGCATGTATTCCCAAGTCATAAAGTATGCGTCTTCAGACATCACAGAAGTAAATTAAGAAGCAGAATAGGAATGGCATACAGAACATCAAAGAGTTAAAACAAGATGGTTAGAAACGTATGCAAATAGCATCTAATCAGAATATAGAAACGATCGCTCCACAAGTCTAATTTATTTACCATGTGTATGCTGCCAAAAGATAATTTTTTTTCTGAGAATATTTTATGGTAAACACAATAATTAAATTACACAGAGTAGACATTGACAAACCTTGCTAATGGACTTTGGAGTTATAATTTTTAAAATACAGGATCCCTTTTACATGATCCCTTGCTTTGATATTATTCTTAAATACCATCTAATATCCTGTTATGGATTTTTTTAGTAGACTGGTTAACAAAATGTCACCAATCCATGCGAGTTGGCAGGAAGTCAATGACACTTTATCACAGAGGATTGCTGGTCTGTTCATAATAATGACGATACCTCTAATATATATCAGCAGTTTCCTCAGGATCTCAAAACTACTGAGGGACCACTGGACACCGTAGGTTCCAACAGAAATGTGGCCAGTTTGATATGATGACATACCAATCACTGGGAGCTCTTACCACCAGAAAACAGGCACCAGAGCAGAGGATCATTAGACTTTTACAGCTTTCATTCCAGGGAAGAATGGCAAGAAGCACATGGTGACTCAAAAGAAATTTAAGCAAAAAAATGAAATAAACATCACCCTTGGCTTATTTCAATACCTACACTTTAGTTATTAGGAAGATCTACCAGTATATCTACGGTATCTAGAAGAGCTGCGCTTGGCCTGTACTTTGTGTGAAATAAGTCATTGGTTTCTCTTGCTACCTAATTTGTGTTCTATTTATTTCCCTAGAGAAGAAATCTGCAATTTTTTTTTCATTATAAGGATTACTAGCAGGAGTAAGAGCCACGTTTACCCCTTAACAATGAAAGCAAAACTGACTTTTCACAATCGAAACACATATGCACACAGCAGCAAAGGTTCTATGAATTGGTATTGGTATTAGCCTCTTCCACCTCGGGTGGAACTCACTTAGTTGTAAAGAAAACAAGATCATATGCTGAAGTGATTTGGTAATAAGCAATTAGCCAATGAATCGGGGTGGAATTTATCCTCTTAATAACTGAAGTGGGGTTTTTATTGCATTTGAGAGCTCTACAATTTTAAAGAATTCTATGTAAGCCTTGAGGCACATAGTCTTCTAAGTTTTATTGTAATCGTTTACATATTTTATTCTTCACAGACACCAGATTATTTTATATTATCCTTTCTACAGTTGCTTGTAAATCAAATTGATTTTTAATTATGAGTTCTTGATTTTGGACTTCGGATACACTAAAGTACGCTAGAATATGTTTAAAGCATAAACCATGGATTGCCTAAAGTCCCAGCTCTCATTTCAAGTATTTGCTAATGTGGCATTGATCAATCTACAATTCCCAGCCTGAAGAGAAGTGATAGGAATATTGGATAAAAAATGCCGTCCGGGCCAGAAAGATAAATTGTTTGGGTTGTCTTTTTGCAAGTTTGAGGTCACGATTCATTCATCTTGTTACTTTGCTATATCCCTTTAGTGGCTTCAATTGCAGGATTAAATATTGAATGGTGGCAGATCATTCAATATATAGGCTCTCATAGTTTGGCCTTAGAAGGCTTTTCATGCTTAAAATGGAACTGTGTGCTCACAGAATGCCAAAGATAATCGTACTGATGATCTAGTCTGTGAGATTAATCCCTCAACAATATTATCAGACAATTCTTAACACATTGATTTGTCCCTGATATGACACTTCTGAAACAAATGGATATACTCAGCGTTTTAGGAATCACATTGAGCTTTCCCTACAGCCTGGTGCCTGCAGAAAATTAACCCATGAGGAGATTCCACAGGAAATTCCACAACCAATGTTTATTACTCTTCAAATAAAAATATATTTTAAAGATGTTAAATTATTGATAGAGGGTTGAAAAATAAAAATCACTTTGGGTAAAATTTTCTCCTCATGGCTACATATGTTGAATGAAAGCACAAAATTATTCCATCTAGTAAGACTAATTAGAGCAGGAATATTCAAATCTCTCTTACAGCCTTACATCTTTGTTTAATTGTTGGTCTTCTTATGCATTTAGGGGGTTTCTTATATATCAAACCCAATGACATGAATACTTTTAAGGTTAAAAAATACTTATTTAGCCAAAAGAAGCCAGAGACTTGAAGGAGGATTAATAGTAAACACTTTTTATTTATAAAATATAAAAATGAAAGTTTGACAAAAACCAAGAGATCATTTCATGCCCCCCATTTTCTGCCTGTTTAGAGTTATTTTATTTCATATTTGTCTAGGTCGTCTGAAATGTCCACATGATAATTTTTTACTCATTTCTGAACTTGCTAAAATCCTGAAGTTCTTCGAGGTAAAATTGTTTTCAAGTGGCTAAAGGAGGGGAAGGTTTTACCTAAAGTTTTTTTTCCTCCTAGCAGCAGCCTACTCATTCTTCCCAGATGGTTATTTTTAATCATTACGGTAATTCCATTTTGCACTACAAACAGTTGTCATATTTCTTTTCTTTTTATTCTTCAATGTAAGCACATTTGGATTTTTCTCATAAGTCATTCATTCGGTTCCTTTCACCACCTGGATTTATCTCTGGCTTCCTTCCAATTTGCTCCACAACTTTGTGGAGTGTGGGGGTCTAAGTAAATTTCGCTGTTATAGTAAGTCTGGAATGTCTACTGGAGTAGAATACAGTTTTTTAAATCAGACAGCCCTGAGTTTGAATTCTAAGTCAGTCACTCAAATCTATGAGACATTCATCTATTTATTAAAATTCTCCATGCCTCAATTTTTTATATTTTATTTTATTTTATTTTTTGCGGGTCTGGGGATGGAACCCAAAGGCATTCTACCTCTGAGCTACACCCTCAGCCCAATTTTTTTATTCTTTATTTTGATATAAGGTCTCACTGAGCTGCAAAGGGCCTCACTAAGTAATTGAGTCTGTCCTCCAACTACAATCCTCCTGTCTCAGCCTCCCAAATGCCGGGATTACAAGCATGCGCCACCATGCTCAGCTTCAATTTTTTATCTATAGAATGGAATGAAGATAATATCTGTAGGATAGTTGTGACTCTCAAATAAAAATAATAGTGGCTAGGACATGGTAAGAAAGCAAAAATAGCTATGAACATTATGGTGCATTTCTTAATTGTTATTTAAAAGTTATTTCAGGTTGATGTGGAAGTCTTTATACTGCAATTTTTTTGTAATTAAAAAGAGTTTCAAGCCGGACTTAGTGGCGCACGCTTGTAATCCCAGTGCTTGGGAGGATCGACCTCAGCTACTTAGTGAGGCTCTCAGCAACTTAGTGAGACCCTGTTTCCAAATAAAGCATAAAATAGGCCTGGGAGTATAGCCAGGAGGTAGAAAAGCCCCTGGATTCCATCCCCAGTACCACACACACACACACACACACACACACACACACACGCATACACATAAAGGAGTTTCATATCTGTATGTAACTTCTTTTGAACATGATACAGTTTAAGTTTAATTTAATTTTATTTATTTGTTATTTTTCTGGTGCTGAGGATTGAGCCCCAGGGCCATGAGCATGTGAGGTGAGTGCTCTACCACTGAGCAACACATAACCCAGGTCATTAGGTTGAGACTTACAAAAGGAACAAATCTACCCTGTCAATATGCAGGTAAAAAAAGCCAGGAGATTAATAATAAATGAATCCTGATATCACATTATAATCAAATACAATTGCATAAATCATTTTGTTATGAATTAAGAACATATGAATTAACTGTGAGAAAAAGAAGAAAACCTATGTGGACCTGGACTGAAAAAGAAATCCCTGATCCTGACTTGACTTGAGAAAGTATGAGTAGAGTATAAGACAGATAAAATGTAATTTTTGACATAATAAATATCAAACTAGGTAATGGGGATGGAACAGGCAAAGGCAGTGGGTGGAGAATCTAAGTTAGTCACAATAATTGAGCACTTGCTGTGTACCAGGGTCAGAGGTAACATTTGTATGAACTCTGCAATCACATTTGATCCCCGCTTTATCAAAGGGTTAGCCAAGGCCGAGAAGGGTCAGGATAACACTGACCTGGTGCTCTAGAGCTAGGAGCCAGTAATAGAACTGATGTTCAAATACAGGCTTTCTGCATACAGTTATTCTCTTAGTAGTTCTCAAATTTTAGTGAACATGAAATCCCCTCGAGGGATGTGAAAGCAGATTGCTCATAGGTTCTTTTTTATGGAGATCTGCAATGGCAGGCTTTAGTTCTCTGTTTTAAGGAAGTCTGAAGCTGGGTATGGTGGTGAACACCTGTAATCTCAGCCACTCAGGAGGTTGAAGCAGGAGGATTGCAAGTTCAAGGTCAGCCTTGGCACTTATGTGAGACTCTTGTTTCAAAATTAAATAAAAATGGGCTGAGGATGTAGCTTAGTGGTAGAGTGCCTCTGGGTTCCGTGCCCTACTGGGGTGGGGAGGGAAGTCTAGCATTCAGTACTAAAGAAGGACTTTGAGTGCTAGAGAAAGTGATGCCCTATAAAACAGCCTATAAAAATAGAAATCAAGTAAGGAAGCTCCAATCATAATGGTCCTTTGTCTAGGAGCAAGGCACAACAAGCCCATTTACTATAAAATTAAACAAAAGGTTAGACTTAGCATGGAGGGAATTTGACACTGACTCCTTAAACTTGAGCACATTAATTTCTTTTTTATTAAGGTGGGTTGGTTCTAAATCTGGAGCAGGAATTGGGCTCTGATCACACGCTTGAGGAGCTGAGATGAAACAGAATGAAGGGGCAGAAACACACACACACACACACACACACACACACACACACACACACCCCTCCTGGGGTTACTGTGGCTAGCTCTTCATCTGTATCTATTTTTCTCTTTCAGTGGTGCTATTATACAACTTTAGTATTTGTTGAATGACTGCCTAGTGTATATTAACTGACTTAAACATTATTCATTGTGAAAGGTGTATCTAAGAAATGTAAAAAGGCTCTCATGGTTTTGTCTTTGTAGATCACCATGCTGGGTTCCTAGGAATGAGCCACGTGCAAAAAGGGGTTGAGTAAAGTCTATATACTTTATTACTGTGACTTTAAATGAGGCTATCAAAAGGATGCAAAATTAGAAGAAAGGTAAAATATTACCTTTCAGTTTTTATTTAGCTAATAACTTGTTGGCCTATCAGGTACTATAGTGGCCTGAGCAGTAGCAAGAGCTTGGTTTCTTTGAGGGAAAAATAAGTCTTTGTATTATCCTCAAAAAGCATTTGGTAAAGTATTCTTGAACTTCTAGAGTAAGTCAGAAAACTTGACCTATCATTGGAGAGGAAAATGGCCAACTCTTCAGTGTAGTTCCATTCGATTCATTTCAGCTCAAGTTACTCAGCATAATCCAGCAAATACTTATTGACTGGCTGCTTGTGTTTATCCTATGCACAGTCTTGTACTTGTCTTGTGGTACATAAGTACAGACCCTGTCAGGCTAGTGAGCTACCCTGTGCACTTTAGGAAGAGTGTTCCAGGCTTCAGCTACATTGACTAATAAGCTTGTAAATCATTGCATACAAACTGCAACGCTAAGTGGTACCTAAAGGAGAGAGTAGATTGCAAATGCCCAATTTCTCACCTTGGTTAAAAGTATGATTTATTTTAAAAGTATGAGTTATAAGGGTAAATATTTTCAGTAAAATATTTTGGATAGGAAAGTGTGTGGACATTGATTTAGTTGATGGTTGCTTTAAAATTTTTCAAAACTAAAATTGCTTAGTTCTTTTAGATAATACTTATTTTTGTCATTAAGATTTTCTCTCTTCATAGGGAGAGCCTTATAACTGAATTCTAAACATGTTAACTGTTTCTCACTGTGAAAACGACTGGGGAGGAACTAGTACTCTTGACTCCCATCGAATCAGGACAATGCTATAGCACTCAGTAGTGTGCTCCATATCCAGTGCCATGTGTTTATAAACATAGATTTAAAAAATAGTTTTATTTTATTGGTGTGGTTGTAATTATATGTCACACTGAGGTATAGAATGATAGGCATGTACATGCATCCCACATTTCATACATAGGCACAAGTTTTTGCTTGTGGAAATCAGTTATGAGTATTCTTTGTATCATTGATATTTCAACTACCTGGTCAGGAGGCACTGTTTAGATTGCGTTTTCTCCTGTAGACTAAGACAAAACAAGTTCTCCTCTTGTACAATGCACTACTTGTTCTGGTTTTGTTATAACCTTCCCAGAAGATGGAAAATGTATCCCAAACTGCTGTGCAATAAGATCCTTTCTTGCCTGCCAGTTTGCAGTTTTATATACAACATGTTATTGTTGTGAGAATGGGGTTTATCGCAGGCCAGTCCCGGGCAGTCTCCAGTATCACCTGAATCCAGAAAAAAGGTCTCCAGATAGTCTGTGTTTGCAACTACTGTAAATATCCCCAGATCTGTAGCATCTTGGTAGTGAAATTTATGAATTAACCAGCATGTTTTCTTTGCTCTTTTAAAAATCAAAGTTCAGTTTCAGAGACCATTACCTATTTTACTTGTGTGTCTTGGGGGAAAGAGGAGACAGCTGTTAAGATATTGAAAATATTTTCTTTTATTTTGTCTCGATTTTTTTTTTTAGCTATACATTAGAGACCTTATGTAATGTTTAACGTTTCAATTTACTGTATGCATTTTTAGCTTCGGTATTTGTCATCTTGTTCCAATTTAATGAAAGCTTATTTGGCTATGGTTTTCATTGGAAAGCAGAACACACGTACAACTTTCAGCAATAATATATATTTTTCCTTTTCTTTGGATTTGAACAGCCTTCTAAAATTCTCTCTACTGAAATCCTGGCAGAGTTATTTCTTCAACATTTGGCTGAGGGTTTGGAATGTTTTAAACATTTGAAGTGACTGGGATCAATTACTGTAACCTAAAATGGATAACCTTTAAGACACAAAGCTCATGTTTTTCTTAATCATCTCATTACATGACATTTTTCTGTTTGTATATCGATAAAACACTGTATGTTGGCTAAATAAGGCTCATTTCATTTATTTCCAAGTACTGTTGATATTGTAAAGCTAGCATATTACATATAACATTAAGGTTATTTTTAAGATATAACATCTTTGTGGATGAAAAAAATAAAATTCAGAAGACGGATAAACTTGTAACAATTTAGCAGTTTAACAAAGTATAATAAATAGCAAAATCATGTATTTCAAATGAATCTTTAAAAAATTCACAATGCAAACATTTTTTCTAGCTCTGTTTTTCTAATTAAGGAAGCTCTGGGAGTTTTCTTATTCATTCTCACTAATGTTACTTTGTTACTAAAAGTCTTTTTCCCCCCAATATAAAATCACTGCTTCCTCTGAGAGATGTTTGCTTAGAAAGGGTTATGTAGCAATATCCTGTTATTTTTATTTATCAGGTTAATATAGGAATCACATTACACTCTTGGGGTAGAAAGAAAGCCAGGCATTACCAGCTTTGAGAAATTTGACTTGATAAATAGAAATGCGAAGCGACCCTCTGCTGATGCTACGTAGCGCACATGACCCATGACGGGCAGATGGCTGTAGCGCTGGAGAGAAATATTACAGCCAGAACATTCCTGCTCTTGCTCCAGTGGACTCAGAATACATTAGCAGGGTCTTCTCTCAGCTCGGAGTTTTTTTCCCGATGATGGATTAGTGATAAACTCATGTGCAAGTTATCCCACAGTTCCTCTGAGGCCTTAGCTTTTCATGAATGAAAAGGTCATTTGTAAATTTTCCACATTCTCTCATTATTTTTCCCATGAAAACAGATTGCTTTGCACAATTTTACATTGCTGTATTTTCTGGGATATAACAGATTGTGGTTGTCCAGTTTTTAATGTCCCAATTATTTGTTTGGTGGCTTGGAGAACTTACTGTTCCTTCATGGAATAAATTGTATTTAATAAAGAGAGAACTTAGAGGAAAGTTGAAACCATTCTGTAAAATACAAGCTAAGACTTTTTTGAGGCCAGAAGTCTCCTTACTTATTTTGTCCTAAATGACTTTTGATATAAGGCCAAACTCTGTACCAGATGTGTGGTATTTTATAATAATTGCATGGTGCAAGCCTTCAATCATTTTCCACTGAGACCATTCAACATCTGTTTTATCAAAATGGTGCTCGGATTTTTTTCGGCACCACAGATGAGCAAGAATATTAAGTGAGACACCGAGTCACGTATTTTATTATTTCGGAATGTGAATTTTTCTCACATGTATCTGTTATAAATTTCCCTGGCCCTAAAGTTTTTCTTTAATGATGGAGCCCACTAGAGTTGGTTTCTCTGATATTTTGGATAAAAATTTTAAAGATGCTTATTGAACACTTGCACTTGTTTTCCTTATTCTGTTAACCATTTAGTTCTGCATACAGATAATAACTTCACAAGCAATGGTAAGAGAGTGCACCTTAGGGGATAATGTGGTCCATTATTGCGATTTCCATTCTAAGACCACTTTATCTATTTACCAACCCCTTCATCTAAGCTTTCTTATCTGTGCTAAACAGAATTTACAGATACTGTTTAACAAAAACAAGTGGTCAGAGCTCAGAAATGGAAGAGATTCCAGAACCAAGTGACCATGTGAAAAACGGGTTCTCTATCACCTGTGGGTGACCCAAAGCTACGGGAGGGCACGCGCTCAGGGCATGCTGAAGTCCCTCACCCAAACTCAGTGGCGGGTCAAGTGGCTCCCCTTATTGGAATACCAGAGTACGTAGGTCCTTCCATTGCTATTCTTGAATATTTCCTTCAAAACTATAGGGAAAAGACCTTTACTTTAATTTTATTTAACTTAATGGGGAAAATATCAAGTTTGAGAAAAAAATATGTCCTTGCTCAGTGACTTTTATACCATCTTTCCACATGTCTCAGAATCTCGTATACTAACTGCTGCTACTACGGTAAGAACAAGGTCAGCACCATTCTTCAAAGCACTGTATTTGCACCAACCTTAGGACAGTAGTCCATTTTCTGGGCTACTGTAGACGTAACCAGACATAAAAATAAACATGTGCACATCCATGGCCCAAAATAAATCAAAGCAGACATAATGAAAAATTTCCAGTGAGCCTGAAAAGAAAATTTAATATACTTCACCTCTTTCTTGGGAGGGTAAGGGAGCTGGTTTGGTTTTCGTTGGAATTTGTATGTGGGTAAAACTTTCTGTTTGCCACACTTTTCTAGGATTTTCTTTTCCCACAATTATAACATGAACAAATATGTGGGAGAGAAATTATATTAACAAATTTTAGTGGATCAAATGAGTGTTTCATGAGATAACTCCGATTTTTCTAAAGCTATATGAAGTTTGAATATAATATCAAAGACAGCAAATTCCTAAAATTAGAAATTTATTTAAAACCTCACTCTTTAACGAAAGCATTTGTTGTTGTTGCTTCTCTGATGAATTTGATTTGAGAATAAAAGAAAACACATAGCCATGATGGAAATGTATCTTTATCCCAAAGCCGATTTGTCTCAGTTATGTTTCACCACAATTCAATTATTTCCAAATTATTTGTGGAGTTTCAGATTCTTGCTTTGGTCACTTATATATATTTTGTTCTAAAGATATGACACAAGTATTATCCCTAACATTTCTGGAGCTGTGCTATTCAATATTCAGACATGGTTTGGCGAAGATGGTAGCTCAGTCAAGCGAAATGTGCTTTAAGTCCTAGGCTTGATCGGTCAAGAATAAGATTTCTCCACTAAGACATTTTTACAAAGGCACAATGACTATGCTTTCATAGTTCAAACAAACAGAGCATAAGGAATTATTTTGAAATATAATGATGGTACAGCTGTAACAATAAAAAGGTCTGTAATAAATAAAAGATTGCGCATCTGCTTTAGAAGACCTCTGACTGCTCTACCTTGTAACTTGCCGCAGGCTCAATGCACTGTATCTTGACTATAAGATACTACAAGTACAAATGCAAGAACACTATCTATCCCATAATATGTCTTGAAGAACTTTAGGCAGTTGGGGGATACACTCTTTGCTTATTGGGAGTTGCAACATCATACTAAATTGTGTTTACGTATTACGTATTCTTCTGAGAAGAAAATTAGCTTTCATTTTTTTTTTTTTAATGCTGGTGGGTCTGTGCTAAGATACTCACCTTTTTGCTCCTTTGGGGCAATAGGATGCCTTTGCAAAATGGAATACAATAGAAGAGCAGGTTTTTTATATGAAGATTGCTTTCTAGCCTGGTGTAGTGGTATACACCTGTAATCCCAACACTTGGGAGGCTGAGACAGGAGGATCAAGGGTTTGAAGGCAGCCTCAGCAACTTAGTGAGACCCTGTTTACTAATGAAAATAGAGTTGAGGGTGTGTCTTGGAGATCTCAAGAGAATGTCTCTGAGTTCAACCCCCAATAACAACACACACACACACACACACACACACACACACACACACAGCACACAGAGTTGCTTTCTTTTTCCTTTCTTTCATCCTTCCTTTTCTTTTTATTTTGGTTCTAGCTACTAAACCTAAGTCCTTGTACTTGCTCTACCACTGAGACACCCCAGCCACCTCACAAAGATTATTTCCTTTATCACCAATAAGAATTTGGGCTTATTATCACTGTGCTTCAGAATTTGCTGGCTTGTTTTTGCAGTCGCTATCAATACAGACTGATAAAAAAAAAATGATTCCTGGCATTCTCTCTTTTCTTTCTGTAAAAGGAGAATAATCACCATCCTTACTTTAACTAGTATAGTAAAGTGTTGTGAGGACTACTAAATATAAAGTTCTTCACAGTTTTTCAGTGTGTAACCTAAATGTGAAAAATCTATGAATGGTTAACCGAGAGTATTCAATCTAAATCTCCCCCAAAGTCAAAAATATTATTTTGGAATATGAAGAACTACACCTCCAAAGGGAAGTAATTCATCACTTTAAAAAACAAATTTGGGGTTTTTAATAGAGCCAAGCTAACTCAGACATCTAAGCCATCAATAAAGCTTGCCGGAGTTTGGAGAGAATATCATGATGTAACTCTTTGTATGGATCACGTACAAATGAAGTTGACAGTGTCTGCCTAATCAGAGCATTGAGAACTGGAAGCTGGAAAGACAGGGTTTCCACTTTCTCATGTTGACACGTTGTGTGCCAGGCCGCGCAGCCAGGCTGATTAAAAACGTCAGGCCTGTGTTAATGTGAAGCACATGCCTTCAAAACCGGAATTCTGACTTCAAGAAGCCCCCACCTTGCGGGATGAAAATGAGGCACTTTTGTTTATTCATTAATGTAGCCTCTTCTATTGTACCTTAAACAGGACGCTGCTTAGGGAACCCCGTCAATGTGAGCTTCCCTGGTGATTAGAATATGCAGCTCCCATCAAAGCAGACTGAAGAATCCAAAAGAGACAGGGCCGAGGTGGAGGCAGATGATGATTGAGCCTCCTTGAAGGCTCTTCTTCAGTAGAGGCAGTGCCCATGCGTCCCATGGAAGGCAGTTTCCTTCATAAATGGTGGAGAGCCCATCAAGAAGGCAGCTGAACATGGATGCTCAGGAACTTTACTGCCAGGGACACTACTTTCACTAATTTCCAACCTGGCTCAAGGATCCATGTTTGAGAAACCAAACCCAGCACCCAGAACCTGAGAAAGGTACCAAACGTAGTTGCTGCTCCCACTCAGAAGGCTGCATCCACTACCTGTAACTTTTACCTCTCCTTCTGTTAGGTAAAACCAGCTCCCAGCCTCTTTCCTGGAACATTCCCTCCTACGCTTCTGTCACTTCTCCTGATTGCTTCCTATTGTACTCACAGTAGGTGTTGCATAACCAGGGAGAGAGGAGCAACCCAAATGCTGGCTCCACCCTTACCTCCCATCCTCTTTGCCTTTGTCTACAGATCAGAGTATATCTGAAGCTGTGCATTGGACAGGAACAGATTGAGAGCTTGTGCTGTTACTAGGTGGTAGATCATTTGCCTAGCCTGGGGTTCCATGCCCAGCACCAAAATAAAACAGAAAAAATAAAAGGAAATAAAGAGAAAGAGAAGGAAAAAGGAACAGATCAAATTCATGTTGAGTACATGGAATTATGCTGGACACAAAAGGAAATGGCAAAGATATAATAGACACGGTCCCCATCCTTAAAAAAAGAGTGCAAATATTGAGGATGAAAAAGCAACTAGAGCTGTGACTTAACACATTGGGGACCAAATAGACAACTCAGACAAGAGAGCTGGCTGCCTTGAGAAAGGGAGGAGATGGCACTGGGTTTGTCCAGGGGGTATTTATAGTCCCTTCTCTTTCTAGGTCTGTGACCCTGGAAAAGGTGTCTCCTCTGCTCATAACATTCAGTGAACTGATGATTCTCTGACATTTTCATGTGTATCTGCTGCTTTCATATCTAGCTATCTGTAAAGTGCATAATCAGCTACAGATCTTTGTACATGACAGAACATTCTGCAGGAGCTAAATTCAGTTTCAGCAATAGTAAATTGACTGGTGGCAGATTCAGAGAATACTTCTTTTGTGAATCTGAATAGCAATGTATTAGAAACCAACTGTGTTCCCCACAATTTCTAACACCAGAATTCACTAATTTTTATGTGCTACCTGATTATCTTAATTTCTGAAATAATTTTTCAGAGGCATTCTATCTCTAAGGTACACCCCAGCCCCATATTTTATTCTTTGTTTGGAAACAGGGCCTCACTAAGTAGCTGAGGCTGTCCAAGAACCGCAATCCTCCTGTCTCAGCCTCCCAAATGCTGGGATTTGTTAGCATGTGCCACCACACCCGCTCTGAAATCATTTTGAATGTGTTGGTTCTAAGTTGCCTGTGGGATGCCCAATGGGTAACCAATTGCAAGCCTATTTTTGTACTTCAGGATAGAAAGGGAGACCAGAATATAAAAGCATTAATATATGTTAATAGTATCTGAAACTACCTTGGGTCATGATTATCTCTCCTCAGTTTCTCCACCTGTAAAACCTTGAAGATGGCTAATAACAATCATTCTTACTCTTAAGATAATATGATACTTTAAAGGTTTTATTGTTGTTTTTGTTTTCTCAGCATCAGATTCATTGTAATTTCCTCAAGAGACTATGGAGAGATCTGGGGGTGTAGTTCAGTGATAGAGTCCTTGCATTGTCTGTACAAAGCCCTGCTTTCATCCCAAATATCAGTTTAAAAAGATCTATGAAGATAGGAATGTCAAAGATAGCATTTTAATGTTAAAAAGTAAATTTGCAAAAGCATGTTTTAATTTTTGCCTCTATTTCACTAGCAAAAATAGACTGAAATGATGTTTGATTAATTACAGTTTCAGACACTGTAATCTTGACATGTTCATGACAAGCAGATTTACCATCTTTAAATTTTTCGACTAAAGCAGGCAGTGAAGCAAACTTGGATTTGAGGTAGGAAAAGAAAGAATAATAGCCTTTCCATCGAGAATATGGTTTGCTTTCATTCCATTTGTATTGAATCTAATTATAAAGATCTAGGGACTTACTATCTAAAGTGTGACTGCAGAATAAGGGCTTAGTCTTTGTTGTGTAGCCTGTGGAAGTTTTACTCTACTTTTACTTTTTCTGTGGATGTCTCAGTCCAAAACTCTGATGCACAGAGTTCAAACATAGAAACGAATCTCGTCAAATAAATTCAGTAATATGAATGGGAATAAATAAACTTTTGATTAACACTTTAGAAAACTAATTTTTACTTCTTGGTTGGATCTTACCCTTTGGGGTTGAATTTTAATACAACCAAGATACATTCATTTAAAGATGAATAGCGATTCTCAGGGTCAGCTGCTTCATTTCACAGCAACTAAATTTATCAAAATATGTCAAAATAACATATTATGGGGAAGTGTGACCCTTGAAACCTCTATAAAGAAAAAGCTAGTAGTAAGTAGTTCAGATCTTTTAAATAATGTCATCCTAACAAGAAAGAAAATGTCACATTGTTTGTTACTTTTCATAACATTGTAACCTAAATGACACTGGTGTTGGGACCTGGGACCTTAAGCATTTGTTGAGTGAATGAATGAATGGATATTGTTACATACTGACCTTCAGTAAGAAGAAAGACTTGGGGACTGAACATATTAAAACTATAAAGAATGGCTCTGAATTTTAAAAGTTGCAATAATGAAATTGACATTTGTTCAAAATATATTGCATCATTTAAAAAAGACATCCCAATAAATCATTAGCAAATGACCTCATTTTCCATAATACCTCTGCTGTTTTATGCTGTCTTAAGAAATTCGTCCTTCCTTCCCCAATCTACCTTCCGTTATTGTCAAAACGTATATTAAAGACTAGAGTGGCGATACAAAGGCACTGAAAATCCCTTCCAGAATTGATATGCATGTAATTTTACATATAATAAATTTGGTAACCTGGCCTTCTGAGATCAAATGTAACTGTGATTTCTTTCTTCAGATATTCTCATCTTTAATCCTGACTCTGAATCTTAGTAGAAACCATCTAGAAATATTATCACAAACTTAGCATGAGAAAAAACAAACACCACAGTGTGCAGAAGGAGATACAGATATTGACCATGGAGTTTTTCTTCTCGGGTCCAGTGGTTAGTAAATCATTGTAAGAAAGGAGATAAATATTAACTTAGTTGTATTTAAACTTCAAATTCTTCTAGATTCCTCAAAAAGGACACCAATCTATCAACCATTCTTCCCAAATGTCCTTCCCAAATGTCCAGATTCTTTAGTTAGACATTTCCTTCTGTAACAATACAGCATAAATAAAATGCAGACAGAAATAAATACCATATTTGGGGTAGTTTAAAGTAGGGCTTTGAAATTCTGGGGACTAGAAAGCCTGTGTTTCCCTGAAGACTTAAAAGTCCACTGTAAACATTTATGTTCTGTGGACTAATAAGGCCTCATCCTTGAAGAGACACAGACAAAGGAATTCTTATCAGGGAAACACTGTGATAGTGGAGTGTCTTGGAATTAGAGATATGGCTTCTGGATATAGTTGGTTAATATCCCATAACACCTTGGGTTTTTTTTTTTTTTTCTTTTCTTTGCAGTACTGGGAATGGAACCCAGGGGCATTCTATCTCCGAATGACACCCAGCCGATTTATTTTTTTATTCTTTATTTTGAGACAGGGTCTCACTGAGTTGCGGAGGACCTCACTAAGTAGTTGAGGCTGTCCATGAACCGCAGTCCTCCTGTCTCAGCCTCCCGACTCCTAGAATTACAAGCGTGCACCACCATGCCCAGCTCACCTTGGCTTTTGAAAAAAAATCGGATTTATCTTAGCTGATTGAAAAGTTCAAAATAAAGAGTCATTCTTTATAGGGCACTCTCACTAAAGTTTGGTGGGAGCAGCATGAAATACAACTCATCCATTCAGTCAAGAAATTCTTCCTCAAAGACCCAGGTCTCCTGCCAGTGTTATTCACATGTAGAAGTTAAAAAAAAAGAGTATCACAAGAGAAGACCTGTGTACCTTTTCACAGCCTCTTTACTGCTAGGATCTCAGCATGGGTGTTATTTAAAGAAGCAGAATCTTGGGCTTGTACTGAGGCCTTGAAGCAGCAAAGAGGCCAGTTCCAGATAACCAAGAGCAGTCAAGGGTTCAGATAAACAGGGCGAGCAGAGGTTTCTGATAGCAGAAAATTGCTTCATCTGCACCTTGGCACTCTGACGAATGGGGTAAATACAGCCAATGGGAGGAGGAAAAAGGAAGGAGCCCGAGAGCAAATAGCTGTGGCTCCTAGCAACGTCCATTTTCAGGATCCGAGGGACATTTCTAGAGACCCTTTCTGTCCGGGTAAGGACCGTGCAAAACTGGCCCATCCGGATATTTTTGGTCTTGCCTCTTGGTCATAAGCTGTCTTTCATCTGATGGAGCGCCTGGTATCCCCTTTGGGGTCATCTCTCAGGGAGGGGGGCGTACAGGGTCCTAGGAAAATGAAAAATGAAATTCTTCTGTTATAACACAATTTCTATGAGAAAATGCAGCTCCTATTCCAGGCTCAGTTACTAGGAGCATATTTCCTTTCATCCCAGCAGCCAAAACAGAGGCCTCCTGGTCTCGTTTTAACTGTAATAGCCCCAGGGGCTTTGGCTACGGTATTTATCCCCGTTGGGCGCAGATCCAGGTCAGGGCTAGATATTTCACAGCACACATGACTGTACCCCTTCCCTGCATGCCTGGGTATTGGCTCTTCAGAGTCGCTCTATTTCTTCCAAATTGGGTGAGGAGGACGCTACCCCAGCCATCTCCCTACATGGTTGATTTGTCAGACATTGGTGAGAGAATAGCTTTCTTGTTTCTTTCATTCATTCATTCATTCATTCATTCATTCATTCATTCATCCTGGGAATTGCATCCAGGGGCATTCTACCACCAAGCTATAACCCTAGCCCTTTTTATTTTGAAACAGGGTCATGCTAAGTTGCCAAGGGTCTCCCTGCAATGCTGAGGCTGGCCTTCAAGCTGAGATTCCCTCTATTTCAGACTTTCTACCCCCATGTTCTGGGATTACAGAAATTCATAGCCATGCCCGGCTTGCCTGATAGATTTAAATCCATCCTGAGGGCAAAAACATAAAATGGGCATTTTTTAAGTTATTGTCCTGTCCTCAAAAACATCTATGATTACCATATGGCTGTCAAGTGCTGCTCAAAAGCCCAATTTTAAGCCCCTACAATATCTAAATGCCTCGAGTGCTGGACAAATGTCAATAATACAGATATGAGCAAGGTTTTGTGACATAAACCAACAATCCCAGCACTTGGGAGGCTGAGACGCAAGGATCACAGGTTGGAGGCCAGCCTCAGCAACTCAGTGAGATTCTCAGAAGCCTAGTGAGACCGTGTTTCAAAACACAAAATAAGCCAGGCGTGGTGGCGCAGGCTTCTAATCCCAGCATTTGGGAGGCTGAGACCAGAGGATCGTGGTTCCCGGACAGCCTCAGCTACTTAGTGAGGCCCTTTGCAACTCAGTGAGTTTCAAAATAAAGAATAAAAAATAGGGCAGGAGGTGTAACTCGGAGGTCGAATGCCCCTGGGTTCCATCCCCAGACCCGCAAAACAAAAAAACAAAAACAAAATAAAATAGGGCTGAGGTGTAGCTCAGATGTAGAATGCCCCTGGGTCCAATCCCCAGCAGCACCACTAATAATAATAATAATAATAATAATAATAATAATAATAACAACAAGGTCAAATGTATAATAACTAATCACACAAGACTTTGATTTTCTTATTCTAAAAATGAGGTAGCAAACTTGGAGAGGCCTTGCTTTTCACCCAGTGGAGTATGGTCCTGGGGCTGCACACCGACCTGGTGAAGGACAGAGAACCCTGAGGCCCGAGTCGCCTTTTCTCAGTCTTAGAGGCAGGCAGTGTTTCCCTTTCCCGGGCCTCCCTAGTGAGTAGCTCTCAGCTGGCTTGTTGCCACCCAGATTTTTCTTAAAAAGGCATTTTTCCTCACGTAAAATAATTTTGTGGCTTTCCAGTTACAACATATTGCTATAATTAATGGTGCTCACTTTCTGCGTAGAAGCTCCATTAACATCAGTGCCACATGAAAATTAAGAAGAAGCAAGTGGCTAACAGCAGAACAAGGACAAAGGCAGGAGATTACCTTAAAAAAATCGGGACAGTGAGTGAGAAGCACGTGGACAAAAATGCCCCAAATAAAAGCTTTCCCCGGGTTATGGAAATATTTGGGCAGATGCTTCACATTTATTTTTTTTTTATGCCATATTGCATGACTAGTGGAAGAGATGAAAAAAAAAATCCTCATCCTATTTGAGCTAAAGCATATATATATATATTTTTTTTTGGTCTTTGTTTCCTCAAACTGCATTCTGCTTGTATGCTAATGAGCAGGAGATGAGCCTGCGTCATCCTTTCATTTTTATGTGACTCACATGGCCTCCCTGGTCATTGTTTCACTGAGCCCAAAGCCTGGCATGAAGAGGAGAGTCAGAGAGGGGCATTCACCTGCTGTGTGTTCCCATCAGCTCTAGTGGCTTGATCCACGGACTTATCCCTAAGCCCTGCTCCAGTGGTCAAGGGCCGTTATCTAAAGCCCGTCCCTCACAGCTTTCCTCGCTCTTGAGCCCAGTGACGGCTTGTCAGTCACCCAGGAGGCACCACAGCGATTACACAGAAAGTAATTTTTTGATAGTAACTAAGAAGATAACCATTTTAGCATATGTTTGTGCTTTTAAGATACTCTATGGAGGGCATTTCACTCAAAGTGTTTACTTCCCTTTTTTAAAGGTGAAAATCTAGCCAATAGTTATGTTAAATGTTTTTGTTATCCCTTCTGAGAACATAGATGAGCATATTCCAGAGTTTCTCAAAAGCAGGATTTTTATATTTAGGAGATCTAGATAGGCACTGACTCTCAAAACTTTAGTTTGCAAAGGGAAGAGCTAAAGTGCAGTTAAATTTGCAAAATCCTGGGCCCCCAAACTTGTAGACTCACCTATGGGTAAGTCAGGAGAATGTGCCCAGCAAGTGCATTTTAAATAAGTGTTTCACATGGTTCTAATGCAGGTGCTCTGGGACCTTGGGTTTAGCTGACAAAGAAGGGGAGGGGCACACGGCTGTCACTCTCCTAAATTCAGACTCCAGGAGGAGACTTTTCCTTGTATGCATGTAAGTAGGTTGGCACTGTCCTTAGAAATAAAGCGAGGACTTCTTTTGAAGCTGGTATTACAAAGTTTACCTTTCCAGCACCCTCCTTCCCATACCCATACACCCTTTTCTGTTTTCTTGATTCTAAACATCAAACATTGACAGATAAAAAATATAGGAAAGGGGAAAACTTTAAAGACATATCCATAATCAAAAACAAGAAAAAAATGTGTCCATAGTTGAGAAAAATAATAAAACTATGCCAGGAAGCCAGGTGCAAATGGCATACAACTATAATCCTAGTACTTGGGAGGCTGAGACAGGAGGATTGTAGGTTCAGGGCCAGCCTCAGCAATTTAGCAAGACCCTGAGCAATTTATAGAGACCAAAATAATAAGTGAAAAGGACTAGGGCAGTATCTCAGAGGTAGAATGCCCTTGGGTTCAATCCCTGGTATGAATAAAACAAAGAGAAAAAAACCCTAAGAAATAAAGAAAGAGAGAGAGAAGAGGAGAACAAATATACTAGTAAGAGAAGCTGAGGTCAAGGCTTACTGGAGTCTGGGTAGGGAGACAGTGGCAGGTAGGGCGTGACTTCTACAGGATGCGATGAGCTGAATGTGCTTCACTGAGGGCTGGCCAGAGCCCAGGAACTGGGCTGGAGCTGAAAAATAGTGAAAAGGAACTAAACAACACAACATCAAAACCTACAAATTGCTCCATGGAAAGCTGAGGATAGGGGGGGTCTGGATGGAGCCAAGACAAGAGCTCAGATACACCCTGGTTAGGAGAGTGGGTATGTAATCTCTCCAGTTTCATGACAGGACAAGAACTCCAAGGTGTCAATACAAAGTCTGGTTTCGGAATGAGAGTACAGATGGCTGGATGAATGTACCCAAAATACCAGCATGCAGAGAGAGGTGAGTGAAGAAAGAAAGGCAGAGACAGAAAATATATAGAATACTATTAAAATGAGTATGCAAATCAAAATCCTAAAATGTATAAATAAAATGAATGCTAGGAAAGCCACTGAAATCAATGTTAAGAAGATGAGTTTACCGCATATGAAATGAAAATAATTAGTTCTAAATAAGTATGCTGAATAGCTTACAGTGATAAGGGAAGCAATAATATCCATAAAGGAATAAGAAATTATGAAATCATCGAAATGAAGCAAGAAGAGACTACATGAGAGAGTAGCCTTAAATTTTGGAAATTGCCTGGTGTGTTGACGAGTGTTTCTAAATCCAGCTTCTTGGTATGCTAAGGCAGAAAGATCACGAATTCAAGGTGGCCAACCTGGGCAACTTAGTGTGTTCTTGCCTTAAAATAAAATTAAAATAAAATAACAGAAATTTTGGTAAGGAAATATAGGATATTACTGATACAAAGAAGAATATTAAAGTAATCTGATAGAAAATATTATCTAAAAAGAAGAAAAAAATCCTCTCATACAAAAGTCTTCTCATAAACATTAAGAGAAAATAGATTTTTCCAAAATTCTTTTGAAGTACAAAGAGAAAGTACCAACCTAGATTTCTATTCCCAGCTAAACTGCCATTCAGAATATTTAGTTCAAGCTCTACATGGAAGTGGGTAAATAAACTTTGACCTAATAAACAGTATAAGGGGTACATATCCAAGAAGAGTTTTCAACCAGGTTGGAGACACAGTACCTAAACATTAATTATAATATATCTCTTAAGTAGAATTTATTAGAATAGTGAGACAATTGAGATAATTGTACAAGTTATCAAATCATGGTTGAATATTTTATTCATTATCTTATAAACACCAAGGTCATACAACATATTCTTCCCTGAGTATATTTGTAGGAAAATTTTGTCAGTGCAAATAAATTGAATTTCTTCTTTTAGAAAATAGAAACTATGTAACTTAACATTTTCATTTTTGCTATAGTTGCTAGGAAACTCCTAGTCAAGTTTTATATCTAATTGTGGTGATTGGACTTTTTTGATAACATATCAGACCAAACTAGGATTTATTTTGCAAACAGTCCATGTTCTTTGCTATCTACGATTCTGTCAAAATTTATCACTAATTGTATATGCTGTTTAATTTCAGTCATTAAAATCTATTTGGAAGTAGTGATTACAGTGAATTTCTTTTAATAGAAGAGTTTTTAAAAGAGGTTTAAAAAGTACCATTTTTATACCATTTAGAAAAATGTCATGCTTTACAAAAAAATAATGTGTATTAATGGATCTTCATGATGTGTGTACGTTAGAAGAGAGAAGCAGGCATTATTTTCAAAATTTGATTGCATTTTCAAAAACTACCATAGTAGTTTTGGTTTGGAGCAGTAGTTCAAATTAAATCTTTAAAATAGAATCTCTGGCTGGGCATGGTGGCACACGCTTGTAATCCCCGCGCTAGGGAGGGTGAGACAGGAAGATTGCACAGGTTTGAAGCCAGCCTCAGCTGTCTTAAGAGACCCTGTTTCCAAATAAAATATAAAATAGGTCTGGGAGTGTAGCCCAGAGGCAGAAGGCCCCTGGGGTCCATCCCCAGTACCACCACCAAAAAAAAAAAAAAAAAAAAATAGAATTTTTGATTGTGAACTTGCATAAAAATGTAGTTCACTGAAAGTATGTATTATCATCTTCTCCATCATCATCATCATCATCATCATCATCATCATCACCACCACACCCACCATCATCATCATCATTATCATCATCTTGCTGGGTATTGAACACAGGGCCTTCCTCAGTCTAAGCAATCACCTTACCACTAAGCTACATCCTATTATTGAACTAGCCTGAAGAAATAAATCATTATCAAATATCTCAGAGATTTATTATGAAGCTATCTGAAAGCTTTGCTGTTTATAGAATATGTAAAAATTATTCAGAAATCATCACACACACACACACACACACACACACACACACACACACACACACCATATTTCCAGGAGAAAAAAAGGCACAAAATATATATCAGGTTTACATTTAACATCAAATCTTCTATTTCTGTGACTGAGAGTGGCGTATGCCTGTAGTCCCACCTAGTCTGTAATCCCAGCCAGTTAGAAGGCTGAAGCAGGAGGATCACAAGTTCGAGGCCAGCCTAGACAATTTAGGAAGAATCTGTCTTAAAATAAGAAAATAAAAAGAGCTGGGGGTGTAGCTCAGTGGTAGATCTTCTTCAAGTTCAATCCCCCAATACTACAGGAATTTTAAAAAAATTAAAAAAGAGTGAAACAGTTTTTATCACTTTTAGCTGATTTCATTTGTGTCACTTCAATACTAGATTTCAGTCTTGTCATTGTCTAAACTGGTGGGTAAACATGTTGTCTTCAATGTTAATTGGTGACACGCTGCTAATCAGCATACAATTTTAAAACACTTTGATGCCCATTAAGCCTATTTTTTCCATAAGCTTGTGGACTTCGATGGGCCTGTAACTTAAGAAAGAGGAAAGGTCATCTTTCCCCTCCTGCTTTCACTGTGCTTTCTGACCACAGTGATTTTCAAGCCTGGTGGCACATGTGAATGCTTATCTGTCTCATCATTCTGGCACTGTTGTCTTTGATTCCAAAAGGGAATGTAGCATTTCAAATGTCGGAAATGTGCTATAGATTTTTTGGCAGTAGGAAGTCAGTTTGACTTTCATGTCTTTGAGAAATATAGAATGTTATGACCAAAATTAGTACTCTGAAATATTTTACTCTGAAATTGGAAAGAACTAATATACATCTATTATGATATATATACATATATATGTTATATATATATATATATATATATATATATATATATATATATATATATATATTCTTTGACTGGCAGCCAGGTTTGAACATTTCTTTTTACTAGAAATCAGCTTTCATATATTCATTTATTCACTTGGCATGATAAGAGAAACAGACAAGGATAGAAAAAATTGCATATAAAAATTTAAAACTAATGTAAGGTTCATTAGCATAGAGGGATCATTTACCTATGTTTTTCTATCTGACAGTGGGTAAGCAATCATGTGCCTGTGCTGTAAGTACACTCAGTTGCCAATATGTCAAGAAACAGAAGAGCCTAAAATACATCAAGATTACATGATTGCTTAATGCAATTTTTAAATTTTTTTCAAAGTAAAGATCAACATACAATTTAGATGTTTTTCGGTTATGACCCGATAAGCTTTTGTTTTGTTTCACTTTCACCTTCTAGCACATAGTTCTACTCAGCTACTTGTAATCATTCAAAAGGAGCTGTTTGGCATGCATCGCATCCTGAGACGCCTTATAATAAATCCAATCCCCTAACCTCTCCAACATACCATATGTTAAATTAATTAAAAATAGAACTTTTAACTGTACTTGTAAAAGTACCAAGAAATTGTCTCAACTATAAAGCACCTGGAGCCTATGTTAAGCTACGGTTAGTTTCTGTAGTATTTGTGAAAATTTGAATAATATAGGAAATGGGTATTCTTCACTCACATCCCAAGAGCAGTTGCTTTCCTCTCATTGGTGTCTTCGGCCAAAGAGCCATGATGCATTTTTATTTTCAACAGCTGCTTAATATGTTATTCGAGTTAAAACATGGTTAAGCTTAGTCATATAAAACCTTTGAGACATCCAGGAATGTGATATTTCTGACCAGCTGCAAAAATGGTAACCTCTTAGAAAAAAAAAAAAACGAGCTTAACAGAAGAAAAAGGAGGCAGAGAGTGTATTAATCTTTTTTCTTCCCTGTGTTTTTCCTCTCATATTGCTTTCTTAAAAAAAAAGAAAAGAAAAGAAAAGAAAACCTCTAATAGAACTCTAACCTTTAAAAGTTCTTGGAGTCAAGCAATTTTTCATGATCGAGCTGTCTCATGATTGTTTTTATTTCAATTTAACATTTCTTTTGATTCGCCACAGTTTTTCAAGGTATTTATGTGATCTTACTCTTGGGTTCAGTTGAGATTAATAACTCATGATTTAAATCAGGTTATTGACTCTGCATGTGAACAAGAGAAGATTACTCTTAAGGTCACAACTGATTTCCTAGCATAACTTCCACAAGATTATTTCTAGATAGAATTTGTCATAAAATAATAAATGTACAGTTATGCAAACATCCTTTCATAAGTGGTCTTCTCTATTAGCAACATGAAAAGGTTTAATTGATCCAGAAAACACCCATGCCTGCACTACAGTTCCTTTAAAAATACCAGCTTATATTACTAGACTGTCTGTGTCGTCTGTGTCAATATTATGCTCTGATCAAGATTTTGTCATTCAGCATATTGTTGATATGAATGGCAAAATAATCCTAAGGTTGAGAGTCCCCATTTTCAAAATAGTATGTCATAGCATATAACCCAAGAATAGCAGTAAATATATTTTATTTCTTAATAATCTATACTATGTAATGTTTTAATATTTATTAGTTTCTCTTTTTTTGCAGTACTAGGGATAGAACTCAGGGACATTCTACCTCCGAGCTACGTCCTCAGCCCTATTTTTTATTCTTTTTTATTTTGAAAAAGGGTCTCACTGAGTTGTGAAGGGCCTCACTAAGTAGCCAAGGCTATTGTCTCAGCCTCCCAAATGCTGGGATTACAAGTGTGCGCCACCACGCCCAGCTATTTATTAGTTTCTCAGTAAATACAAAAATTACTATTGCCATTATAATAAAAATTTATGTTTACTATTATGAGTTTTACATTATTACATAGTTTTTGTTTTTGCTTGCCAGCATCAGTGTATGGGACAATGATAGAAAAATATTTCATAAAGTTCAGTCTTTTAGATCTAAAAGCAATCAATGCAAAAAAGACTTATTTTCCAATAAAGAACTAAAAATCACATAGTAAGCGAATAGTTGTCAGACTGACAGGTCAGAAAACAAAGAAAATAGATATTAGGACAAAAACAGATTTTCCCCCTTAAATGATAGTTACATTTTTACATAGTATTTAGGAGGTGAGGAGTTAGAATCCATTCTCTAGTACAAAACCAAAGGAAAAGCCAGAAAGTCAAACACTTTGATGTTTTCTTTGTTTTTAACATAGCTCTTTGGAAATGTAGATGATTGAAGACATTTTTCGTGTTTTATCTGAATGTAGTTTATCTATATATCTCTCCCAAACTAAGATTTACATTTTAAACATTGAGTTGGTGCCTAAAGATTTGCATGTACATGGTTTTTTAATAGTCCTAATTTTGAAGAAAACCCTATAATTTGGCCCTAAATTGTAATAAAAATGAATCATGATATTATTTTTCCCAAACATTTATCTGTGCAGGTGCTAGCATAAAATGAAAGCACACTTTAAGGTTTGCCTTGGGAACAGATGTTTCTGAAAATATTGGTGAACAAAGAGCAGGCCAAAAAAAGTAGGGGAGTATTTCAATCCAAATGCATTCTGTGGTGTGATGGCTGGAGACAGGAAAGCTGCTAGAGAAAGTTCAGCATTTCTTGTGTGTGGTTTTTCACTTTTCTTTTCTTTTTTTTTTTTTTTTTTTTTTGTAAGTTAGGTTAACCGGTCAAGGGAGATAGAAAACAGCCACATAACAACTGGTTCCACAGTGAGCATCCTCTACTTAACCACAGAGTGCATAATGTTCTTTGCTTATCTGGAAAAGGGGTCCTAGATGTAGGAGCTCTCTAACATGCATGATTGCTGTGGGTAGGGACAGGAGTCTACAGCCCAATCCCAGTACTCAGGACCCACAGGGGAGGCAGGAGCCAAGAACATATGAATTACAAGGACAGAAATGGGACACAGATCCTAAGAATATGATATGTCCTGTAGGGCTGTAGACAACACCTTACCTTTAACACCCCTCGCATCTACCTCCATTCTGGGCTTAGGTGTATGCATGGAAATTACAAGATGGTTATAGATGGAAGAGGAAAAGAATGGTTTGGAAAAGTAGACAAAAGTCTTCGATACTGACAATTTTGGTTTACAAAGATATTCTATATATTTCACAGTTTTATTATTAATAGCAATTGTTATCTCGACATGGTGGTGCATGCCTGTCATCTCAGGACTTGGGAGGCTAAAACAGGAGGAATGCAGGTTTGAGGACAGCCTCAGGAAGTTCGGGAGGCACTCAGCAACCTAGGGAGATCCTGTTTCAAAACATAAAATAAAAAAGGCTGAGGGTGTAGCTCAAATGTAGAAGCCCTTGGGTTCAATTCCCAGTAACACCTCCCCATTGCACACATATAGTAATCATTATAGTAAGTAAATACTTCCTAAACACATGTGCTAACTCCATGCTAAATGCATGCTATGCGGTGATCTTAATTAATTTGCACATACTCCTATTAAGTAAATACTGTTCCCATCTTCAAGTTAGAAAACCAAGGTTATGAAATGTTAAGAAATATGTCTAATGGTATCCATTTAATAAGTGGTAGAAATGGGATTTGTAATCAGTCTGATTGTTACAATCTTGCTCTGTATATTGTATACAAGTCTCTTTTTTTTTAATTTTTTTTGGTGGTACTGGGGTTCCTGGAAGCCCTTCTACCTCCGGGCTACACTCCCAGACCTATTATTACATTTTTATTTGGAAACAGGGTCTCCTAAGCCAGAGCGCGCGGCTGGCTTCGAACCTGCGCCATCCTCCTGTCTCTGCCTCCCAAGTGCAGGGATTATAAGCGTGCGCCACCACGCCCGGCTTACAAGTCTCTTATTTTAAATGGATTTTTTATTCTCACGAATATGAATTTGGTGTTTTAAGAAACAGACATTCCACTGTTAGGTAGGTGAAAAATTGATCTAATTTGACTGTATTCATCAAAGAAATGATTTAATACTAGACTGCAGTTGGCATGTCTTGAACACTGTCCCATGAACCACTACGTGATAGACGCCGATCATCCACAGAGATCAATCATTTAATCTCTTTCTCCAACACACACAAACACATACACATGTACCATATTGGTGAATGTTTACTGTTACTACATATGACCACTACTTTGAGACTCATGGCCTCTGGATTCTTCTGTGAAATGAGTTTCCTTTAGAAGCTTGTAAACCCTTTATAAAATTGAAAAGTGAAGCAAAGCTACAATTATTCCACTATAATACTTACTCAGATAAATCAGTTGAAAGAGATTAGGCTCAGAGCAATTAAAGGAAAACTTTAGCTCAACTATGGCTGCTCTGGGGCAGAATCCTGTGGCTATGATTACACATCATTAGCATTGTTATGAGAATTAATGAATGGATATAAACCAAACCCTAGGTATGGCAAGGTAATTGCTGGCATAAAGAAATGCTGGGTTAGAGCCATTATAGCAAACCAATGAATCAACAGTTTGAAAGTCTGTTTTTCATTTTATTCACTTAGAAGACAGTTATTAAAGGGGGGGAGGTGAGAAGTTTTCTTATATCCTGTGCATTTGGAAGCTACTTACGTACCCTGTAGATTTTCATGATAGCTGAGAATTGATATAAGCATAAAGAAAAAGAATTGCATGCCATTGAAATAAATATTGTTATTCCAGAGAATGGGGAGGTTCCATCACCAAACATCCTTCAGAATGTAATTCCTGAGCCCAGTATGGTAATGCGTGCCTCTAATCTCAGCTGTTTGACAGACTAAGGCATACAAGTTCGAGACCAGCCTGGACAATTTAGTGAAACCCAGTCTTAAAATTAAAAGAACTGGGATGTAGCTCGGTGGTAGAGCTTGCCTAGCATTCAGGAGGCCCTGGGTTCAATCCCCAGTACAGCAAAAAGAAAATAATTTCTGAAATGCATGCAGTGTCACAAGAAGGATGACATTTTAAAATAAAATCTCACTGTTATCTAGTTGAAGTCTGAATTTCTCTTAGCCATTGTATCTTATTTGCCTCATCCTCACTATATCTTCATCCTAAATTTCATGTTCATCACCCTTCACTATTTGTTTCATGTTCTGAGAAGAAATATAGAAGAAGGTAGAGATGACTTTATCCCCAAGGTTAATTTATAGCTGAGGGAGGTGAATGATTGTCCAATTTCACCTAAATTAGTGGCCAATGCAGGAATCAAATTGAGCCCTGGAACAATATACTCTTCTCCTACATCAAAGTGCCTCCTCTTACTTCATGCTTTATGCATGACTTTGAAAGATAAAATAAATAAGGCTTGTACAATCTTAATTCCCATTTGTTGCCGTATACACTTTGAGTATTCCGAAAGAATCCAGAAGAGAAGACTCCTGTTAGTGAATGTTTAGCCTCCGGCCATAACTCTTTTCCTGTTTTTGTGCAATGAGGGCAAGCAAGAGAGCAGTAAGGGACACAGAGAATCAAAGAAAACTCAGATTTCTGCTTCACATTCATAGGGACCAGATCTATTTTTATGCTTATTAAGATTCCTTTAAAACAAAATAAAATAAAATCAGTTATTAAAAAAAAAGAAAGAAAGCTCTTTGTAATCATCAGGGAATACTGAGTTCTCGATCTGCAACTTAACTGGTTCTCTGCCAGCCAGCCAGAGTCCTCCCAGCCATGACCTGTGGGGCTAGAATGGTCCTGCAGAATTCCCAGGTTCCTGCTGAAACCCATCATTCTGGATTAGCACTGGTTGAAGGTCAAATCTAACCCTCAGTTTTGCAACTCTGCTTCTCCATTAGGCAATTGTCCTGGGAAATGAATCCCACTGTGGCTAGAGAGAAACTGTTTTAAGCTAAGCTCTAAATGCTTCTGGTAAAGTACCTCTCATCTCCAAGCCCAGCCTTCCTTTTTGTCTGGGTAAAAACTATTTGTAATGCAAATGTGCTCCTCTGTCACAAAACACCTCTGAAGCCCAGCAAATTTTTATAATCCAATAAAGGTGCTTATTTACCAATGACTAGCTAGGCATTTTTTTGTACTCCTTTTAAAAGCATGTAAACTGTAGTCTTCGAAGCTAATGAAGTAGTCAAAGAAGCAATAGACTGTAGCCCTTTGAAAATGGCATCTTGAGATAAACCTGCATCTCTCAAATCAAACACTTTAATAAGGTGGTGACATGGAAGGCGTCTTTGCGTTGTTTTGACCTGTTGTCACATTGACATGGCCGCTTCTGTTGTTGGCTTTGAGTACCCTCGTAACCAAGTCCCTGCAGCCTTAAAAAATTAATTATGATAAGAATTTCTTTTCAGTTCAGACTGTTCAAGAATGCCTCACGTGCAGGCTGCAAATTATGAAGTGTAAATTAGGGCATCACTGAGCAGGAAAGGTCCCAAGAAACCAATTTAAGAATTCTCTCTGGATTTAGTGGGACCTGGAAATTGTCTCTTCTGGAGGAAGAACTTGAAATTAGAATCGACTTGTCATTCAATTTCACCGCATATTGGGATCAACCTTTGGGAAAGAATGTGCTAAATATATGTGGAAATTTTTTTTAATTCCCCTTATTGTACAATTCTCACAGCTTTATTAAAACTAATCACTAACAATTGCCACGTATATACGTATTAACTCATTTAAGACTTGGAGGCAGCTCTACAAAATAGGTATTATTCTTGTCCCATTTTACGAATGAGGCAAGTGAGACTCAAAAGGTTAAATTGTAGAAATAACAGAGTTAGAAGATGGCAGAGGCAAGTCTATCCAGAGTTCTTGGTCCTAACTCCAAAATGATGCTGCCTCAACAATTTGATTCAATTTTTGAATTCTTTATTATAATTACAAAAATGATGGTAACTTAATGGTCTTACTTGAAAAATCCATCTTTCTCACTGCCGACTTTGGGAGCACCCAGTATCTGTTTCCCAAGTCTTTCTAAGAGCCTGGGGCAGAAATTAACTTGTGCTTTTCTCTGGTTTCCTTCCTGCTGGCCTTTGGGTTTTGACTCCTCTACCTAGTCACTTGACACTTGGCTCTTTCTTTTCTACCTTTTAAATTCTGTCAACAATTTTTATCTGTTGCTGTGGCCTTTCTTGTTCTCTCTCCCTCTCCTTCTCTTTCTTCTTTTTCCTTTCCCTCTAAGTTTTTAAATTGTTCTTTACCATCATTTTATTTTCACGGTTCTGCTGAGGTTATAGAAAGTATTTTTTCCAGTGGGACTTTGGGAAGAGCAATGGGTTGGGGGAGAAAAGAAAATATTGGTCATTCCTTCGCATTTTAAAAACTCTTTCTTCTAGATCACCTCATATTTGCACAAGTTAAAGTTGAATCCCAAATATCTCTGCATATATGAAATCCATACTATCAAAGTTTTCACAGCTGTGGTCAATATGGTTGTTCTATTCTTTCAGCCTGTTTAGTAAAGTCCCATATTAAGAATGTACTGTTGTGAAAAATTGTGTTCACTCCCCAGGCTTTAAAAATGGAGTCAACAAAACCCAATGAAACAAGAAACTAAAAGTCAGAAACCAGAAATATATGAGAGAACAATGCCACTATGAAGTATTCTTTGTTTTCTAAAATATATACAGTTTCATATGTTAATACTCCCAAACTCCAAGATGGCCAATTTATTTTTAAAACAAGAAATAAGAAACACCTGTTTATTATCTACCATAACAATAATATGTTTAATTTTTAGAGAATCTTCTTGGCAGCTGATAATAAGCCATGCTTTAAGATTTAAAATAGTTTTAATATAGTCTAATGGGCTTCTTATACAGCATAAGGAGTTATATTTAGATGTTTCTTAGCTTTCACTTATGTTTAGTGAGTAGTAAATGGATGCCTTATATTAACTCTAGTCATTATTTTACCATATTGTAAGTAATTAAAAATAAATTTAAGCAATTTTATCACTTTGTCTTACTATATTCTAATTTCCAGAAGGAAAAGTTAAGGCAAGATTATCAAGAGACCCACAAATACAATACATTTTGAAAAAGGAGTTTTCACTTGTATATGAGTGTAAAACAAAATGCTTGAGAAGAATAGAACCTTCATAGGTAAATGATGTAAGAATAGTCATTCAATTCTATTTCACATAGATGACTGGGCTCGTTTATTCTGTATGTGTTGTTGTTGTAGTCATGATATATGATTGCATACAATTAAATTTAAAAGTAACTAAAAATTCAAAAACACTAGCATTAAAAATGGCAATTCAAATATGCTGTGTGATGCCCATGCATAATATCAGTACTTGAGAGGCTGAGACAGTAGGATCTCAGGTTGTAGGCCAGTAGGAGGTAACATAGTGAGTACTGTTAGATTAGGTAGATAGATGGTAGATAGATAGATAGATAGATAGATATAACTGCTTAGTTCAATCTTCAGTACTGTAAAAAATTAAAAAGCTCTTGAAAAGTGAATATTTGAAAAATATAATATGAAATATTTATTATAAAATTAGATATTAAATACCTTTGTAATTTTTTTGGATTTTTTTATTGGTGCATTATATTCATACATCATATTGGGGTAAATAACTTGTGTGTACATACATGTACACATCACTGATTTAATCCCTACCCAATTTCCACCCCATTCACTCCCCATCCCTCCTTCTCTTGCTTGGCTTAGTGGTTGACTTCGATATGTTTAAGTACATTGTGTGTTTTAGAGAATTTCCTTCTTCCCCCTCCTTTCTCCTCCTTTAGGTTGCCTTGTTTGCTCCTCTATAGGATTTCTTTTTTCATCTAGAGTTCCTCCTATGACCCATTTCTCCCTAACTCTCACATATTAGGGAAAGCATCTGCTTTCTTATTTTTTGTGACTGACTAATCTCACTTAGCATAATGTCCTCCAGTTCCATCCATTTCCCTGAAAATGATGTAATTGAGGTTTTTATTAATGGCTGAGTAAAATTCCACTGTGTAAATATCCCACAGTTTTGTAATTCATTCATCTGTTGATGGACATCTTGGCTGGTTCCATAGTTTGGCTATGGTGAATTGTGCAGCTATGAACATAGATCTTAGTAAATTTTAAATAGTAATTTGTGTCTTTATCTTTCTCAAATGTGAGGCTTTCAGTTAAAGTCATTCTTTCATTTCAACAGTTATATCGTAGAAGGTAAATATTGAAGGAAATTATTCCCCCTTACTGATTTTGGTGTGTGTGTGTGTGTATATATATATATATATATATATATATATATATATATATATATATATAAACACATATATAGCATCTATGTATATACATATGAACATATATATGGGTATATATACATATACAAACATATATATATATGTTTTTTTTTTTTTACTTAATTGTGAGCTTCTCTAGCCTGGGCCTAATTTTTAAAAAATGTACATTACCAAAAATATGTAGAGTATGAATGTTTAAAATATATATTTGATATAAGTACTGTCTACAAACCAGGGTATTACCTATAAAAGAAATAAGGCATGGACAAAATCATAGGACCTGACTAAAGTAAACTAAGTTAATTTCTTTTTAAATTAATTTCTTAGCAAAGGGAGTTTGTTTGGTAAGGACAAGAAAGCATATCACCATTCTCTTTTCTCATAGCCATAGATTTTGGTAGGTTTTGTTTTTTAAACAATTGAAATTAAAAGAATTTGAAAAGTGAAAAGAATACTAATGTACAGAAAAATGTCATTTTGCGAGCAAATTAAATTTTTTCTGACATTATATCTTAAAATTATATTTAACCTCATTAGATATACTCCAAATAAGTATAGAAATATTATGTACATACTGACTCTTCTCTTTGGTGACATAGTATAATATAAATAAGAAAGATTTCTGAGATTCTTCTCAAAATGTAGTACTTGCATATCGATTCTTATTTTCAGACTTTATATGAATATTTCCTTCTTGCATTATGTGACTTTTATTAATTAAAAACTAGTCCAAGGAAAAAAGCATATGATGCATTAACTTTATTTTTTTATTCCATGCTAGCTGCTGTGCTGTTTAAATAGTGGCTTTAGAAGATAAATAACATTTTATATTATTGGGGGGATTATGTTGTACTCAATTATAATCTCCAGAGCACTGGGTTTGTGTTTTTATTTCTCAACAAAGGACAAAAACTCAAATAACCCAAATTGTCATGGTTGCCCACGACAACTACTGGAAACATTTGTATTCTTACATATCCTAAACGCTGATCTTGTCTAACTCATATTAACCTTCTCTGTAAAGATCACAAATCTTCAGATAATCTCCTATATCTTAGCAATTTATTTTCTGTCAAACATATAAAACAAATCTTAGTAAAACATTCCATTAAAAAGGGAGAAGGGTTGGGGGAAATTTTTCCATTGTGGTATGCGCTGCATTTTCTGGAGCTCCTGATGAAACACAGATGTTTCAAAGTGCCCACAAGGATAGTTAGTCAAGATCAGATTGATCCCTGGTTAATCTCCGAGACCTTGTGCTTCCATTCTTTCTATCTGAATATATTGCGTTCTTTTGCCAAATGAACTCAACTGAATTTGTAAGGAAAAATATTGAGTGAAACACACCCAAAGTGCAAGTTGAACAAATTAGCATTTCTGTAATGTTTTTTTTAATGCATTTCTTTCTGAAATGTCCCAATCTTAATTTAGCTTGGGAGTAAATATTTCTTTTGACTTTAAGTGATGCAAATATTTACATGTAAGCCATAAGCTCAGCTCTCTTGGATATTTGTAGTATTCTACAGTGACCAGAATTAGTTGGGCAGGTAGCTCCTTCTACATACTCATATTGGAGAACCACTGACAATATAGTATTCAATCTAGTTTTGAATCTTTGACTCTGAAAAACTAACAGAGAAATGCTACCTTTAAAATATTATAAAATAAAAGATATAAAGACAGCTTCCCAAGATAGTGAATAAAGACTATCATTACAGTCTTGATACTATCAAAACCCCTTTGCATAAATATGAGGAAACACATGAGTGCATAATTTTTTATTCATCTTGATTGTGTTGTCAAATGTTCCTGGATAATTAGCACCATACATTTATCAGAAGTTAAAACCAAATCAAGATGTTTTTAATCATTAATATATTTATTGTGGTCAACAAGTTGCATTTCAGAATACCTAGCCCTTATTTTAATGTCTTAATATTTTTAAAACCCAAATAATTTTCCTTAACTAATACTTATAAAAACCCATTTTCATCCCATTTTCTGATCAGATAGTATTTTAAAACTTTACATAATTCTGAAGCTAGAGTTAGTATTTTGACAAGTATAATTTAAATCAATAAGATTAATTGTTGAACTTATAGAATGATGCCCAGTCTTTCAGAAAGAAAACATAGTAACCCCCAATGTTCATTTTCTGTTAAAGAATATTGAATTTTCAAACATATTTCCAAAATATTTGCTTTTCAGTTATACATATTTGTATTTTTAATTTTCTTCCATGCTGAGGCATCTGTTCATGATTTCTAGCTTAATTTTAAAATCTTTTTGAGTTAATGTTTGGATTTGATATTCAAATTCTTTATGTGCTGGGTGACTTCTGGATACTTATTAAATAAGACTATTTTTTAGATTCAAAATTTAGCTCAAAACATTATTATGTTGGGTTTCTTTTCACTTGGGAAAATATTCAACTTTTTACTTTTACCCATTAAACAAAATCTGTGTTGCTACTTTTGTTTGCTTTGTTTTTACATGTGGACTTTCAGAGATATTATGGTTGAAACCACACTTGTAGTTTTTTTTTGAAAACTTATTTTTTAAAATACAACTTTAATTCTAGAATACAGAGGGAAAACTTTATAGATCCAAGAGGGAACTTTTCTTTGTTCTAGGGAGGGATAATTATATATTGAGAGGAACTTATCCTTTGGGAGAGAGGGGAAGCTATGTTCTCCAGGATAGAAATTCCTGGCTCTTTTTTCTTCCACAGAATTATTCCTCATTAAGGTAAGAGTCAGACTGTGATCTGGACTATATGTATTTTCTGTTAATTCACTCAAAATTACTTTCCTTCAATATATGTCCCTTGTAAACTCTAAGTCTATAGATAATATATGTGTCCATCTTTATCTATGGCTATAGAAAAATGACATAGATAAATATCACTTTGTGCTAAAAATAAGCCTATCATAATACAGAGGTCAGTCTTGAGTCATATGGTACATAAAACAGGCTGGATTTTGAGTCATGACATCTACACAAAAATGCAATACTGCTGAATTTTCGTATTAAGAGGTTTTGGCTGAAGGAATTCACACACACACACACACACACACACACACACACACACACACACCATGGCCCCAAAAGTCTTGCCAAGAAAGTTGAGTTTAAAATGTTGGGGAACTGATCCAAGAATAGGGCTCAGACATGTTGCATTCATTATTCACAGCTGTGTACATGAAAAGTGACTTTTTATCCCACCTACCAAAATCCGACCCAGTGCTGTCAGTACTTTTTTTTTTTTTTTTTTTGGCCAACTTGCTGACCTTTCCATTCCCACAAAAGATAAATGTTATTGAACATTTTGCCAATTAAAAAAAATTAATGTATTTGCTATAAATACATTTTAAAAGAGATATCTCTTATAAACTTAGTTTTTGTAAGTATTAATTACACAAAGGTATGGAGAAAACCAACATGGATTCAGAAAACTAATGGATGCTGTATTAGGTGCTTTGAGAAAGTAAGGATTTAGAGGTACTTAGGTAATGTAGGTGATAAGGGTTTATTATGAAGACACTTGACAAAGAAAAGAAATAACAGAACCCATTTTAGTAGACCTCACAAAAACTGCATACAAATCACCAACACTAGCAATTGTCCAGTCAGGTCTCAAGGAAGTGATGACCATGAGGAGGAGATGCCATAGGTACACAGTTAGTACCACCTGACTGGGGCTCCTTTTCTTTGCTTCTCCCACTACGAGGACTGAGCTCCCATTTTATCTCCAAATAAAAGGGACTGAGGAGCCAGGGGTGGTGGTGCATGCTTGTAATCCCAGTACTTGGGAGGATGAGACAAGAGGATCTGGGTTCGTGGCCAGCCTCAGCTGTCTAGTGAGACCCTCTGCAACTGAGTGAGACCCTGTTTCAAAATAAAAAGAATAAAAGATAGGGCTGGGAGTGTAGCTAGGAAGTACCCTGGGTTCAATCCACAGTACTACACACACATACACACACACACAAAAGATTTGGGGGATATAGCTCAGTGATACAAACTATGCTTAGTATGCCCAAGGCCCTGGGCTCTATCCCCAGCACCAAGAAATTAAAATAAAAAGCTTCTCCAAGGTAAGATCTGATCTGATCAATTTGATGAGTCTTCATTCCATATATAACATGCACTTGTTGGATAGAGCATTTTATGAAGCATTTCATGCCAGACCATTTTATGGATACTGGCTCTGCCTGTCATTAGCTTTCTTTGGGTCTGCCACTGATTCCATCATTCGACTGGGGTCAAAGTTGCAGGGATGATGTAGGGAAGCCAAGCAGAGAACCCAGAAAAGGGCCTTTGGAAGGCTTAGTTTGGCTTGTGCAGTTCCTATATCTTACTGTAATTAAAATGATGTATTAAAGTAATGGGCTAAGCACAGTTTAATAAAATATGACTGGACTTAGCTATATGCTCCCAATCATTTTTTTGGTGGTACTGTGGCTTGAACCCAGTACCACCATGTATTAAAATAATGATTTGTAATACATATTTTAAAATATATGATAACTATATTAAATTAAAAATACCTGATTTTGCTAAAATTTCCTAGCACAGTGTTATTTCTCCAAAAAGAAATAAATAATACCAAACAAATAAAAGGAGAATTTGTCCTGCTGGTATTTTTTTCTATCTCTACTTACTAATATTGCTAAGAGAATTGTGATAATAGAAGTGCTTCTCTATTCCAGTAAGCATAAAAGATAAATACTGTTTTGTGTGTGTGTGCACAAAATGTGTGCAAAAAATGTGTGATAAGAAAGTAGCGCCGGGGGTGGTGGCACACGCTTTTAATCCCCGCGCTTAGGAGGCGGAGACAGGAGGATCGTGCTGGTTCGAAGCCAGTTCTGCTCTTATGAGACCCTGTTTTCAAAAATAAAAAGTATAAAATAGGTCTGGGAGTGTAGTCCAGAGGTGAAGGGCTTCCAGGAACTCCAGTACTACCAAAAAAAAAAAAAAAAGAAAGAAAAGAAAGAAGCAAGGTCCAGTATTTCTCAGTGGTAGAAAATATGTTCTCTTATTTATTGACCCAACAGATCCATAGGCAGCTTTTTTTCAGACTCTTATCAACTCTAATGTTTTTACTCGTAAAAATTTTATGAGGGTTTGCCGGGCGTGGTGGTGCACGCTTGTAATCCCCGCGCTTGGGAGGCAGAGACAGGAGGATCGCGCAGGTTCGAAGCCAGCCGCACGCGCTGGTTTAGGAGACCCTGTTTCCAAAATGAAAATGTAAAAAATAGGTCTGGGAGTGTAGCCCGGAGGTAGAAGGGCTTCCAGGAACCCCAGTACCACCAAAAAAAAAAAAATTATATGAGGGTTTTATTTAATTTTTAAAAAGTTTTTATTGGTGCATTGTAATCATACATTTTAGTGGAGTACAAGATGGTGGAGGCATACATGCACACATCACCCAATTAGCCCTTATCCAATTCCGGCCCTATTTCTTCCCCCCTCTCTCCTTCTCATGTTTGGCTTAGTGATTGGCTTTGATGTGTTTATGAATATACATCATGTACATTAGAAAATGTCCTTCTTCCCCCTCCCATCCCCCTCAGTTAGATTGCCTTATTTGCTCATCTATAGTTTCTGCTTCTTCGTCAAGACCTATGACCCATTTTCTCCCTAGCTTCCACATATAGGGAGAGCACCTGATATTTTACATTTGTGACTGACTAATCTCTCTTAGCATAATGTTCTCCAGTTCCGTCCATTTCCCTGTAAATTATGTAATTGTGTGTTTCTTTATGGCTGAGTAAAATTCCATTATGTACATATTCCATAGTTTTATAATCTATTCATCTGTTGATAGACATCTTGGCTGATTCCATAGTTTGGCAATTGTGAATTGTACAGCTAGCTATGAACATAGATATGCATGCATTCATTTGGTAGTTTGGTTTCCTTTCTTTGGGGTAGATACCCAGAAGTGGTATTGCTGGATCATATGGTAAATTCGTTCCCATCCTTCTGAGGATCCTCCATACTGTTTTCCAAAGTGGTTGCACTAATTTGCAATCCCATCAACAACTTCTCCACATCCTTGCCAGCATTTGTTGTTGTTTGTGTTTTGATGATTGCCTTTCTAGTTGGAGTTAGGTGAGATCTCAGAGAGATTGTCATCTCTCTGATTGCTAATGATGTGGAGCATTTTTTCATTCTTTGATTGGCCATTTGAATTTCCTCTTTCTTGAAGTGTCTATTTAATTCACTTGCCCATTTTTTGATTAGATTGTTTCCTTAGTCCTGATTTTCTTGGGTTCTCTATATAATCTAGATATTAGTCTTCTATTAGGAGAGTAGTTGGCAAAAATCTTCTCACATTCTGTTGGCTCTCAGTTGCGGTTCTTGGTAGTTTCCTTTGCTATACAAAAGTTCTTCAGTGTGATGCAATCCCAAGTATTGATCCGCCATTTATTTTCTTGTACCTTTGAGATCTTGTTGAAAAAGTATTTACCTGTGCCTATGTGTTGCAGTGTTGGACCTATGCCCTCTTTAAGGAGTCTCAAGGTCTCTGGTCTAATTTCTACTTCTTTGATTCATCTTGAATTTACTCTTGTACAAGGTGAGAAAGTGAGATTTATTTTGATTTTTCTGTATATGGTTAACAGTTTTGCCAACACCATTTATGGAACAGACTATCTTTTTTTCAGTTTATGTTTTCGGGCCCTTTGTCAAAAATCAATTGGCTGAAGTGGTGTGGATTTGTTTCTGAGTCTTCTATTCTGCTCCATTAGACATACATGGTCTATTCTGTTCCAGAGACATACATAGTCTATGTATCTGTGTTTGTGCCAGTACCATGCTGTTTTTATTACTATGGCTTTGTGGTATACTTCAAAGTCAGGTATTGTGATTCTTCCTGCACTGGTTTTTTATAGCTCAGAACTACTTTGGCTCTTCTGGCTTTTGTTGTTGTTGTCGTTCCAAATGAATTTAAGGGCTGATTTTTCTATGTCTGTGAGGAATGACCTTGGTAATTTAATGGGTATTGTGTTGAATCTGTTGATCACTTTTGGAAGTATGGCCATTTTGATGATATTTATTCCAGTAAGGTGGAGGGAGATCTATGCTAAACACTAAATCCAACTAGTATGAGGGGTTTTATAATTGTTGATATAGCAAATGCAGGAAAGCAATCTTTGTGTCTTCCAGACCCAGTGCATATTATTTGCCAGTTACCACACAATTAGTTTGTGGTTGAAATTATGATGCTACCTCTGTCTCTAAATCCTTCTCTAATTCCATAATACAAAAATATCTATGCAGTATTTGGTATTGGTGGACATTGAAAACTAATTTATATATGTATCCATTAAAATTATTTAACTTTATAACTTTTATATCAATGCTTAATTATGCCACACTTGATTATGAAACTTATTTGCACGTGCCTATGTAAATTATATAAGAAATTTCTTCTATATGTGATATAGAAGATATGGTAAAAATAGAACTATTTCAAGTACATGTAATTAGTACATAACGTACCTATATTTTAACTTCTTTAGAGACACTATTAGTTTTTTGTTTTTTTTTCTGTTTTAATTTCATTTATCTTATTTTTTTTGTGGTCCTGCAGATCCAACTAAGGAGGCTAAAGAAGGAGACAGAGGGCATTTAGAATGCTATTACAGATATCCAAGCTGGGCGAGGTAGCCCATGCCTATCATCCCAGTTCTTCGGAGGCTGGGGCAGGAAGATCCCAGACTTGACAGCAATTTATTGAGACCCTCAGCAACTCAGGGAGACCTTGTTTCAAAATAAAAAATATAATAGGGTTGGGGGTGTAGCTTGGAGGTAGAATGCCCCTCCGTTCAATCCCCAGAAGCACAAAAGAAACAAAACAACCTACAGAAAGCAAAGATCCAGATATAAGATCATGAGGATCTAAGTGTGGACAGTGTTTTGGTGACTGGAAAAGGAGGGTCAGACTCAAGATCTATTTAAAGGATAGAAGGACACAGACTCATCAAAGTCAATCATTGCTGAGTATGGGAAGGAGGAAGGGGGAGGGAACAGCCTGGGAACTGGGGGAGGGCTAAATGAGTGCTATGTGCCTGTATTCCTCTACCATCCTGAACCTCATCAAGATGTATGACTGCAGTGCACCAATTAAATAAATAAATGAAAGAATAGAAGAACAGAAGTATCAGGATAGGGGATGAAGGTATATCTTAATGGTAGGGCAGCATAATGCTTAGTCTACACGAGGACCTGGGTTCAATTCCTAATACTCCCTCTCCACCAAAAAAAGAAGTAGCCAGGGTATGGAAATGGATTTTACACACTAGTTGAAGAAAAGAAAATTGAAATATTTACAGTAGTCAAGTTGGTTTTGAGATATGAAAACTGAGATACCAAGGACAAGAAGGAAAAGGCTTTGGAGTGAGGATAGCATGTAATATCCTCATTGACTTTGGACATGTTGCAATAGAATTACTGAAGAGAAGGCTACAGTCAGCACTGGAAATTATGTTGTAATATAATTAGAAATGAACAGGAGAAATGCAGGGAAGAAGAGATTCACATTGACTAATTGGTCCAAGAAAACCTTAAGACGAGGCTATTAATTACTAAAGAATAAATAAAATTTCTGTATATAAAATTTTGAGTAACCCAGGTGTGGTGGCGCACGCTTGTAATCCCTGCGCTTGGGAGGTGGAGACAGGAGGATCGTGCAGGTTCGAAGCCGGCCTCGCTGGTTTAAGAGACCCTGTTTCCAAATAAAAAAGTATAAAAATAGGTCTGGGAATGTAGCCCGGAGGTAGAAGGGTTTCCAGGAATCCCAATACCACCAAAAAAAAAAAAAATTTTTTTAGTAAAAAGGCATTTAAGGTAGGTTTGAATTAAATATGTGTTCTATGTTTAATACTTTGTTGTTTCTGTCTGTCTAGATACTTTTTGATATATGTTGCTATAATTTTCTCTAACATGCAGAAATATTTACACTGGGTTTTAGTCAGGTTAAATATTTTATATACTTATTCATTTACATTCAACTAATATTAAGCCAGCCATGTTTAATAGTAGAAATTAATTTTAAGATAATATATACGGTTTAAGTGCTATGATTGATTGTTATGCTTTCTTAATATAGTAAATAAGTATAATAAGCAAATGGCATCTAATCAAATCACGAGGATACAAGAAAGATTTGAGGACAGGCACAGGAGATACTTAAGCTGAGACATGAAAACAAATAGAGCGAGGAAGGATGCTGTTTTAGACAAAGAGAAGAAACGTCTATGCAGAAGATCTTTTTTGTTATTGTTGTTCCCGGGGAGTGAAACTAGGAGCCTTCTGAGCTATATCTCCACTTGGTATCCTCCTGCCTCAGCCTCCCAAGGACCTGGGATTATGGGCATGCGCCACCAAGTGTAGCACAAAGAATCTTAGAAGGCTTACTAAGATGTTTGAATGTTGTTCTACTGGCAATGGAGAGCCATTTACAATTTTTAAATTAAGGAATGGACATGATCTTATTAGGAATTTTTGCGAAGATTTTTATGAATGCAGTGTGAAGAATTGACTCAAAATTTTGGTGAAGAAAGATAAGAATTGCAGTAGGCATCGTGGTGCATTAAAGTGAAAAGTGATGATTATATTAACTAAGGTAGTGACTGAGGTGATGGAATACAGTGAATAATAGGGATGTGGTGACATAAGCTTATAATCACAGTATTTGGGTGGCTGAGATAAAAGAATTGCAGGTACCAGGCCAGTAGTAACTAAGCCCCTGTTTAAAAACAAAAAAGAAAAAGGGCTGGGGATGTAGCTCAGAGGTAGAACACCCCTGGCTTCCATTTCCAGGAACACAAAATGGAAGAAGGAAGGAAGGGAGAGAAGAAAAAGAAGAGAAGAGAAATGACAAGAAGAGACGGGAATACAGTGGATATAGTGCATAGTCTATGGGCTGCTTTGATGTAGGAATGATGTAGTGCTTAGAGAAGTAATGCTCAAGAATGGCAACCACGTATCTGTCTGGAGCATTCAGAAGGATAGGGAAGGCCATGGACGGACACAGGGGATTCAGGAGGACAAAGAACTTTGTGGAAGTTGATTATTTTAGCCTTGAACAAGGTACATTGAAGGTGACTGTGGGGACAACCAGTTACAAACTTAAGTGACTGGATATGAGGCTGGTAGGGAATGGAAATCATGGCGTGGCATAATTTGTGGACTAGGCCTTGGGAAATGGAAATGATTATGGAATTCAGAAAGAGAAAGAAGAGAGGAAGGGCGTGTAGGCAGAGGGAGTTGAATGATAGAAAAGGAGGGAAAATTTGAGAAAAGTCGGATTGTCAAGTATAAAATAAGATCAGAATAGTTCTCTTAAATGGTAGGCTGAGGAACTGGCTTTATACTATTTTTCTTTTTGATATTGAGGATTGAACCCAGGGACATTCTATCTCTGAGCTATATTCCCAGTCCTCTAATTTTTATTTTTATTTTAACAGAGCCTCATTAGGTTGATTTGAGTCTCACTACTTGTTGAGATTATCCTCGAACCTGCCATCCTTCTGTCTCAGCCTCCTAACTACTGGGATTACAAACCTGTGCCACCATGCCAGGCTCTGGATTTATTCTTTAGTCAAAAGGAGCAGTGAAGCCAGGAATGGTGGCGCACACTTGTAATCCCAGCATTCGGGAGGTTGAGATAGGAGGATTGCGGTTTGTAGATAGCCTCAGCTACTTAGTGAGGCCCTCTGCAATTCAGTGAGACCCTGTTTCAAAATAAAAAATAAGAATAAAAAATAGGGCAGGGTGTGTAGCTCGGAGGTCAAATGCCTCTGGATTCGGAGGTCAAATGCCTCTAGATTCCATTCCCAAACCCGCAAAAAAAAAAAAAAAAAAAAAAAAAAAAAAAAAAAAAAAAAAAGGAGCAGTGAAGATTTGGGCTAGGAGGAGCATTTTCAAGTAAGTCATTAGGAAGATTTAGCTAGAATATTAGATAGCATTAGAGATCTAGCTAGACTATATAGCTAGCAAAAAATTGGAAATGCAGAGACCATGAAGCAGGTTATTGGTGTTTCTAAGCGATAACAATGAGATTTAGAAGAAGGGTAGCTTCAGAAGTAAAAAGAAAACAAAAGTGGGAAGGGCAGCTGAAAATCATGCTATGGTCACGTAGGACTGATCGAGGTGAAGACTGGGAGAAAGATGGCTGTGAGATTGTTGTGGTGTTGATGTAGAGATGAAAGGGAAGTAAGAAGGGCCTGGTTTGGGGAAATATGTAGCTTTCTTTTTATGTAGGACTGTATAATTTTAATCATAGATTTAAAATTGAAGGAAAGTATATCCTTCAATTAGAAGGATAGAATACTTTTTTTTTCCTTTTACTATACACTCTAAGAGAAAAAAAGAACTTGGAAATGCATCTGGAAAGAAACTGGAATGAGAGGACTCAGGAAGCCTTGCCAAGGATGATGGTCCATCATCTTTGCTGGGCTGGACCACGCTGGGGAGCTGAAGAACAGCCATAGTAGCTTAACCTGGGGTTCAAAGTCATCGCTTTGGCATTGTTCAACAGAACAATGCGCACAGAAAAGATGTGGGCCATTTCCATGGGGATTGCTAGGACACAGCGGTTCTTTTGCTAGTAACTTTGAAGTCCGTAAAAATGAAATTCTGGATCTATCCCAAGAGTCTGATGCAAAGTCAAACAAATCAAGAAGGCTAGATGCCATTTCCACTTAAGTAGCCGTCTGTTCTGGGGGGAGCGAGGGGAGGGATTGTCATGGTCTTTGCTGGTGGTCTTTGCCAGTTCCCTGGTTTTATGGAAGTTATGGCTTTGCTCACAAGAGTCAATTCTCCCTGCCAGACCACAGCAGAAAGCTATTTTCCTTCAATTGTATTGCTTCAGACAGTCTACAACTACAGTGTTTATTATACCACTTCATCTATCTTTAGTGTTTACACTGCAGGTGAATTTTTTTCTCTCCAGTGACTTGATTTGTGTATTGGTTTTTATTGTTTCCCCCTTCTTATTAAGAGTCTTTATTCTAAAAAAAAAAAAAAGTCCTAATTCCCAATAAAAGGAAAGACAGGAGACCCCAGCCTGTAGACCCAAGTGTTAGGATGCTTTTTAAAGTGGGGCATGGTGGCACATTCCTATAATCCCAGGACTTGATAGGCTGACACAGGAGGATCACAGATTCAGCTTCAGCAACTTAGTGAAAACCCGTTTCAAAATAAAAAGTAAAAAAAATAAAATAAAATAAAAAGAGATGGAAGTGTAGCTCAGAGGTAGAATGTCCTTGGGTTCAATCTCCAATCTCTAATAACACACACACACACACACACACACACACACACACACACACACACACTGCCTTTTATGAGGGGGCAATTAGAAGCTGCTTTAAAATGGAGATTAGGCGTATGTCTACAGCAAAGGAACCAGGCTGGCATCAGCTGAACAGGCAACTGCCTGCCTTCCTCAGGCCAGATAAAGGCCCAGGAGGAGCAGCTGCCAGCCAGGAGGAGTATGAGGAAATAGGAAATTGATTTGAAATAGGATAGGGAAAAAGGCACAAGAATGAATTTAAGAATTTTCAAATATTCCCTTTTTTGGCATATGTGTAGTTGCTGCTCTTATTCTCATGAGAGAGTAAAAAGGCAGGGAACTCAGTCAGTACATATATAAGAAAGAACTCAAGTTGTCTTATTTCTTCATAATTGGAAGAAAATCGAGTATGGATTTGTATTTTACTTTTTAGAAAATCTTGATTCTTTACAAATCAAACAGAAAAGAAGTGAAACATTATAAACAATCAAATTCTAGGCACAGGAAAAGTAGATTATTTTCTTGCTATCTATAATGATATTAATTAAATTCCATATTAACCAGAGGAGGCTGGGAAGCTTCATGTTTGACTGTGAAGGTCACAGGGATTCTAACTTTCTATAGACAGCATTTTTTTTTTTTTTTTTTTTTTTGCTTTAACAGATGCCTTTGGGCACATTGTAACGTCTCTCTCTACTTCCTTGCTTGGGGGAGATGAGGGGTCAAGTTGACAATATTCAAGATAACTAATAATATATTATTATTATATAATAATATTTAAGATTGCTTTGGGAGATGCACCCTCTCTGCAAACAGGCACATTCCCAGGTGCATAACCATCTGAACACAATATCCTAGGAGAATATCATGGAAGAGGCAAGACTGGCAAAGACTGCAGCTTAGTCTGTAGGGTGATGTTATCCTCTGCCCTGGGAGACGCCACGAGGTGGAATAGTAAGCACTAAGTCCGCTTTAGGAGCTGACATTTGGTGATGCTGTGTGATCTCATCAGGCAGGAAACTGGTGGTGTCCACTCGTCCCAGAGCCTCTCATGTGTAGAATATCTTCCTTGAGGTGATTGAGAAGACAGAGTCATTATAAGAGACCCTGGGAGATACAGTCATGCACGCATAATGACATTTCCTCAACAGACTGCATTTATGACAATGGTCTCATAGGACTGTAATGGAGACAAAAATTTCATCGGTGATGATGACGTAGCCATTATAACATCATATAGCGCAGCCCATTACTTATGCAATTTGGTGATGCTGGTACAAATAAACTTACTGGGCTGACAGGCATAGAAAAGTATAGTGAAGGTAATTATGCATAGTACACAATTCTTTTTTGCGGGCATGCTGTGATTAAACTTAGGGGCATTCTACCTCCAGACTATATCCCCAGACCTTTTTATTTTTTAATTTTTCAAACAAGATCTATCTAAGTGGCTGAGTCTGGACTTAAACCTATGATCCTCCTGTCTCAGCATCAGTACTAAGATTATAGGTGTGCACCACCACATCACCACACCCAACTTCATAATTCTTAATAATAATGTTAAATTACAATGTTACTGCTTAATATATTTAATAATCCATACTTTTAAGCATTATTTCATACTGCACTCCTCCTTTTTATTAAAAACCAAACTTTTAGTCAGGCATGGTGGTGCATACCTGTAATCCCAGTATTTGGGAGGCTGAAACGGGAGGATCACGGGTTGTAGACCAATCTCAGCAACTTAGCAAGGCCCTCGGCAATTTAGTGAGACCCTGTTTCAAAATAAAAATTAAAATAGAGCTGAGGGAATAACTTGGAGATATAATATCCCTGGGTTCAATCACCAGTGCCACAAATAAACAAACCAAAACACAAAATAAGACAACCAACAACTTAGAGATATTTACTATAAAACAACAAATGCTGTGTTACTCCAGCAGCAGCTTCATACATCTGGCATTTACAACATCTCTAAATGCATCAAGAGACCACATCAAGTGACCAGCCTATAGCATGAAGTTGATAGTATGATATTCTCAATAAAAGAATCACCTGGTGATATGTTTCAGAAGGTATGCCTGTTGTCAGGAGATGAATGACTGTGTATATAAGGTAGGGAGAATAAACATCAGTGATAGGACTGTAGTTAGATCCTTGCCACTAACAATATAATATCAAGCATATAATGATGCAGTACACACACGGTTACATCTCTTGCCTTGTAAAAAAATCAAAAATACTATTCTCATGAAGGCAAACCTCTTACATCTTATCTGCATGAAATGCATGGAATATTCTGCATCCATAGTATGTAGAATTAAGACAAAAATAGATGTTTTCTAAATCATATCTGTAATAAGAAGTCTGCATTTGTACATAGCTCTGTGGGCCCTTTAATTCATCTTCAAAATAAAGAAAATATTGATTTGTAAATTTATAATGCTTAGGCAGGCAAAAAAATAATCAGGAGGGTAGGAAGCCAGGACGGAAAAGAAAAAATCTTAAGAAAACGAGTGAACTTAAATAAAGAGCATTTGAAAACTATTATCGTAAGACATTAAAGAAACCGGAAGAAATAGAGGATAAGTAAGTGGCAGTGTGTTTGCCTAATATGCTTAAAGACTCGATTTTGTTTTCCAGTACTGAAAAAAGTAAACTAAAAAGACAAAACAAAGGAAAAAAGTAGAAAACCATTCAGTGGTTGCAAAAGACTTGAGAGAATTATTTCTACACAGGAAAAAAGTTGAGGCCCAGATAGAGTAAGATTTTCCAAAGTCACATAGCCAGTCAGAAGAGCCTGTTCAAAACCCACATTTCCTGATGTCTAGAGAATTTGTAGAGCAGTAGATAAATCTTTGAAGGGGAACTAGGATGTTTCTTCACACATTTTATTTCAATATGCAAACTATTTAAGCTGCCAGGAATGGTAGTCCACACCTGTAATCCCAGGATTTGGGAGACTGAAACAGAAGGATTGTAGGTTCAAGGCCAGCCTCAGCAACTTAGTGAGACCCTGTTTCAAAATAAAATAAGATAAAATAAAATAAAATAAAATAAAATAAATAAAAAATAAATAGAGGCAGGGGTGTAGCTTTATGTTCTTTCATTTTGCAGTGAGTCTATTTAAGCATCAGGTACAGTGTTGCTTATTCAAGTAATCTAAGATGTGGGCAAAAAGACACATGCTTATCTGAATTTTAGCCACGAGTTTTCCTGACATTAGTGTCAGGAAAGGTACAGATCTGTGTGGAATAACCAAACATTTCTAGCAGCTGTATTTTTTTTTTTCAGTATGGATTATGGAACCCAGGGGCATTGTACTTCTGAGCTACACCTCCAGCTCTATTTTTTAGTCTTTTTTTTTTTTTTAAACAGGGTCTCATTGAGTTGCAAAGGGCCTTGCTAAATAGCTGAGGATGTCCACAATCATGATCCTCTGGTCTCTGCCTCCTGAATGCTGGGATTACAAGCGTGCGCCACCACGCCTGGCTAGCAGCTGTGTTTTATAGTGGATGTTGGGTAAATTTAGCTTTATGTAATCAAGCTTTTATTAAAATTGCTAAAATGACCACCCCCAAGCAATAGAATAAGCTTTTTACAACATAAATACCTTGCTATAATTTTGGATTTTTCTTGTTAATCATAAATTGCTATTAATCACAACCAAATCTAGCTTTCCATTTAGAAAATTTCTCATTCTAACCATTCTTCTAAAGCCCTACCAGAGATTTCTCTCTCTCTCTCTCTTTATTTTTTCTTGTGGCGCTGGGGATTGAACCCAGGGACATTCTAACTCTAAACTATGCCCTCAGTTCTATTTTGTTGTTGTTGTTGTTTGATTTTGAAACAGGGTCTCACTAAATTGCTAGGTCATCCTAGTCCCAAACTCATGATCCTCCTCCAGTCTCTGCCTTCCAAGTACTAGAATTACAGGTGCACACCATTCCAGGCCCAGGAATTCCTTGGAGCTAGATTTACCCAACATCCACTATAAAACACAGCTGCTAGAAATGTGTGGTTATTTAGCATAGACTTGTACCCAACTCTGAGAACCTTTCCACTTCTACCAGCTGCTTCCGCCATCTGAACTAAAGCTATCTTCGACTCTGTAAAGTGACACAATGATATATTGATCTAATGAGTAATATTATGAAATTAATTCTAAAATACTCTAACTTGTTCTGCCTTAGTCTTTAAAATTCATTTGAATGATCACGTTGCGCAAACCTTTTGTTGAGAAGCCTGCAAAAGCCTCTGGCCAAAAATAACATAGTTCTACCTATTTTTATAGTGGTTTTCATTTCCAAGTCGGCTTACCACTGGGAATGGTGAAACCTCTGGATAATCCAGTGTCACAATCTTTACCTGGATACTTGCCTTGGTGGTCAAGGTCTTTGTTTCCCCTGATCTCAGGAATTCCCTTTGTTTAGCATCAATTTAATAGGTGCCCTTAATTTGCTTGTCAATGACTCTAGATCTTTCTGAAGGCCTAATTCCTCCTGTGTTAATTCTCCTAAGAGAAGGAGACAGACAATTCCAGGAGTTTGCTCTCTCTCCAAAGCTGGAAGCCCTCAAGACTGGACACACAATGGAAGTTTTCTTTCCCTGAAAACCTCTATCTTTACCTGCCTTTTCCTTAATGTGCATCTTTGTGTGATTTTTTTCCCCTTCAATTGCTGAAGTTGTCCCTAGTAGGACTCTAGCATTACTGAGATTTTACAAACTGATATAGACCCTGGGTAGAAATTTTCCTCAAAGAACAGTATTATTTTTCCTTTTCGAGTGTTTTAAATAATGGAAATACAGTTTTCTTCTCAAGGTTTAAACTAATCTTGCCCTTTGAGGATTAAGAGAGGCATTTCATGTGAAAGTACCCAAGGTGTTTCAGGCACATACCAGGCATCAAGATATGCGAGTGAAAGTCAAACCTAGTGACTCTGAAGAAAAAAACAAAAACAAGCCAAAACTAGTCTCTGTACTCCCTGTCTCCATTTCCCCTCCGTCCACTTGCTTTTCAACAGCTATTAAATCCGACATTCACCCATCCCTCTGCTAGAAATTATTCTCCTTTAGGTCAGAAATTGCTTCTTCCTGCCAGTTTCAAGAACTTTTCTTCAATCAATGGAAGTATTAATCCACGGCATGGAGCTTGGGAGCCATCACCTGTCCCACTCTCAGACCCCATTCCTTTCTCTCCTCCAAGGCTCCTCAGGTTACACTACCATTCTCTCCAGTTTCCTAGAGGGTGTCTTCTGTCTCCTTCATGGCCCAACTCCTTTGTAGCTCTGATATGGAAGTGTCCCCCAGGATTCATGCTGGGCTTTGCTTTCTTGCTTCACTTGTTGCCCCCAGAACCAGGCTAGTAAATCTACAGAACAGAGAAGAAACCCTCTCCCATCACAGACTTCTTGCTGGCACCTGTAAATAGAGATCCAGTGAAATGCCCACTTTATTCTCGTTTCGTCTCTCTAGCCACTTGTCTTATAGAACTTTTTTCTTTCCTTGTGTCTTGAGCTATAGACTAGAGCCTGGTTCTGAAAGATTGTGGTTCTTAGCCAGCTCCATCTATCCTGAATAGAAAAAGGAAGTTTAATAAGGGCCATTAGGACAATGAAAGAGATGAAAACTAGACACGAGGAAATAGTAAAATGGTAGCAATAATAATAATAATCATAACTGAGCTCAGCATGACAATGTGGATTTTAAGGGGAGATTTAAGAATAACTTTCTTCAAGCATATGAAGGGCCCTTATTGAGAAGTGGTGACCAGCTGCTCTTTGTTTCTGTGAAAGACGAAGAGAGCATTTGGGCAGAAATTGTGCCTTTAGCAATTTAAGCTGGAGAATCCTGAAATAGAATAGCCCTCAGAAAACAATGTGAAACATTGTCATATATTACTTGGAATTGATATTGCTCAGTAAGGCTTTTTTTTCAAGCAAATTCATCTGTATATGATATAATTTAGATAGGACTATATCTGAAACAGATACCAGAGGTTATTACCAAACTAGATCACATATTACGTTTATGCCCAGTTTTATAATCCTGTGATTTTTTTTAATTTTTTTTTTTTTTTTTTTTTTTTGGTGGTACTGGGGTTCCTGGAAGCCCTTCTACCTCCAGGCTACACTCCCAGACCTATTTTTATATTTTTATTTAGAAAGAGGGTCTCTTATGCCAGTGAGGCTGGCTTTGAACCTGCACGATCCTCCTGTCTCCACCTCCCAAGCACAGGGATTACAAGCGTGCGCCACCACGCCTGGCTAATCCTGTGATTTTATCATGAAAAAGTCTATCTTATATAGTTTTAAAGTTTTTTTTTCTTTTCTTTTTAGAACCAGGGATCCAACCCAGAGTGCCACACCTGCAAACAGGCGCTTTGCCACTGAGCTACATCCCGGCCCCTATATTATGTAGTTTTAAAAATATTAACCTGGAGCTGTGGGGGGTGCACATTTGTAATCCCAGTACTTGGAAGACTGAGAAGGTGAATTGCAGGTTCACAGCCAGCCTCAGCAATTTAGGGAGACCCTCTGCAACTTAGTGAGACCCTGTTTCAAAATAAAAAATAAAATAGTTCTGGAGGTGTAGGTCAGAGTTTAATCCCTAGTTCTGGGTTCAATCCCTAGTACTATTAAATTAAATTAAATTAAATTAAATTAAAATACTAAGTTTAAATTATTAGTGGTGCTAAGTGCTATGAGGTCACAGTCTCTGTCATTTTAAAGTTGCTGTTAGGTTAAGTGGTTGGTGGGTTTATATGTCATGGGGAGAGAGAGAGAGAGAGAGAGAGAGAGAGAGAGAGAAGGAGGAGGAGAAAAGAATGGAGCAAGAGAGAGAGAGAGAGAGAGAGAGAGAGAGAGAGAGAGAGAGAGAGAAGAAGAAGAAGAAGAAGAAGAAGAAGAAGGAGGAGGAGGAGGAGGAGGAGGAGGAGGAGGAGGAGGAGGAGGAGGAGGAGGAGGAGGAGAAAAGAATGGAGCAAGCAGAGAGGGGAAGAGGAGAGAGAGAATGATAATCAATAATTAAGTCTGGACTGTTTATTATCCACCCATCCCTGAACCAGTGTTTATTTAGTGTCTACTTTGGGCAAGACATTATGCTAATACTAGGGAAACAGCTAAGAATTGGCCACCACCCTCATGCATTTATTGTCTGGAAGGAGTTACAGACCAAGAAACAGGTAGCAGAATATAGTATAATAAATACTTAATAAGGTTATTTATGAGCTGGGCATGGTGGCACATACCTGCAATCCCAGCTACTTAGGAAGCTAAGACTAAAAGATCACACGTTTGAGCCTCATTGGCAAATCCCTATCTAAAAATAAAAATAAAAGGGCAATAAATAAAACAATTCAATCACTTGTATTTATTACATTCCATTTAAACAAAACACAGACTGGCAAAGAATACATACAAAAATACCCTTCCAAATATATTCATATTTTCAAGACCTAAAAATAAGATGAATCTCCATAGGTTGTCAAGCATGGACAAATACTTCCATGGCTGGGCTGGCCTAGAAATTTGTTTTGCTGCCCCCAGACCTGCGTCCATCCTGCCAGGGATGAGCAGCACTCCCTCCACCTTGGCACTTCCCCACACATGGAGACTTATGACAGAACTAGGCTTCTCTACTTCTCTGTGCTATAGATGGCTTCTAACATTGCCTTTGGACATGCGGTGGCTTGACTTTGGCCCTCAGTTCTTGTGATGTACTTGGTTTCTGGCCTATCTACCCCCACCTAGTTCTTGCTGTCCATCTGGGTTTCTCTGGAAGCTCTGTCCTCCTGCTCAGGTCTTGCTCTCACCAGCAGGTAGGGATGGTCTCCCTAGCTCGCCCCTGCCCTCCCACTTAGACACTGGCCAGGCCAGGACTTGAGATCACCAAGCCTTTTCCATACAGAGCCTTGCTTGCTTGCCCCATTCAAGGAGTACAGGCGGGGTCACTTACACCCAGATCCTACTTCCTCTTCTTCCTTACCTTCCCAGACTGCAGAGGACCCAGCAAGCTTCTGCCCAACGTAGACTGGACCAGGATGAAAATACTGTCTATCAGTTTCTCTGTTAGACAGCAGACATGACTAGATATCTAAAGGAAGAGTTTCAGATCTTTATTGTGTATCAGATTTCAGAGAGCAATTTTTTTCTGTGTATGAAATAAATGAACACCTTTAAAAATAGAGAAGGAAAAGTACCCTTTAGAAATGATTTCCGATGTGGGTCATTTAAGATAGCTGTGAAATAATCATATAGATTGTGGGTGGGATTTTCTGTAGGATAAATTAAAGAATCACCTAGATAATTGTACTAGCCTTTTAGATTTACTGTAGACATCTGTAGGAAATTATGAATTGCCCTTTTAGCATGGCTTTGTTTTCAAACCTTTATTTTTGATACAGTATAAATGATAACTGAAATTTATTGGAGAAGGGACCCAAATATATGATTTTAAGTGCAATTTCATGTCCACTTATCACAGACTCCACATACCTGTTAGAAAGTTATATAATACTGACAAAATAAAACTTGGCCAAACAAAGTAAAATATAGAATTTTAATATGGCATGTAACAAAAGTCATCGTACAATTAACATGTAGCAACTGATGTCAGTGCACTATAATTTTGATAACTTAAACTGTTTGACACTGTTGCTTCAAAAAGGGAAACTGTAAATAAAGGTATATTTTTTTTATAAGAGCCTGTTTAGACAAACTGTAATGACAGATACGTGGTGACCTATGAAATTTCTAAATCAGATGTTATTTTCAACAGATTTTCAGTCCTCTTAAGACTTCAGCTTGCAGATCCTCATATTCTCCCTTCCTGCCTTTCTGCCTTCCTTCTCTCTCTCTCTCTCTCCTCTCTCTCTTTTTTCCTTTCTTTCTCTGAGACATTGAAACCAGAGGCATTCTACCCCCCAAGCTATACACCCAGCGCTTTTTATTTTTGTTTTGTTTTGTTTTGAAACGGGTTTTCACTAGGTTACTGAGAGTCTCACTGAATTTCTGAGGCTGTCCTCAAACCTGTGATCTTCCTTTCTGTTCTTGCCTCTCAAGTACTGGGATTAAAGGTATGTGCCATCATGCCTGGCTAATATTGGCACTTTTTATTACTGGAGCATTAACTTCAAAACAGCAGAGTATAAAATATTGTGCCTCTTTTTTTCCCCCTCCCAAATCAACAAAATAACAGTTTGTAAAATTGAATACCATGCTTTCAAATAGTTGATGTGGCTAATCTAGATAAATTTTATTTAGTGAGTTATACTCCTAATACCCATTTTAACTACTAAGTCGATGCTATATAACTATTTAATGATGTGGTTGTTAGCTCGAGGCCCATCAAATGTGGCGCTGAGTTTAGTCCATGACACTCTACAACTCTATGTGAACATCGTCAACCACTTTTAAGTTACAGTTTCTTTATCTATAAAATGAAATAATAATATTAGTTGTCCAGAGGTGACTAGAGAATTAAATTTAAAAAAATGAAATGTGTTGGGCTTGGGCTGTAACTCAGTGGTAGAATACTTGCCTAGGATGTGATAGGCCCTAGATTTGACCCTCAATATTGAAAAAAAAAAAAGAAAGAAAGAAAAAATGAAAACAAAAGAGAAAGAAAAAAGGCATGTGTCAAATGCTCAATATATTGGTTGTCATAATACGAAGGTATCAGTGTTAGCGTTCATCATACTCATATATTTAATATAGTTGTAAGTGTTGGTTTTGATTTTGTATTAGTATCTCTGACTATGGTTTCAGTGCTCAATTAGCAGAAAGAGTAATCATCTCATTTTTGATTACACTCTGATTTTTCTTCAAGGTTGTTGGCCTAAGCAGAGAGAGGTCAGACACACTCTTAATATGAAGCTAAGTTGGTGCCACTTTAAAATAACAGCTCATTCATAGACTTTAAAAAAAAAAAACAATTTGCTTTGATTTGGTTTGGTTCATGCATTTTTTAAAATCTTCCTTGCGGTGTACAGTCATTAGGCTTTTATGCCTAAAGAACTGAATTCAGTTATAAGTAAAATTTATTTAATCTTGCAAGTATGGATTCCATGTGGTTATTTATTCACAACATAAAATAGCCACATAATTCAACGTATTTAATAATATGTGCTCATGGACCTATGGGGAATTTTGCAGATCTTAGATAAGATGTGCTTTCTGTATGAAAGGCAGTATCTATAATGCTAAATTATCCATGACCTTATCAATATGGCAAACGATAGCAGAAGAAAATAAAAGTTGAATGCATGTGTTATGACTGCACATGCCTTTGTGGGAATCTCTGCTGGACTCCTGAATCTAAAAGATGGCAGTGGTTTAATGCACATGGGTGGGTGTGGTCACAAATCCGTGTGTGTTCTTGGAAGACATATAGAGAAACTGTCCTCTGTAGTTCAGCAATAGAAATGGCCTAAAAGCACCTCTTTCTCTGCCTCTTTCTTATGGGTGGGCTTGTGGCTGCTACTTACTGCTCAGCTCCCTTCAAAGCAAATCCTTGATAATTTTCAAAGGATATTGTCTTTGTCCCATCTGAAAATGAATGGAATCATATTCAATAAAGGTAGAACTAAGCATACATAGAGAGTAGTCCAGTAAGAATTTGCCTAACCTGGCTGGTATTTATAGATGGGCATTGCTTGATTAGCATTTTAAATTGGAACTTTAATAAATGCTATCCATCAGTGACCAATTTACATAGCATTTATCTGGGGAAATGAGTGTGCCAACTATCAGTCTTCCTGAGATTCATCTTGACCTGAACCGTGATTTATCTAAGGTCTGAGGACCTTTCATTCTCCCACTAACGTGCTCATCTTTGTGTATTCTGGTGTTTGGGCCCAGAATTGTATACTTATGGCCATCAAAGGGAAGGAGTCCATTTCTGAAGCTCAGATAAGCCCTTGGGTCCTGGAAAATATTAACTGTGCAATGTTCTGACTATTCAATTCTTCTAAGATTCTAATTGAATCCCTTCTTCCTGCCCTGATCCAAATAGTATATAGTGTTTATTTGCAATTACTTCTGGCTCCCCCCTCTGCCGAGAGGAGTCACATACATCACAACAATCTACAAAACGATCCTCTCCAAAATATTACCACTTAGGAAGATGTTGCAAAGCTTAGAAGTCTGTGGTGCCTCACACAGTATCTATTGTTCTATTTTCTGACCCAATTTCACTAAAGAGAAAGAATTTCAAAACCTGGGAATAAACTCAATATTTACACTGTATCGAAGAATGTCTCAATTATAAGTAACTGCCATGTATCCAAATACTTTCTAGGATATCAATAATATCCCAAGGGAAGAGTGAGTGCGATTGGTCATTAAGAGGACACACAGCATGGTTGTGGTAATCGTGTTAGTGGGATGTGTTTGGCAAGTCACGATTCTAGGAGAGGCGCAGCTAAAGGAGTTAAAAGAACACTGAATGTAGAGCCTTTGCTTAAACACAAGTAACATCAGGTGTTTCCGTGGCAGATGACTATGGGTGTATTATATGGTAATGGATGGAGATGGAAAGTCTCCACCAGGAGGTAGAGGAGCTGCATTCACATTCTTAAAAAGTTAGATATAAAAAGCGACAAAAATCAAGTTAAAGGTAATGTGCCAAAACACAGAGCATGAAATTACTGTTACTGTTGAATCCCGGGAACGTGGAAAGAATTTAGTCTTTACCAGAGGGGAGGGAGTAAGGGGACCTAATTGGAATATTCTAAAGATAAATGGGAAACACTGATTATTCCTTTCCTCCTCCTCCTCCTCCTCCTCCTCCTCCTCCTCCTCCTCCTCCTCCTCCTCCTCCTCCTCCTCCTCCTCCTCTTCTTCTTCTTCTTCTTCTTCTTCTTCTTCTTGTTATTGGTTTGTATATTTAGAAGACAACTAGATTGTGAACTGAAAACGTAACAATACGTTGATTGAAAACAGTATCATGACATATAGTGCTCTTTTCTTCCTTGATTATGAAAATACTTGAGTTTGAGAGAATTGGAAGGAAACATCGACAAATCTAAAAATTCAATTTTCAGTTTAATGGAGGAAGAGTCTGAAGGGGTATGAGGCAGAAGGTTCTAGAAGAAAGAAATACTGTAAGACGGGCCTTGTGCCTGGAGGCAATGCAAAAATAAGGATAAAAGTGGATCTGGAGGCGAAAAAAGGACAATTTCCTAAAAAAAAAAAAAAAAAAAAGTAAGCGCAGCAGCAATCTCGAGGTACCTTTTATTTAAAAGGTAGAGCTGGTCAGGAGACCACTTGAGCTATTCTACTCGGGATCGGAGACGTCCAGTGGTGTCACATCGTCTGGAGCAGCTCAGGCCACCAGGACCTTCAGTGGCGGAGGCGGGCGAGCCGGAGCCTCAGCTGGGTCTCCGCTCCGGGGCTGCCCACCTCCCCCCGCCGGCCAGCGCGCCCCGGGAGCCGGGGAAGACTTAGTTTGGCGGAGGCGCGGGCGGCGTGGCCGCGGCTGTGGCTCTGGCTGGGATGGAGTAAACATCACCGATGGGCGCTGCATGAATGGTGGCGGACCAGGGGTCGGATTCATTCATGAGTCAGCGGAGCGCTGCTCGGTGAGCCCTCCGAGTCCCGCGATGGAGGGGCCTGGAGCCGGTGCGCCCCTCCCGCGGTGCTCCCGCCCGCCCGGGCAGTGCTCCGCGCCCGGCCCGAAGGGGTTAAGCGCCGCCGCCGCCCCCTCGGCGGCCGGGTGTAAACAGACGAGCCTCAGCCTATCATGTCTGGCTGCAGCGCAGCCCGAGCCCCGAGCCCGGCGCTGTAACATGAGACGCTCCGGACCGCGGCGAGTTGGCAGCGCCGGGCTCGGCTCCGCACAGCCACGGCCAGGGCGCGCGGCGAGGTGGGTGCGCGGGGCCGGCGGGCGGCGCTGCGCTCGCGGTCGGGTTCCGCTCGGCTCCGCTCGGCTCGGGCTCCGCGGCCCCGGCGCCGCCGCCCGCCGGCCGGGGCTGGGAGGAGGCTCCGCGCGGGGAGGACCCGGAGCGGAGGCAGCTTGAGCCTCTGAAATGAGGTGCCTTTTTAACCCCTGAGGGACCACACGTAAGGATTTAAGCAGAGGCGGAGGCTGAACTTTGTCCATCACTCTTCTTCGTCACCCACCCGGAGTGGTGCAGGTAGCCGCGGGGAGAATGGAGTCTTTTGTTCCCGGTATTTTTAATTAGATGGATTTTTTTTTAATAAAATGAGTAGTATACAGTCCTAACCCATGAGGTAAAGCTTTTTTTTTTTTTTTTTTTTAATTTTCCCCTTTCTGTATTCTGTGACTTTTGCGATCTGTCTTGCCGAATTCGTGGGGAGCAAATCTTAGCAGTGAGAATGTGGGGGTAATTAATGTCTGGAATGTTTTTAAAAACATCTGCATTGAGCTTAAACTAATCAGCCCTCTGGTTCCATTAACTGAAATCTATCATCCTAATTGCTTAATGGGGGGAAAAGGTACAAAATAAGCTTGCTAATTAAAAGAGCGGGTTTTGCCGGCGAAATACTTAGTGTGTGCTTTCCGTCGTGTGGTTTCACAGAGCAGTCTCTAAAGGAAATTCAACTTTGTAGTTGTGCTTCGATGCAGGTTACTCCTGTGGAAAAATAGTTGGGGATGGTTTGGAAAAACTTGTGCATTGTCTATTAAAGTAAAAAAAAAAATAATCATTTACTTATTGATGTGTGTTTTAATAAAATAAAACAAAGATCTGTGGCAGCTCTCACAATGAGAAATCACATTTTCTTCCTCATGTGCTAGTGTCTCTGTCTGTCTGGAATATCTTAGAAGTGATATATATGCATCTATAGATATAGATACATATGTCTGTGTCAGAAAGTCATTTTGTCTTCTAATATAATCAAATTCAGTGCCTTAAGATGGTGTAGTTGAAGATTTGATCCCCTTCCACTAAAGTGGAAATACTTTCAGTAATTGAAAGCAGATTCACGTCTGGAGTTGTACAAGCCAAGGTTTTCATTTTTAAAATAAACCTTTTGTTCTCTGGCTCTAAATGTTTCAGAGATCCATCCAGAGACCTCTGTGTGCTAATTGTTAAAGTAGTTCTTCATGAGGGATTGAAAATATCCAGAGAAGGCATTTTTAAGAATACAACTAACTTACCAAGCCTCCCTTGCAATAGGAGAATGTTTTAGTGCAGCATATACTGTCTGTGGCCCACATTTTTTTTTTTCCCTCCAGCGGATTCCCAGGCTTTAAAATGCAACTCTAGTGTCCAAACCACCATAACCCCAGGCAGAGTCCATCTGTTTTCAGAGGGTAAGAAACTTGAGATATTGGGGTGTTATCCATTTTATCTTGCAATTTAACACAATTTGATGATAAATTTGAAATCCAATATAAAATATGTATAATTTAAGGAGATGTTGATTATACATTAACATAGACTGACACTTAAAAAAAAGGTGAATGCAGGTTTTTAACTTGGTTTTTTTCTCATCCTTGGGGGCTGAGTGCTAAAAGCTTTAAAACACTATCAAAGATTGAAATTAGGATACATTCTAGACAAAGAAGGAGTCGCTTGATTTCTTATTAGCTGTAAAGATAGAGAAGAATGGAGATGTATTAGAGCGTCACCTTCCTTCTTCAGGACATGAAATCTGAAATAAATTGTGTAATTATAAGAAAAAAGTTTAGAGTTGTACTTTTAACAGTGGCAGTTGGGATCAGAAAGAAATAGGAAGGGAGTGTTCTTAATGTTTTTAATTACTAGTTTCTTAGCCTTTTACACTAATTACTAATAAAATGTGAACAGAGTTTAACATGGCAGTTTGATTTCTTAGAAACTACTTGGCAGCTGTGTATTTTACTTTGTGTCTCTGTCTTCCTGATAGTCATTTGAGCACATAATAAATATGAAGTGAATAACTTCATCATCATTTAAATGATACTCTTGTTCTCTCTCATATAAAAGTTCTCTTCTGTAAAATCACATTTAAGATATTCAGTAAATCTTTACCAAATAAAATCTTCATGAATTCTCAGTGTTGCATCGCATTTCTTAGATATCAGTGGCCTAGTGTGTGAGACATAACAGAATTTAGTTGTCAAAGATTTAGAAAAAGAAAAGTGACTTAACATGGACTCTTTTACAGATGTCTGAGTACTGGTTTTCAGTGCAATACCTTGTCGAAACATTTAAGCTAAGCGTTTTTGTGGCTTCTATTTACTGTTAGCTTTTATGTACTTACTTTTTTTTTTTACTTGCTAAGGGTGTGCACAGGATCTTCTGTCATCTGAAATAATACATTCAATTTATCATGGGACTCCTGTCTTTCATAATGTAGGCAAGTGGCAAAGGAGGCACTGTCTAAATACAGTGATCTTGATAATTAATGCCATAAAATAGATTAAAATGCTGTATTCCAGGTATTCATTTCCTTAAAAGGGCCACCAGAACAGCGTTGCTAAGCACCCGTCACCACTGCAAGTAACAGAAAATGACCCAAATTAAAGAACCTGTTCTAAGCTGTATTCTTGCATTTTCTAAAGTGCATTTCAAAAGGTTTAACAAGACTCATTCAATTAGTGGAGAAAAAGGATCTATTTTCAGCTCTGATCAGCAATTAAGAGATTGGGTTTTGGAACATCAGTTCTTTATGTTTATAATTTATTTTGTTTCCTGGCCTTTTCTTCAACTAAACAATTGCGAAGAAAGATTTTTTTTTTTTAACAAACTACCTTTCTAGTAATCCAGATGTAAATGCTAAAAATAGAGCAGTATATATTTGTTTTAAATTTTTGCCTAAATGAGATATCTTTGTATTAACTTTTCCTTGTTTTAAGAAAGTTTACATTTTACACCAATATAACATAGTACAGCTTCATTATGTACTTCTAATTCTGCAAGTATGTGTGTATATGCATACATGCATATATCATTGAAATTACAGCATAGAGATGAATGTTTTTGAATCTAACACTTGAGAGATAGGATGTTCTTTTTTATGGATATTTGCATGTTATAAAAAGGGTGGCACTAAGGAAATGGAGATATATACTAAAGTGAGGGAGTAAATTAAAAAAAATAAAGAGGCAATATTTTTTAAAGACTCTACAGTGAACTGTACTTTTCTGGTTTTGACCAGAACTTCTCAATAGTTAGGGTTAAAAACATAAGCCACAGCTATTAGTGTTTAATGAGTTAGAACTCCAGTGACCTGGTTCTTAGCTATTACACCTGCAGTCACAGAAACAAGTTGTGAACTTCCCAGCAAAGAGAAAGAAATGGGAGGTCTGGACTGTTAGAGGACTGGAGAGAGCAGCAAGGGCACAGACTGGGATTATTGGCAAGATTCTTGCTGTATCACATTGATCTGGACAAATCTGAAGCATGTAGATACAGATTTTATGTTATCAATCCTAAGTGCTGCTTTGGCTATAATCTTAGGAGAAGCGATTCCATTTCCTGAAAGACCAAATATTTTAAAGCTAGAATAGCACTTCTTTTCTCTAAAAGAGATACTTTATGGTAGACATTCATTATACTCAGATTTATTGGATTGTTTGGCATTGCAGATTTTCCTACCAATAGATAATACAAAAATATCTGTATGACTCATTTGAGTTTTGTCTGGAATGCACAGTTATTATGCATTTATGTCTATGGCCCTTTAATCTAAAATGAGGTCTCACTTCAGGTATTCTGGATTTGTAGTTTGTTTATGACACACTGCAAATTTTTATGTCAAAGTTTCCTTTTTCTCATGGCGAGTAACTGATGATGTGTAGAGATTTGGCGTTATATTATTTTAGCGCAGTTGAAATGGTATGTGTGTTAATACTTAAGAAAATAGTTGCTTAAAAATTGATACTTTTGTGTTGATTTTAGTTACAAACATAGCTGTTTAATTACAAATTCTGTGCTTTCAATTGAAAAACTCTCTTATTTTTACTATATTGGGTTGAAAGCAACCACCTCTTTGGTATCCCAGAAGCAATTTATGTCATAGTTGTTAGTGATGGGAAATTCATTTCACAAGGGAAGAATAATAATGGCACAGTATACGCAAATATTTGAGGGCAAATTACAGTTAAATAATAGCTAAATTTGGGAAACCACATTCTGTAATATTCAAAAGAAAAACAGTTTCTCTTTTAAGTGTTATTATTCCTTTCCTTTGATATTAAATGTTTGACCTAAACGTCTTGTTATGTAAGGTTAGAAGACAGAATATATTATTAAATGATAACAGAATGACTGATACAGAACTAACAAAAACACTCCACTCTTTTCTAGTTATATATACGCTAACCTAAGTTTTTTTCAAAAATTAAAATGATATGTGGACGTTTTAATGAATTCTTTTTATGTTCGTTTGTGTGCAACACCTTTCCCTCTTAACCCTGAACTGTTTCTGGCAGGGAAAGAGACCTGCTGTCCAGAGACCTGTAAAATGTAGTCTGGAACACTTTTTATGTCTTTCCTTTTAAATAAAACAAAATCACCTTATATAACAAATTTAAGGTTGTTAACCTCTTATAATTATTTAACCATTATTTCATTTTACCTCCTGCTTAAAAGTTGTGCATTAGTGGAGTAGACACCTGGCTGTGCTCTTAAAAGTTTATTTGTCTTTCAATTCCTGTGATAGTAGGGGGCAGTACATCTCCTTAATTATCTTTGTTCAGGGAAATGCTGAAAGGGCTGGTAGTTAAACGAGGCCATTTGGATTTGTGAGGTGAAGTCAGATGCAAGGAAAGTGGTTAAATGCATTATCATCTTATTGAGCCCATCATCAGGAAAGTGACCTTGATGGAGGTGGAGAAAGCCATTTGGCCATTTTTATGACAGCCACCCTGCTTGCTTTACCACTGACAGGTTTTTACATGTCACTTTATTATATTTCCTAATTTTTGTTTTCCTACATTATTTCCATCATAGATCGTCGTGGTGAAGGTGAAAATTAAAATTAACTTCTTTTTAATGACCGTAGATTTTCCTTCCTAAAGTTTATTTCATACATTGACACTTACATATGGAGGTATCCTTTCATTAAAATTTTAGGTGATCGGGCTGGCTGACCATTCAGTATTTGCTTTTTAAGGGTCTTAGAATGAGGATGATTGGTCTCTTTGCAAAGAGGCTGCTATTCTGCTACTTTTCAAATTGTTTTTTAAGCTATTAAAAGCAAAGTCTTGCCAACTTCAATTTTAGCAGTGAGAATAATGTTTGTTTTAACAAGTGCCTAAGTATGTTTATTTGAAGGTTTTTCAAGTTTTAGTAGCTCTGTTGCTGCTGTTCCAGAGTCATCACTTCCCTTAAGAAGTTAAAACAAAACCCCAAGATTTATAGTTTATATTTCTTAACTTTACGGCCAATATTTTCCTTGTGATAGATTTTACACCAACTCTAATAAAATGGCATCCTTGCTCAAATATTTGAACAAGTATTGTTCAATAAGGGGAAGAGTTTTTTATTAAATAACGCAGTACAAGATCTAACCTTTTTGGGAACTCCCGTTAAAGCAATTAAGCGCTGCATACGAGATTTTTGTTTTCCTAGGCAAAGCTGTCAAACATTAATGATTTGAGTTTAGCTTGTGCTTTACTTGCTACTAAATTCTTTTTGTTACAATCAATCAGAGCTCAATGCAAATCTTATCATAAGAAAGAAAAAGTTGGCCTGTTATCAAAAATACCTAAAATGTTATTTTAAGCTCTATCGGAGGTATCGGTGCTATGAATTATGTAACACAAAAATATCTCAGAACTTAAAGTCACCAAAAATAATTCCTTCAGGAGAATCACCTTAATTTTTTTTTTTTGCAAAGAACTAATTTAAGAATTTTTTTTTATTTAGAAACGAACATTGGCTAGTGATATCTTTTAAATGAGTTATAAACTCTCTCATCTCCCACTGTCTTCTCTCAGGACCCCACCTAGACTGTTCCATTGGTTTTCCTTCACGGTTGTCCTGCTCTTTGATCCAGCCTCCGCATGGTCCTTACAGTTGTCATTCCGGTACCTGTTTTATCAGACCCTCCATGGTCGTTCCCCACCTCATCGCTCTTTCTGCTCAGAGCATCCCATGCTTCTTCATTTTCACTTCTGTGCTTTGCCTCATCTCACCATGTCACAGATCTTTCAAGAGCCTACTTGCATGGCATTTCTTCTCTGAAGCCCTTCCTGACTGCCTGGGGCAAAGCTGGTTACTTTACTGGTCTTCTAGACCACCACTGCCCCCCATGCATATTTCTGGTACAGTGCATAACACATTATAGTATAATCATTTGTTTGCATCCCCCCAAGGGACAAGTTCTTTCATATCACAACTGTCTGAATCATCTGTACATACCAGCACTAAGCGCAATGCTGAGAAAATAGTAGTCCATAAGGGTTGTACTTAATGAATATACTACATACAATTTAATTTCTTAGTGATTGAAGGTCATCATGGATATCAGTGATTATATTGTTTACTTAGTTGCTGTTGAGAGCTAGATACCCTGAGTCTAAATGGGCCCATATTGGCAATGTTGACTTGTGTGTGTGTGTGTGTTACTGGGGATGGAGCCCAAGGGCCTTCTGCCTCCAGGCTACACCACCAGACCTTTTTAATTTGGAAACAAGGTCTTGCTGAGTTTCTGAGACCCTTACTAAGTAGCTGAGGCTGGCTTTGAACCTGAGATCCTCCTGTCTCAACCTCACAAATACTGGGATTACAAGTACATACCACTACATCCAGCTATTATCTCTCATTTTTTAATCCTTGCTATGATAAATGTCTCCTACGTATCCTTTCCCTTTGTTTTCTCACAACATGCTCTTAGGAAGGGATATTCCCATTCTACTGATGGGTAAAGTGGTACTTATATATGTTATAGAGGTGTTAAGTGGTAAAACAGTAATATGTAGGTAGTCCTGTGTGATTCCAAGTTTAAATATAACACTCTTTATTAAGCATTTCTAATTACATGTGTGGTTCATGTTCAGGTATTATAGACACACACACATACACACACACATATATATATGTATGTATGTATGTATGTATATATATATATATATATATTATTTTTTTTTTGGTGTGGTGCTGGGGTTGCACCTTGAAACATTAAACCTCTTGAGCTATACCATCCCTTTTTAGTTTCTGTTTTTGAAACAGGGTTTCCTTAGGTTGCTGAGAATTTTGCTAAATTGCTCAGGCTGTCCTCAAACCTGCAACCCTCCTGTCTCAGCCTCCCAAATACTGGGATCACCGGTGTGAGCCACCACAGGTGGCTAAATGAACCTCCACCGCTGGTTAAGTGCAGGTATAACTTTTACAGTAGGATTTTAATTTTCTCTCTTGTTTTGCTCTCAATTTTTTCTTCTTATTACTCTGTCATCAAACAACCAAGGCTTTTTTAGTTGTAATTTATTGGTAAAATAGGAATGGAAAATTTGAGCTAAGAATCTCATCAGAGGGAATCTTACTAAGTTCAATAGTTTAATACTTTTTGGTCTTATATCTCCTTTTTTTTTTTTTTTGCATTTTGAGTCAGGTGAAATTTGGGGACAGTTGAGTTCTTCTTAGGTGTTCAGGTGAAGCAAAATTAAGGACTTATCAAAGAAGCTCCATGAATCATAACAGTAAATTTGAATAAGAAAACATGTTAAAATTGCATGTGCAGTTAACATGAAACTTACATTTATTAATAAAGACACTTGTGACTTGTGTGTGTATGTGTATATATATATATTTATTTCTATATATTTATTTATTTTCATATTTATTGGTGCATTGTAACTACACATCATAGTGAGATTCAGAGTGATACAAAGGACGTGCACAGAGCCACAGTGCTTGGTGCATTTGCCTCCGGACCCCGTCCCGTTCCCCTCTTTCCTGTACGGGTTAGTGAGGTTGGTAGGGACGCATTCATATATGGACATGGCGTTACTTGAAGTGTTTCCTTCATCAGTTCTCCTCTTTGCCCTCCCCACCTCCCTCCCCCAATCCCTTTCCACTGTTCTACTGGTCTCCTTATTTATCTAAAGTCCCTTTTGCATACTATTTTCTCTCTAGCTTCCACTTAGGAGAGAAAACATTAAACCCTTGATTTTATGAAGCTGGCTGAACTCAGCATAATATTCCCTAGTTCCATCTATTTTCCTGCAAATGACATAATTTTGTTCTTTATGGCTGAGTAAAAACGTGGTGTGTGTGTGTGTGTGTGTGTGTGTGTGTGTGTGTACACACATGCATATATATATATATGTATGTATATGTGTATATATATATCTATATATATATATATAGATATATATATATATATGCTTTTCTTTTTTCTTTTTTTATTTTATTTTGTAGGGCTCAGAATTGAACCCAGGCTCTTTAGAATGCTAAGTAGGTGGTCTACCACCGAGCCACACCCCAGGCCTTAGAAAGTTTTCTGATTGTTTCTTTGTTTTTGAGACAAGGCTTCAGTGTGCTGCCAGGGCTGCCTCCAGCTCTCACCTCCCTCCCTAGTAACTGGGATTACAGGCACGCGCCAGGAGCTCCAGCTCTAATACATTTTTTTTTTTTTAAACTGGCAACTATTATATCTAATGACACTCTTTGGGGTGATGATGCTAGAGAAGTGCTAGGACAGAAAAAGCAGTATTTTTGGTACCAAAAGAAGTGAGGAAGCTGAGCATGATGGTGCAAGCCTGTAATCCCAGTACTTGTGAGGCTGAGACAAGAGGATCACAGGTTCAAGGACAGCCTCAGCAACCAGCAATTTAGTGAGACTCTCAACAACCTAATGAGACACTGTTCTAGAACAAAAAAAAATTTAAAAAGGGAGGGGGATGTAGCTGAGAGGTAGAATTGAATTGAACGGGTTCAATCCCTGCACCACAAAAAGAAAAAAGAAAAAGAGGTGAGTAGTGCTAAAAGAGCAGAGAGAAAGACCCAGATTTTTACTTTCTTGACTTGTCTTCATTGACTTTAGGGAAAAAATTCCCACAAACTCTTAAACACCAGTATTACCGATTTCTATGAAAATAAAAATGAATAGAATAACAGACTTTGAGAACGTAAGCAAGTCTTCAAACTCTTTTCACCCAGACCACTTGTTTCATAGACAAAGCCAAGGCCCCAGTAAGAGTTAACGTGTGTATGGAGTATTTAGTAAAAGCTCTTCTCTGGGTCAACCCCTTTCCTTAGATATTAAGTCATCATTTCCAGAATAAATCGCAGAGTTAAATACTCTTTCTTATAAGGCTTATTTCAAAGCTAGGGAAATTGAGACAGAAAATTTAAGTAAGTTGCTCGTCGAGGGTTTTTTTTTTTTTGGGGGGGGGGTGTCTGGGGATGGAACCCAGGGGCATTCGACCTCCAAGCTACTCCCCCTGCCCTATTTTTTATTCTTTATGAGGGCCTCACTAAGTAGCTGAGGCTGTCCTCGAACCGCAATCCTCCGGTCTCAGCCTCCAGAATGCTGGGATTACAGGCGTGCGCCAGGATTACAGGCATGTGCCACCGCGCCCAGCTTTCATTGGAGGTTCTGAACCAGGTTTTAAACCCAGAAGAGATGAAACCTAAGTCATTCTCCTTTTTCCTCTGGATATCTGGGGAGCGCCGCCTCACTTTGAAAGCCTCTCTGGTTCCTTAAAACACTTAGTATGTAGTTTTATTTATGAAGCAAATATTACTCTTATACCGTATTTTATAGATGAGAAAATTGAGACTCAAAGAGATTAAATAATTTGTGTAAGGTTATTGAACTACTAAATTACAGAAATGAGATGAGGAACTCAGGTTTGTCCTATTCTCAAATTTATATTCTTCATTACTGAATTCAGCATCTGCTGTAGTTGTCAAATTAGGATTTTTTTTTTACTTCATTCCTAATTTTGCTTTACATGTAAATTGTCTTTACTGTCGCACACTACAAACATGATGATAGGAAGTTGCCTTTTATAAACATTGCAGCCATTGAATCTTATAAAGAGCTCTATATTTGCTTAAGGTAACTCATTTAATTTTTTTCTGTAGTTACTTATTGAGGGGAATATGTGTTTCATATTGTGAAACACATATTCTGTTTGTTTCTAATCTTTAGATTTTTAATCAGGGCATGATCATAAATGATCATCCATGGTGTGGCTAATGTCCACTCTCATTAATGATTGATATCCAGTAATGATTTGCATCATTGATTAGAAAATTAGTAAATTATGCATTTATCGACACTTCTCGTCCTCATTTAATGGCTTGTTTACTTACTGATAGCTAATGTTTTTACTCTTGAAGGCTATTAACACATCAAAATGGTATTTATTGTACCTGGCAAAAATGATAAACTTTGTGTATGTTTGCTCCTTTATTCCCAAGGCTAAGGTGTCCATTTTTTTTTATAGTTTTAATATGCCATGGTGTTTTCTTAGGAAGTCAAGTAAATTAGCAAATACTATCTGATGGTGTGACCCTTCAAAAGTTGCTTTTATTTTCTGGACTGTCTCTGTAAAAAGGAGATAATTAGATCCTAGCCCTTCAAATAATGTGTGTCCCTGTAAAAATTCTGTAGTTTTTCAACTGCTTCAGTATTCTAAAAAAAATCAAACCGAATATGGTAAAAAAAAATTGGCATAAACAAGTAAAATATATAATCCAGTTTTACATTTTGTGTTACTGGCTTTGCTTACTTTTACGTGCAAGTTCTGCTTTTTTCTGTGCATATTTTTGTAAAGGTATCCTTGGTTAGGGAAGATGGGTCTCTGTTGGCCTTTTTGTTGAATCAGCTTGTCTAAGAAGTATGAGGAGAAAGTGTCCCCTGTAGAGGAACCTCAGAAAAGGAGTACCCTTACCAGCTTTCAGGAAAATAGTTAATATACTGAGAACTACCTAACCTTACTCCATGTGGTCTTTGGTTATAATAGAGATTTTCAAAATGAATGGGATTGTCCTCATTATGAATAGATGATTATTATTCCCAATGTCATTATGGTACCATTAGCCAAACATTTTAGAAATGGCTCTTTTGAAATTGATTTTGTTTGAAAGACACAAAAATAATTCTTGTTATATAGGCATGCCTCATTACTTACCATCCTCACAGGTTTGACTAGCCAACATTTGGCTATTTTGAAAAATTAGATCAATTCTCAAGAGAGAGTATTTACCACAGTTAATTATATTCACAAAAAATAATGCTAGGGCTTTTTGAAAGAGAAGTTTTAGTTTTATATTGAGAAATGACTGCATTATTTGGAAAAGATAACACCTTAGCTGGCCAGCTGGAAGGTAATGATAATCTGGGTCATAGGTTACCAAACTTATATGGAGTACCATCTTGTTTTCAGGAAAAAAAAATTTTTTTTGGAGCCCTTCCCTTAGAAATCTACCTAAGTGAATAAACAGAAAGATGTAGTGATAAATTTTCATTCTTTTATGGATCTTTATTTTGTTCTAGTGCTCCCTGGGGAAATAAGATCGTCTACTTTGAGTAACTATGACTGAATGAGTTATAGAGTTTTTAAGAGTCAAATGACAATGTGTTATGGCTCTTTTCATATGTCACAATTAAGGACTGAACCAGAATAGTGTCTAATGGACAAAACAATTAAATTTAGAGAATCAGGAATGAAAACCTTATGTTGTTGTTAAACTAAAATTGTTTATCTTAAACAAGACTCATAGTCTTTTAAAACTACTAAGGTCTGTGAATGTATGATAATAGGTTTGATTTTTTTAAAGACATATTTATATTGGATACATACTGCAAACACAAAGCAAAGTTCAGTATTCACTTTGAGGCTCTCCCAGTTAGGAGTAGGGGATTCAAGGTGCAGGATCTTTCATAAATTGAAAAAAAATTTGCTTTTATGTTCAGATATCAATATAAACTTCTGATGTATTAAATGCTTATTCATTAATTAATGTTAGGCACTAATTCTGTTTAATATTTCAGTTTCTCAAGAACTAGACATTAGAATTATAAACTTACAGTGTTCCTATTACCTCAGTTGAAGCAGAACATGAACAGAATTAGATTTGCAATAATTAAAAGTATATTTATGCTGGGCATGGTGGCGCACGCTTGTAATCCCAGCATTTGGGAGGCTGAGACCGGAGGATTGCGGTTCACAGACAGCATCGGCTACTTAGTGAGTGAGGCCCTCCATAATTTAGTGAGACCCTGTTTCAAAATAAAGAATAAAAAATAGGGATGGGAGTGTAGCTTGTAGCTTGAATGCCCCTGGGCTCCATCCCTAGACCCACAAATATGTATATGTGTATGTATATGTATACGTATGTATTTATGAAAACAGAAAGTTGATAAGATCTTTTCAATTAAAAATTATCTCATTCAGATCAAATGACATATGTCAATTTAAGTCATTGTACTTAGTTATGGTTCCTGTAACAGTTTTTCTCTTTCTGTAAAATTAGAAATCAGTATGTAATAGCTAACTAAATATATTTAGTATATGTTAGGAATTTGCTAATTTATTAAGGAAAATTATTTCATAAGTTTAAAAAGTGAATTTACCCAGCATTTATTAAAAATTTGTTATATATCACCTGATATCATTCTATCAAACGATCATTCTATTCATAATCATACAATTTTGAGTCTATTTAGACTAATTTCTTTCTATTTGTGTATATACACATTCAGTAATGAAGAAATGTTGATTGTACAAATTAGACTTTTTGGGGGGATCAACGTATTATCATGTGAATTCAGTCATATTTCATAATAGCATCCTCAGCAACTTCCTTGCCTTAAACTTTCTCTGAGTCCAAAAAGGCAAATTATCTTGTTTGAGCATCTTGATCTTTTCTCTCCCCTCCTCTGAAAATCAGCGTTATGTCAAGAAAATATTTTAAGTCGGACGTAGGATTATGGACAAGTGACAGCAAGAAAGCATTTCAGGTAGAGGGGGGCACAGGAGCAAGCTTTAAAAGTTCGAATGTGCGAAGTTATGTTTGAGAAAATATCAAATAACCTTCTTTGAACATGAAATTTATGAAAGAGAATTTTGGAAGATAAAGCTAGAAAGGTTGGTGGAAGCCAGGATATAGAGGACCTTGAATCCTAGATTAAAAAGTATTTAGATATTTCTTTGGGAATCCACTGGGAATTTGGTATAGAACACAGTCACATAATACAATGTTTTGGGGGAAGATCTTTCTGGTAAAAAGGTGTTAGATGAATTATAAAAGGAAGATAGCAGAAGTAGAGAAACCAGTAATGGTCTTTTCCTGTTATTTCCAATTCATGACTTCTTAACTTTATTATGTTTTGTAATTTATTAGTGTAGGCTTCACCAAGTCAGGGAGCTTCTCTTCTGCCATTTCCTAGGACTGCAGAACCCCGCACGTATCTGATGCTCACTTCCTACTCATTGAATTGGATGCACGAGTACAACAAGACCCAGAAAGGTCAAGGGACACTTTAGAGTTTTACACACCCATGATAGTGATAGATCCAGGGCTAAAAGTTGCAGCTGGCTCCCAGTGTTGGTGTCCATTACAGGATAAGTTTCTGCACTGGGTATTTCCATTAGTAGCTTTTGCCTTCCTTCGTGTCAACTTTTACCCTAAATCCTTCTCAATTGGATTCTTGTAGCAAGTGACTGCAGGCTGCCTCCTATCCTTTTATTCATTACATCTTCTCTGAATTTTTGATTGGTTACATTCACATACAGATTAAAATGGGTTAAATTATTTATTCTGTCACTCTTTTAGGATAGCGAATCCAAGACCAGAAACTATGTCTTTTCTTGGGATTTTGTTGGCTTGCTTGATTTATTTTTCAGTTAATTCTCATCTCTTAGAAGAACTGGACCCAGAACACCTTAGTCTGAGTAGAGAAGATTGTTGCTGACTATACAAATACCAAGTTTGTCTTTTAGTTCAATTTCGTAAGAAGTTGCAAGCATACAATTAAAATTATTTTGTCAAATTGGGCAAAGATCACTTAAAAGTAACTTGCTATTTTTGTAAAAGTTGAAAGAAATAGAAAAACAAAGAAATTTAAGATATCTCTAGTTTTATAATATTAGCAATCATTTTATGAATATGAGTATCATTTTATAATTTAAGAGCAAAAGGAAAAAAAACTCAAAGAATTATCCCTGATTTGATTTTGCGAGACCACCTTAAACTAAGATACCCATAAATGGTTCTATTGTGTGAAACCATTGCAAAACTATGAAATGATTCATTGTTATCACTGTCTGAATTTTACTTGGTAAGACCATTAATTATAGTTTCTATCTCTAAAAATGTTATCCATTATATGAATAAGAGGCTCTTATTGAAATTAATAAAATATCCAGGAATAAATGTTCAGTAAAACGATAAATTGCCACACTTTTATAAGCATGTAAAATCGTTAGTGAATCATTAGCCTTTCTTAAATTTAGAGCTGCTTCTATCATGGTGGAAAGAAAAATACCATGTTCATGAAACACTGTTTCTCCAAAATGTGAAATATTCTTCTCTGAGTCAATGAAGTCTTAATATCATAACCTTCCGATTTAATTTACTGTTCATTTAATCTCAATGAATTAAAAGTTAGGTTGCATTCTGTGCATCTAGTAGGGGGAGAGGAGAAAGAGAGAGAGAAATGAATTTGGGGAAGGGGTACTTTTTAAAGATACTGCAGGAGAAAAGAAAAGTAGCATGGAATGTGGACTGGTTTTCTTTGCTGTCCTCAGTTTTTTGTTTTGCAACTTCTTAGCAGGTTTACAGAGATATTAGAATTGAATATTTACGACATTGTACTCCTCTGTTTTCTAAGATACAAAGTCTGCCAAAATTGACTTCTATTTCTCTTAAGAATCTTACGTTCGGGGAACTATCAGTAAAAGAGCCATGGAGTTTTGAATGTTTGCTATTCAAACATAAGAGAAATTAAAATTTAGTTCTATGCTTCTTTTATATTTCAGAATTTGAAAAACAAGAAAGAAACAAAAATAATTATTGATACTGCCATACCACAGAGATAGTCCTCCGAATGTAGTTCAGAATCTCCTAACTATAAACTGGGCATCTTAGTGAATACTGTCAGCCTTTGTTATGGTAAAGTGTGTAGGAGTGTGGTCTGTTGCTTGTCAGTTTCGCTTCATCTTTTCTTTTTTCTTTTTTTGTGGTACTGGGGGCGGAACCCAGGGGCTTTTCTACCTCCAGGCTATACTCCCAGACCTATTTTATACTTTATTTGGAAACAGCTCACAAACTTGCTGAGAGCCTCACTAAGTAGCTGAGGCTGGCTTCGAACCTGTGTGATCCTCCTGTCTCGGCCTCCCAAGAGTGGGGATTACAAATGTGCGCCACCACACCCAGCTCCCTTCAACTTTTAAACTTGTAAATGATTTTTGGTGAAAAATAGAAGTGGTATATATAATAAGTGAATTTTAAATGATCACTGAAGCTTATTTGTGGTTTATTTTTAAATAACCCTTTGCTTTTGACTTTAAATGGCAAAACTGAAATATTTTTTCATACCAGGAGATAGTTTTAAAAAATCAACTACACTTCAATAAAAGTATTTCTCAATGAGAATGAATAGTTATATCTAGGTCAGGAGTTTTTAGAGTTTCATCATCATCTTTCAAGACCATAAATATTATACTGAATTTAGAGTGTTATATTCAAAAAATAATGGATTTGATCCTTTTCTGAGAACAGCTATTTGTTAGACATGGTCAAGACTATTGGAAGGTGGTAGACTAAGTATGGTTAAAACCTCCTCTATGAACATACACGCTGTAAAGGGCCAATCTTTTAATTAGGTTCTTAGAGTGATCTGTACCTTTGGGGGGGGTGGTGGATGGAGTTGGTGAATGAGATGGGATTCGGAACCACAGACTTCTGCCAATCTGATACTTTGTCATTTTTAAATTTTTTGTCATTTTATGGTGATTATCTGCTGAGATTTCTCTCTCAGACATAAGAAAATCAGAGATATTTTTATTTCTGAGGTCCTTCCATTGAGCTATTAATTCAACTGACCAGTAACATCCCATTTTCAAGTGTCTACTATATCATGATTGACCAGAATTGTATTTTTTGTCTACTTATCCATAGAAATCTAACTAATGATGAAAAGGAAACATTTGTTTTTAAATCATCTACTTTTCTAGATATCTTGATTTGATTAGGAAGAAATAACCCACCTTGGCATCATATTAATTTTAAGAGAGTTTCTTTCAATGCTTCATTATTAGACTTTGTACCCATGAGTTCTTTGACTATTTCTCAAGAGCCTTTAAGTAAATTGAAAATGAAAAATCCTCTGTGTATGTTTGTGTACGTGCTTAGTTAAACATCAACATTAAAGCTTTGTTTCTAATAACCAGTAATTTTTCTACATTTTAAACTATTGATCAAGTACTCTGATTAAAAAAGAAATCTCAGCATGAATATCTAAAATATATGGTTTATTTATTTGTTTTTGCAGAACTGGAGATTTGAACCCAGGGGAATTCTATCTCCAAGCTAAACCCCTAGCTCTATTCTTTTTTCTTTCTTTCTTTCTTTCTTTCTTTCTTTCTTTCTTTCTTTCTTTCTTTTATTTTATTTTATTTTGTGGTACTGGGGGTGGAAACCAGGGGCTTTCTACCTCTGGGCTATACTCCCAGACCCATTTTATATTTTATTTGGAAACAGGGTCTCACTAAGTTGCTGAGGCTGGCTTCGAAATTGTGTGCTCCTCATGTCTCAGCCCCAAGCGTGAGGATTACAAGCATGCGCCACCACACCCAGCTTCATTATTCTTTATTTTGAAACAGGGTCTCACTAAGTAGCTGAGGCTGGCTGTGAACCTGCTATCCTTCTATTTCAGTTTCCTAAGTACTAGGATTACAAGCGTGTGCCACCACACCTGGTTTCCTAAAATATATGATTTAAAATCAGGCTAAGGATGGTGGTGTGTGCCTATAGTCTTAACTACTGTAGAATAGTCTCAGGTAGGAGGATCACCTGAGCCCAAGAGTTAGAGACCAGCCTGGGTAACATAGTTTTTAAAAGATACATACATACATTTATAAAAATAAAGAACCAGTAAATCAGTGATGATTATATGATTTTAGGACAAGTTCTACACTGTTAATTGAAGGGTCCTTCACTAAATTATTTATTTATTTATTTATTTATTTATTTATTTATTGCAGGTCTGGGGATGGAACCCAGGGGCATTCGACCTCTGAGCTACACGCCCTGCCCTATTTTTTTATTCTTTATTTTGAAACAGAGTCTCACTAAGTAGCAGAGGGCCTCACTAAGTAGCTAAGGCTGTCCCCAAACCGCCGTCCTCCCATCTCAACATCCCAGATGCTGTGATTACAAGTGTGTGCCACCATGCCCAACTTTTCACTAAATTTTAAAAGTTTATGTGTGTAAATCTCCAATGGAAGCACTATTTATAATGTTATTTAATTAGATTAATTAATTAATGACTTTGTGGTTCTGGAGACTGCAGCCAGGGGTACTCTACAACTAAGCTACAACTGCAGCCCTTTTTATTATTATTTTCTTTTTTATTTTGAGATGAGGTATTGTTTAATTGCCAAGGCTGGAACTTGTGATCCTCTTTCTTAGCTTCCCCAGTAGCAAGTACTAAAGCCCTGATTTTTAAGGTTTCTTTTATAGTTATTTTTATTCTTATCATTGATAAACCTCTGAATTTCAGCATAAGTGAAATTAAAACAATTAGAATAAAGAAACAACTGAGCTTTCATATCTGTATTTTGTTTAGTGTTAGTCTCTGCTACCATATGCCTCAATTTAATAATTTTATAGTAGCAAAATAAAGCATTATTGCCGGGCGTAGTGGCACACGCTTGTAATCCCCGCACTTGGGAGGCAGAGACAGGAGGATGGCGCAGGTTCGAAGCTAGCCGCGCACGCTGTCTTAGGAGACCCTGTTTCCAAATAAAAATGTAAAAATAGGTCTGGGAGTGTAGCCCGGAGGTAGAAGGGCTTCCAGGAACCCCAGTACCACCAAAAAAAAAAAAAAAAAAAGCATTATTGCCTCATTTTACATTCATTTAATTTATATTTCATGTCTTAAAGTTCAGAAGAATTATGGAGCTCTAACTTGAGAAGGACCTTATCAAGTTATTAGGAAATACAAACATAAAGAATTTGGGAAATTTGACTATAGATCTTGACAAGCATGCAAAGAAAGAGAACTTCAAAATAGCTTTCAGGATTCTTACCTAGTTATCTTCAATATACTAATATTTTGATAAAATAATAGCATATATCTTAAAATATCTATTTTTCTAGTTTGTGCAACATATATGCAAACTTCTACTTTGTAACATAATTGTAAGGGAGGTATTTTAGTAGTGATTTTTTTTCTTTTGTCTCAGATATCCCAGGATACTTGGAAGTGTTTCTACAAATTTAAATTTTTTAATTACAAAATATCCAGCTGGGACAGGGTCATTTTTATAAATGAGTAATAGAATCAAGAGTTGGAAAGAATCTCAAGTGGCCATAAATACTTCTGTATCCCTTGGGTGAGATTATCATTACGAAGCATAGAAGTTTTCTCATATCCTGGGAACCTGTTTCATGCTAGATCGGTGAAGCCGCATATCCAAGTGTCCTACGTGAATCATTTATTAACTGGTGAGCATAGTATGTAAATGTTTTCTTGTAAACTTGTCCCAAAACTTTGAAGACAACAGGTAAAAGGAGCCACCAATTTATGTCATTCTATATTTGTAAATTTGTTTAGAACATAGTTCTAAACAAAAAAGTGCTTCCTTAAAATACTTGAGTTTCTCAGGTCAGTCCACAAAATCCTATTTAACTCATGGTATGACCTAATAACTAAAGTTACTGCAGTCGTTCTCAGTTCCGGTTTTGAATGCCAAGAACACTTCTCTTTTGGTTAAACATCTGGACTAAAATATGCACTGGGTGCGCTGGACCATAGAATAGGATGTAGGCAGATAATTATAATTATATCAGAATGAGGACAGGAAGAGGAAAAAGAAAACTTAATTGCTGCTAAGAGGAGGGAAAAGCGTCTCAGGAAATTTAAAGGATTCTTGTTTAATCTTTGCCAGAAGTAAAAAATAAAACACATAGTATTTTAAGTGATTTAAATGGAGATTCATATCGTTTTTATAGTATGGAAATCATACAGTAACAGACTTGACCGTATTTGTCAATATGAATAAAATCATACTTGCCTTGAATTTTATTTGCATTTATTTCCCTGCTTATTTTTCTTGTAGAAATTTTAATGAGCAGTGAAATGACCAAAAGCTGGACAGCCAGGGGGAGGAAAATAAAGATAATCTAAAACATGCTTAATTATCCTCAGTACAATAAAAATTTCACTGTTATGGGGATAATGCAAGAACATTCAGATTATCTAAAACACTTTGAAATGTCCTTCCACCGTTATTAGGATAGTATATATGCCACTTGTGAATTGTATCTACATGAGATCTGTCATATATATGTGTGTGCGTGTGCAAAATATTTACTTTTATATGTTAAGTATATACTTAAATATATCATTACTTTAAAAGTAAATATATTATAAAATGAGTATCTTATGAAACAATATAATTGAGAGTAGGTGAATAGATTAAGCAGTTTCTGTTACGATATCATAGTATATCATATGTCTTGTTCACCCATTTTCTTACAAATTGCATTCAGAAGTTGACTTACTTTAAAACCTCATTAAATCATTATTGTAACCAGAGATAATTAAGATAATTCATCTTAGTGCAATATATTTCTCTGGACTCTTCCTTCCTCTCTATCCCTATTTCCAATTAAACTTTCTCTAAAAGTTAGAAGAGTAGTTCATTTTAATTACTAAAGATACCCATGGGATAACTCTTGGAGTGGACTCCTCTTTTTCAAGGGATTTTTGCCTTGGGAGTAAATTATAAAGTAGAGGCTATAACCTAGTTCTGCATTATTTCTGGCACCTTGAACTTTTTATATTATTTTGCTTAAATGTAACTATAACTGTCATTTTCTCTTCTTCAAGTTTGCATATTTATGTTCTCTATATTTTTTCCTGATTACCATGGAGTCTGTGAAACATTTTTTCTAATTTTATCTCAAGTTATCTGTCTTTTCCAATTCATAATCTTTTCTCTAATTTTTATCAATCCCCTTTTGCTTGTTTTTCTTGGACATAGACATAATTATGGCTATTAATACACTGCCAAATACAGCTTTATCCTCATTCCATGTATGGGCGTTCTTTTTTTAAAATACTATAAATTATGTGCATAAATTATGTGACTGCATATTTTATTTTCAAGACATTTTTATTTTTACTATATAAAAGTTTACAGATTTAACTCATTGAAATAAGAGAATGTGGCATGGAAATGCTAGATTTTAAAGGATTTATTGAGATTTTCTGTGAATCTTTTTTTTTTGTGGCGGGTCTGAGGATGGAACCCAGGGGCATTCAACCCCCGAGCTACACTCCCTGCCCTATTTTTTATTCTTTATTTTGAAACTGGGTCTCACTGAGTTGCAGAGGGCCTCACTAAGTAGCTGAGGCTGTCGCGAACCGAAATCCTCTGGTCTCAGCCTCCCAAATGCTGGGATTACAAGCGTGAACAACCACGCCCGGTTTTCTGAGAATCTTATACAGTGATCTCCAAGCATTTTCCTTCCATACTTGCTGAAAGAATTTGATAAACAACCCTCGCACACATTTTTAAGTTAAAATCCAATATTTTTCATTAAAAGTAAAAATGATTGCAAAAATTTATTTTCAGTTTATGACAGATATTGACATTTATAATAAAATGGTTACATCACAATTTTAAATGTCCTTTATCAGTGAAAAACTAAAAAATACTCTATAGCCAGGCATGGTGCACAGGCCTGCAATCCTAGCTACTCTGAAAGCTGAGACAGAGGAATCGCAAAACGTTCAAGGCCAGGCTGGATAAGTTAGACAGACCTTGCTCAAAAACTGAAGAACAAAACCATTTGAGGATGTAGCTCAGTACTAGCGTGCACCTGGGTTCAATCCGTAGCAACACTCAAATCTAAAGTAAAATAGAGGGGACTTCTGGGAAGATGGCGACCGAGAAAAGCGGGGCTTAAGAGCCCCGCTAACAACCAATCTCCATTACCACAAAATCAGTGCCTTTCATAGCCAGAAAACACCATCACCAGAGAAACAAAAAAATCACCAGGCTCCAGAGAGAAAGCAGACTGAGAACAGAGCTCAGAGCCACAGAGGAGATACACCGGCCTCAAGCCCGAGGACACAGCAGCAGTGCCACACCGCCGGCGGCAGCGGCAAATTCACCGAACGGCTACAGCAAGCCGAGGTGAGCCGCTGCGGAACAGCCAGGTGGGATTTCTCGCCGCAGGTAAAATCTAAAGCTCCCAGTGGCTGAGCTCAGCACACGCCACAGGGATTCAGGGTGGAAATCAAAACCAAGAAGAAATACGCCAGCCTCATTGCCGAGGGCGTAGCAGCGGCGCCATATTGCCACCGGCGGCAGCAGCACCGAATTCAGCGAGGCCAGTACAGCTACATCTGCGTACTCAAGAACAGTGAGTCAAATTGCGGGCCACAGAGGAGAAATCCCAGTACTGTACTTCCTGGGACTTGACCCAGTGGGGGAGTGGCGGTGGCAGAGATATCACACCATAGGAGAACGTGCAACCTGGCACCCCCCACAGTCTAAAGCAGCCTCTATCGACTCTCTGGTTCGGAGACTCTGTGATACAACCCAGTAAAGGAGTAGTGGGGTCTGAGATACTACTGACTCGAGATCCAGAACACCTTAAGTGAAATCATAGTGACCCAGGGAAGAACCCAGAGAAGGCACAAACTTCCGAAATCATGGGAAAGAGGAATAATACTGGAGCAATAAATGCCCACAACCCCACAACATCAGAACCCGATAAAACAGAAAATCAGAGATTTCTAGAAGATCAAATCAGGAAAATAACTGTAGAAATAATAGAGGTGCTTCGAAAAGAACTCAGAGAGAGCCAAAAAGAGATAAAGGATGCAATTAATGAAGTAAAGGCCTCAATTCAAAGCACAAACAACCGATTAGACCACATGGAGAACAGAATCTCGCTTTTAGAAGATGATCATTCCAAAAATGAACGCATAGTTTCTAATCTAGAAAAAAATATCCGACAGCAGGAATCTGATTTTGAAGAAATATGGGCCCATTTTAAGAGAGCTAACCTAAGAATAATTGGAATAGAGGAGGGAAAAGAAAGTGAAACCAAAGGGATCAACAATCACTTCAAGGAAGTAATAGCAGAAAATTTTCCAAACATAGAGCAAGAGGTCGATACACAGGTCCAGGAAACTTATAGAACTCCCTTTAGACAGGATCGGAGAAGAGGATCCCCACACCACATAATTGTCAAAATGACCAATGTGGAAGCCAAGCAGAGAATCTTAAAGGCAACAAAAACAAAGGGCCAGGTGACATTCAGAGGCAAACCAATTAGAATCACTGCAGACTTCCCAAACCAAGTCATGAGAGCCAGAAGGGCTTGGAGTAACATATTCCAAACTCTGAAAGAAAACAACTTCCAGCCAAAAATTTCCTACCCAACAAAACTTTCTATCAGATTAGATGGAGAAATAAGAAGCTTCCATGACAAACAGAAACTGAAGGAATTTATGTCTTCAAAACCAGCACTAGAGAAAATACTCAAAGAGATTAACTACAAAGAAGAAATAGGTAACACACACCAGAACCAGAAAAACAAGAGTTTCCATCCAACAGTCAACTAAGATTGGTTATCTGTGGAGATTCATTACTTATGTTAGTCCTTTACCTATCTCTAAATGGTATTGTTTGCCTTTATTGTTGTTAATTTTTAGGATTTCTAGTTGGAATATTAATATACCTTCAGATATAGCATTTGGAAATATTTTATCCCATTCTATTAGTAACTGTTAACTCTGTTTACATTGTCTTTGGATATACAATTTTTTTTTTTTAGGGAGTTTGTATACTCTTCTGTTGCCTGTGCCATTGAAATCATATCCAAGAAATCACTGCCAATTTCAATGTTGTGAGGTTTTATGACCCAGATTTTCTCCTAAAAGTTTATAGTCTTAAGATTTATATTTAGGTCTTTTATCTATTTTGAGTTAATATTTGTATATGGGATTAGGTATGGGTCCAACTTTATTCTTTTCCATGTAATTATTATGTTTCAACAATATTTAGTTAAAAGATTATTATTTCCACCACCAAATGTTCGTGGAAACCTTGTCAAAAATAACTTGACAATATAGGGAAGAATTTAGCTCTAGGCTTTTATTTAACTCCAAGGGTTTATATATCTGCCTTTAGAATAGTACTACACTGTTTCAATTATTGTAGCTTTATATGGTTTGAAATCAGAAAATATATATCTTCTAACCTTGTTCTTTTTCAAGATCATTTTGGATATCTAGAGTCCATATTCCATATTAGGATAGAGTTTTTTTTCTGAAAAATAAATATATAAATATATGATAGTTTCACCTAAAAAAAAATAGAAAAAAAATATTCTCTGGTAAGAAAGAAAGTAAAAAGAAATATTGAAATGTTATCTTTAAGTCATCAAAAGCTTGGTATCAGACAAATGAAACTGTATGTGAGATTATCATTTTTAATTCTGGATAAATTGCTATAATGCTAGATGTCAACCACTAAGCCAAGCATGGGAGGGAGGGATGGGGAGAGAATGGGGTGGGGATCGGGTGGGGGCTGACTGGGCGATGTGTGCATGTATGTCTACAAAAGTTTGTATCCCACTATGATGTATGAATACAGTGCACCAATAAAAAATATAAAATTAAAAAAAGAAAAAAAGAAAAGATAAATAAAAAAAATAAAGTAAAATAGAACAAAATAGGGCTGGGGGTGTAGCTGACTGATAGAACACTTGCTTAGCATGCATGATGCCCTGGGTTCAATTCTGAGTACTATTAAATTAAACCCTAGAATTTGATGCTCACCATCATTTATTTATACATAAACTAAGAAACGCTTTGACATTAGAATATTACATTTTTTCTTATTCTCTTTGATATTGTATTTTAATATAACTTTTCCTAGAATATTTGATTTTAATATAATATACCTTTATTCTTGAAAGTCTCATCATATATCTGTAAATTTAAATTTTAAAAATGACCTATAGCACAAGGTTCTAAAGAGAACCCAATGATCTGCTTTGACTTTTAGATACAGTTATAATCAGGATACATTGATTCAAAAACAAACTAGCATATCCTAATCAAAAATATTATAAAAGTTAAATTCTGTTGGGAATGCATTTGAATGAGATTTGGCAGTATTTCTGATGTGTTGTTTAATTGGAAACATCTTACTATTCCATTGCCCCTTGGTTTGCTGCTCTGGAGTAGGGCATTTGCCATGGTTAAGTTTCTAGCTAGTTGTTTTTCTTTTATAGACTGAAGACAAGAAATTCTCTTATGCAGATATCACACCAAGACATCAATTTTGGGCCAGAATTTTTTTGGGGGGCGGAACTATTCAGGTTTGTAATCCTCTTGGAAGTTTTTCTTTAGCCTGGGGACTACAGGATATGACAGCTAAACTGCTGTTCTATGATACATTTTTATAAATGATCATGAGTATATTAGGGTCATTAATGCAAAATATACTTTTAAAAGTATATTCTTATTTGTAGGTATCAGTATTTACTCTGTATTCATTTAAACTAAATTCAAATTCATTAATTATATCAGCATAGTTCCAGTGTGATACTCTACAGATTGGCAAATTCCTTTCTGGAAGTACTTTCCCTTGTATTTTAGGGTGCCTATTATGTCTGATTTATTGATTGATTATTTATTTATTTATTTGTTTGTTTCTTGGAGGTTGAACCCAGAGGCATTCTACCTTCAAGCTACAGCCCCAGCCCTATTTTATTTATTATTTTTAAACAGCATCTCACTAAATTGCCAAGGTTTTCCTCAAACTTGTAATCCTCCTTTTTTAGCCTCCCAACTACTGGGAGCATACAGAACCAAGCATACAGAACCAAGCCTGGCTCTACTTATTTTGTGGTAGTGGGAATTAAACCCAGGGACATTATACTTCTAAGCTATACACCTGGTCCTATTTTATTTAATTTTGAAATAGAATATTGCCAAGTTGCTGAGGACCTCACTAAATTGCTGAGGTTGGCTTCGAACCTATGGTCTTCCTGTCTGAGCCTTCCAAGTCCTGTCTGAGCTTTCCAAGTACTGGGATTATAAGCCTGTGCCACCATGCTGGGCCTGACTTTTACCTTTAAATGCTATAGTATATAGACACACTACACACACACCTTGCCAGTCAGACAATGTGGCAATCCAAACACCTCCCACTTCTGGATACTGTGTTTAAACATTTTCATGGAACTAGAAATGGCTTCTGAGAATCAATTATTTAAAACCTCAATATCCTTTTTAGCTCTGTTTGCTTTTTTCAGAGTTTGATAGGACCTGTTTAACTGTTAATTCCTCCACTGTGTTTTGTTCATTCATTTTTTGTGTATGTCTCATGATTCTGTTTTGATAGAGTTCATGCCTATTATAGTCTCATTGTAGACTATAAACCTAATAGATCCTTTATAGTTCAAATTCATGCTTTTTGTATCAGAATTTCTGCTTTGATATTAATATTTTATCTTCTGCCTTTTTTTTTTTTTTTTGGTAATGGGGATTGAACCCAGGGGCATTCTACCTCTGAGCTATATATCATACATTCAGCCCTACATTTCATTCTTTTTTTTGAAACAGGATCTCACTAAGTTGCAGAGGACCTCACTAAGTAGCTAAGGTTGGCTGCTAATCAGATCTTCCTGTCTCAACCTCCCAAGTTCCGGGATTACAAGCGTGTGCCACCACGCCTGGCTATCTGCCTTTTTTTTTTTTTTTTTTTTTCGGGTCTGGGGATGGAATCCAGAAGCATTTGACCTCCGACCTACACCCTCTGCCCTATTTTTTAATCTTTATTTTGAAACAGGATCTCACTAAGTTGCAGAGGGCCTCACTAAGTAGCTGAGGCTGTCTGCGAACCTTGATCCTCCAGTCTCAGCCTCCCAAATGCTGGGATTACGAGCGTGCGCCACCACGTCTGGCTTCTGCCTTCTTTTTAATTGAACAAAATTAGGTTATTTGTAGCTTCTTCTCAGTTAAGTGTACTTCCAAGGAGTCAAGTCACAGTTCATACGGCACACATTGCTCTAGGCTTTTTTTTTTTTTTTTTTTTGGAAAATAACTGGGTCCTTTGGTGGAGGATTATCTCTTGATTTAATATCCTTTAAAATTTTAATTCCTATGAGGAGAAGGGATTATTGTTAGATGCCTGTGTATAAATTGTTGTCATTTTATTTGAAAGTCAGTTATTTTTAAGTTTTTTGCAAACCATGTAAACGCAGAGTCCTGTACAGTGGTATTTTGGTTGGTTTCATGCTGCTCTTACAGAATCCATAGACTGGGTAGTGCTATACGCAATAGAAAAGTTTTTGGCTCATTGTTCTAAAGGGTGAGGATTCCAAGACTGAATGGCCACTTCTGTTAAGGACCTCATTGCTGTATTATAAGTCGACTGAAAGCAAGGAATCACTGGAGAGAGAGAGAGGGAGGGAGAGAGAGGGAGAAGGAAGGAGAGGGAGGGAGGGAGTGAGGGAGGTGGGGGCGGAAGAGAGACAGGGACACAGAGAGAGGTGCACATTCATTCATATGCTAAGACATTTACACAGATATCAAATTCAAATGCCCTGTGACCTAATCACTGAAACCCAACCCTTAATACCATCACAATAGCAATTAAATTTTCACATGAGTTTTGTAGGCAACATTTAAACCATAGCAAATGAGCCCGAGGGTGGATGAGCTACTATTTATGTATATTATTTAAAATTGGTCATTCTATTGCTGTAGGTTAGCTTTATGAAAGTTTAAATATTCAAACAGAATTACTTGATGGAAGATTTAGTGAACAAATCATATCGTTTATGATAAGGGATATGTTTTCATATATTTAATATTAGCCTGAAATGCCATTCTGCTAGAGGAAGTTTAGAAAGCATTTTGCGGTTCTTACAAGATTGATACTTTAGTGTCTTCCATTATTAGAAACCCTCATATCCCTACATACATACGCATACTTCTTTATTCAGTTCATAAATTTAACTTGTGAAAATGACAAGTCGTAGCAAGCCCACACTTAGGGATTTAATCTTCGCTGACTAATTTATCAGTCGTTTTACCTTTTTGTAGTCACAGATGGTTTTAATATCTGTCTCTATTGAACAATCACTCAGATGTGTCCTTCTCTATCTTTATTGGATAAATAATAATTCAGTATCCCTCAAGTGGCTATGGTAATTGTGTTCCAAAAGAGAATTTAAGCTTTGTAGCTACCATCCTATTGAAATTTGATCTCTGTTGTTCCAGTTTCTCTAGTACATTCAAATAAATTCCAGCTTAAGGGATGGTACAATGCTAAGTAATGTAAATTACGTAGAATGGATTTTGTGGGGAAGCCTTCAGTGTAACCCCTTGGCTTTCTAAAAATGACATTGACCATTCCAAAATAAGTCCCTGCTGGTACTACTTGACTCAGGCCAAAGTGACCTAACCTTGATTAAGTGATGTCTTATCTAATAGCTGAAACTTCCCAGAGATTTTTAGTGGGCGTTTAAAATGAATGTCTTTATCTAAAGCCATTTTAGTCTATACCAAATCTTTACTTTTCCTCTGTCATTAAATTTCGTTATCTAAAGCCATTTTAGCCTATACCAAATCTTTACTTTTTTCCCTCTGTCTTTAAAAAAATAGATGATGTGGCGGCTGTTCATATACATATTCAAATGTTCATATACATTTCAAATTTAACTATTTGAAGTTAGTAAGCAAAAATAATTCTGATGAATAAAAAAATTTAAACACTAATTTGATTATTTTTTTGATGCTGGAGAAACATTTAAAAGTAGAAAATGTGATTCTTAATAGTAATGAGAACAACTTTTAAGCCAGGAATGGTGGTGCACCCTTATAATCCCTATGAGGATCATAGGTTCGCGGCCAGCCTCAGCTACTTGGTGATGCCCTCTGCAATTTAGTGAGACTCTGTTACAAAATAAAGAATAAAAAAGGCATGTTGGTGTAGGCTTGTAATCCCAGCATTTGGGAGGCTGAGACAGAAGGATCCAGGTTCACTACCAACCCTTTGCAAATCAGTGAGACCCTGTTTCAAAATAAAGAATAAAAAATAGGGCTGGGGGTGTAGCTCTAAGGTAGAATTCACCTGGGTTCCATCTCCAGTACTTCAAAAAAAAAAAAAAAAAAAGAATAAAACAGGGTTGGGGATGTAGTTTGGAGATAGAATGCCCCTTGCCCCTTAATTCCATCCCTAGTACCACACACACACACACACACACACACACACACACACACACGAACAAAAATTTAGCAGGCCAGTTAATTTTTTCAAGACTTATAAACTGTGTATACAGTCATACATACATGTATGCATATATGTGTGTGTGTGTATATATATATATATATATATATATATATAACATTTCTCAAGTTTTAGTGCACTGAGTTAATAATTTGCATGTGCACAGAATCTCTGTATCAACTGCAAAAGTGAAGTTTTAGGTCTGATTGTGAGCTGAACAAAACTTGAAAAAATAAGGTAAATCAAGATCAGCTGTTAATTTTACAAGAATATATTGACAGAGAAAGCTGAAGAGTACCAGCTTTCCTGTGGTTGTGACACTTATTTGAATCGTCAGAAAGGTTGCTAATGTCCATTTATTAAAGTTTAACCTGTTTTAGAGAGATACCTTTTCTAAAGCCACGTTTCTTCAGATATCACATTCATGAGTTCATGTGTTTAATTAGTAAAAGGTTTAGGGGAAAATACACTTTAGCTTTTCTATACACCAATTATTCCACTGAAAATGAAATCCTGAAAATAATTCCTTTCACAATTGCTTTAAAAATAATGGAACTAAATATATCCAATGAGGTAAAAGGGCTTTATAATGAAAATTATATATTAGGAAAATTTATTTTTAATGTCTCTTGATTATAAGGTACATTTAATGTTGGGGCAGTGAAGCTATTACCCAATAGGCTTCTTGTTTTAGTGCTGGGGATCAAACTCCAGGGACTTGTATGGGTGGTTAATGTTATAGTTGAGTTCTGACTTTTCCCCATTTTTCTTAATTTGTCATTTTATACATACTCCCATGCATATACATGCTCCAGCCATAATCTAAAGACCTGACCACAGAACTTAGGGGAAAGATGATTTATGGTTTTGCATTCAATCCATGTGAGGCGGGGGCCAAGGGTCTCAGGGCACAGCAGTGGGAGGTAGAGAGAGGCTGTGCCCTACATCATGGAGGCTGGAAATGAGAGAGACAGGCAGACAGACAGACATCCAGTGAGCAGGGGAGGGGGAGCCATATATAATACCAAAAGCATACCCTCAGAGACCACCTCCTCCAGTTATACTCCACTGGCCTGGGTACCATCCAGGTAAACCTAGTACAATAGATTTACCCACTGCTGGGATTCCAACCCTTCTGACTCTACTATATCAACCCTGAATATTAATAAATGAGCTCTTTACTGGACATCTGATATTTATCTATGACAACACATAAATATATATTCTAATATTTTATATATCTATATATTATATACACATATACATATATTCTTATATATACATATATAAGAAGTAATATTAGAATATATCCTAATATTTAAAATATATTGTTCTAATATATATATTAGAAGTAATATTAGAAGTTAACTTGGAGTTTAAATCATTTCTCTAGGATTTTTTTTTTTTTGCCAAGAGAGAGCAAATTTCCCTTTGATGTGTTTTTGCTCTTTTAGCTACTCATTCTTAATTTCATTTACTTTTATTAATTTTTCTTTGCTATCTGGATTTGATTGGAAAACTGTTTTCTAAGGATTCTTCCCAGTGAGGAACTGTAAATAAGTTGCTATAGAACCTCCATAATCATCTTGGTAATTTCTTAACTCTGAAAAGTTTCTTAAAAACTTTACAACCAGAACTTTTTTTAAATGAAATAGGTTTGTTCTATTTCTTAATATGTATCTGAACTCAACTAGCATGATTCTGTATTCAATGCTATCCATAGTTTCTCCATACCAGAGTAAAGCCACTATGTTGAAATTAAGAAAGAAATATTTTTGAATAAAGATTTTCAGACATAATATTTTCATGGGTATGTCATAGATACAACAGTAATACAAGGTAACTCTTTTACATTTATTTTATTTTATTTATTTATTTTCTTTTTGAGGTGCTGGGGATGGAACCCTGGGGCATTCTACCTCCGACCTACATCCCCGGACCAATTTTTTTCTTCTTTTTACTTTTTGAAAGAGACTCTCACTGAGTTGCGAATGGCTTCACTAAGTAGCTGAGACTGTCCACCAACCATGATCCTCCATTCACCGCCTCCTGAACGCTGGGGTTATAAGTGTGCTCCACCACGCCCCGCCTGTTACATTTATTTTTAGTACTGATCTCATGTACATTATTTATTACTACAGATGCTAACGACAGTCCTTTTAAATATCCATTTTCACCAAAACATTAGATTTGATGAAAATCGTTATGCTCCTTACTCTCTAAAATCTTATAAATGAGAAGACAATTACACAGAGATTTGACCACCTTGGTGTGGAAAGAGCACACATGCGTGGTGTGGCTGAGAGTGTTGCATGTTTTGGTCCCCATAAAAGGAAGTGTTAAGACACTGTCTCCCATCTTCTGACAGAACCGGCCCTCCACATTTATTGAGACCCCTAGAGAAAAGATTCCGGTAGCCATGGGTACCATGTAAAAATGAACTAGTAAATCAAAATGCCAATCCTAGAGTTTCTGGAGAATAGAAACGGAAAAGAATGTATAGAGATTTTCCCACTTGCCTCTCGAATTCCTCCCACAGTCACTTTTCTGTCAACATTTGTGATATTTTTATTTAAGTATTTCTTTGTTGTATCCTATGAGTTTCAAGTCAAGCGAATAGATTACATAATTTTTCAAGATTTTTATAATACAATGCAATTTGTTTATTTATTTATTTATTGTTGTGCTGGCATTTGAACCCAGGAAGTTACCACTTTATACTCTCTGCCCTATTTGATTTAGGAATAGATTCTCACTAAATTACCCAGGTTGACCTAAAACCTGCGATCCTGTTGTCAACCCAGTAGTGGAATTACAGGCACCACACCTGTCTCATTTAATACATTTGTATATACCGTGCAACGGATCACATTCAAGATACACAAATAAACCACAGTGCATCTCCATTTGCCTTTCATTGTCAGTACTTTTTTTTTTTTTCAGTACTGGGAAATGAACCTTCACACGTGTTATGCAAGTGCTTTGTTACTGATCTGCATCCTGAGCCTTTTTTGTGTATTTTATTTTCTCTATTATTATTATTACTCTGTATGAGGTGGAGGGTATTGGGAATTGACCTCAGGGGTGCTCTACCAATGAGCAACATACGTTTCTTTCTTATGTTTTATTTTGGATAGGCTCTAGCCAACTTGCCTAGGTTGACCTAGAACCTGCAATCTTCTTGTCTCAGCCTCTGAATTACCTGGTATTGTAGATGTGTGCTACCATGCCCAGCTCAACATCTTTTAATAATCATAAATAAGATAGTATTATATATTTTAAAATCCCCCTATCTGGTTATGGATATGAATATTGACAAATAAAGAAAAAGATAATGAATAAAATCATGCAGATATTCTGAAAGTACCTGGAGAGAACCTTTGACTAATTTGATACAAAGCAGAACAAAAGTTAAGATAGTAGAAAAGTTGTATAATTTTTATATCACACTAATTATAATTTAAGTAATATACATGGTAGTAACTGTTTCCAAAAATGTCATTCATGAATAGATTTATTTGTGTTTTTTTGTTTCTTTGTGGTGTTTTGTATCAAACCCAGGGCCTTGTATATACTAGAAAAGTGACCTCCATCTGATCTGAATATTCATTTAGCTTATTTGTTTCTGTGATGTTTAAACTCCTTAAAATTTATATTTGTTTAGAACTGTGAGTTTTGGAGAACATTAATAATTACTTTTCTAATTGAGATAATCTCATTTATCGTGTTGAAAAAAATTTTTTAGTACTCTCACTCTTTGTAAATACTAACAATAACCACTCTGGTAAAATTAGTCTAATTTTGTCTAAGGTCACATAGACAAAATTTACTGAATTTTTTATTTTTATGCTGCCTATTTTATTGTCATTAAACACTACTTAATAATTGATACACAATATTTTTCTCATATCACTCTTTTAATTTTTAGCCGATAAATTTTATGCTTCATATTTTGAGTTTTATTTTCCTTAATAATCTCCTGTGAAGCAGAAGTGTGACATGTGGTGTAAAAATTTGCTGTTGTATTTTTCTAGATATTTTTATAGGCCCTGTCATGTGTCTTGTCCAGTGACTCAACTCTTGTCCACTAGAGGGCAGTAAAAAAATTGATTTAGTTAATAAACATAACATTGTAGCATTTTTTAGACTCCTGCACCATTGTTCTAGATCATCACACTGAATAGTTTATCCAAATGTCTCCTTTTCAGCCATAAAGGAGATGTGCGACCATGGGTAAAATTTATATTTTATATTTTCATAGACTTTTTATTTTTATACTTTATTGGTGCACTGTAATTATACAATAGAGTAAAATTCAAAGTGGTATATTTATAGAAGCACACATCACTTGGTGTATAGTTTATCATTTAAAATGTTCTTTTTTTCTTAGTGTCAAACTAGTGCTAGACAAAAATGTTATTTAATCATATAGAATTTCTAGAATTTCATGATTTACAACATTTAAAAGTTGGGGCTAATTTTAGGAAAGGGAGACTTTTATAGTCAATGGTCATTGGTTAAATTTTATTGGCTAGCTTTTGATTTGATATATTTTATTTGTTGGTAGATTTTACTTGAAAGCATACTTGTCTTTTAAAATGCTTTCTACTTTTACTGAAAATTGGACTTGGAAACCAAAAGATTCAGCAAGTAAAATAATTTGGAGACCAGTACTTATACATATTTTTAAAAACAAAGTAGTAAATTTTCAAATCTGGTAGACATGAAAATTTACTGTCTTAGCTTAGCACATTAAAAGTCTGTAATTTTGAAGCCAGGCATGGTGGCACATACTTGTATTATGAGTACTTGGGAGGCAGAGATAGGAGAGTCACGAGTTCAAGGCCAGCCTCAGCAACTTAGGGGAACCCTGTTTGAATTTAAAAATTAAAAATGGGCTGGGATGTAGCTCAGTGGTAGAGTGCCCCTGGGCTCAATCCCCAGTGCCATCCAACAGATAAATTAATTAAATTAAATAAAAATTTTAAAAGTGTAGTTTTCAGAAGTAAATAAAATTACTGAGGGATTAAAGTCTTAACATTCTTAATGATACTATACACATTTATAATTAACTTAGTCCTATGATAAAATTTCAAAGACCACTTTTGGGAATTAGCCCATATCTTTATATTATTTTAACTTACCTTTTATTTGTATTTGTTAAAAATTAATCAATTTGAAAGCTATAAATATATTTATCATAGTCAGCCTGTCATCCCCAGAACACTCCAGAGCAACTTGGTCTTATGAATGCTTAATGACTAAATCTAAAAGTGTTAGTGTCTTGTTAAAAAAAAGCAAGGCTTATGATATTGAATGTGCAATTTTGAAGAAATGAGGAATGCCATTTGTGTTTATTAAGCTGGGATTTGAATGTTTGAAGAAAGCATTGAGGGAGGCATTTCTTAAGAAATTGAGGTAATAATCCTCATTTGTAGTGTTGAAAATATTATTTTTACAGTACTCTCATTCTTTATAAATAAACACGGGAGTCCATGTTTGAGAAAAATATATTTACTTTATATGTTTGTGGGTAAATTCGTTTTTTGTCAATTTTTTCATTCTATGAGAATTCTACATAACTTCAAAAAGAGAAGTAAACATTTTTGATTTCTAAGTGAGGTATTTTTTCTTGTTTTAGAAATACTAATATATTGAATTGTGATTTCCAGTGCATAAGAAATTTTTATGATGCAGTTAATTCTTTTAAAATAAATGAGTAGATGGAACTATAAAAAGTGTTTCATTCTGAAGTTTTGCCTGCACATCTAGAAAATAAGTGTAAAGAGAAGAGATAAAAGCAAGGAATAGAGTTTTTTATTTATTTTTAATTTTTAATTTTTTTATTTTTGGTGGTACCCAGGGGCTTTTCTACTTCCGGGCTATACTCCCAGACCTATTTTATACTTTATTTGGAAACAGTACCTCATTAAGTTGCTAAGCACCTCATTAAGTAGCTGAGGCTGGCTTTGAACCGTGAGCCTCCTGTCTCAGCCTCCCAGGCGCTGGGATTACAAGCGTGTGCCACCACACCCGGCTGAACAGAGTTTTTGAGTTTGTTTTTAGGCCATAAATAACTAATATACTAACACATTTGCTTTAAAAATAAGTCAAGTATGGTGATGCATACCTGTAATCCCAGTACTTAGAAGGCTGAGACAGGAAGATTGCAGGTTTGAAAACAGCTTCAACAACTTAGCTAGGCTTTCAACAACTTAGTGAGACCTTGTTTCCAAGTAACAAATGAAATAGGGCTGGGATTGTACCCTGGAAATAACTGGTAATACTTCAAAAAAATAAAAATATATGCATGCATACATATTTAATTTAAAAAGGTATGTTAGTAAAGATAAAAGAAATCTGGAAGAACAAATGTAAAAAAATCAAATATCAATTCTGAAGTAGCAATATAAATTTTAAAAAACATTGAATTACTTTTAGAAATAAATTATAATTGTATTTTAGAACAGGATGAACCTCACTTAAGGAGAGCTCTCCTCTCTTTAAATTTACTTTCTAGAAAGTAAATTTTTTTACTTTTAGTTGTATTTGGAAATTTGTCTTTGAAAACAGCAGTAATCTATTTAATGAACAGTTGGATACAGCACTTTAATTTTTCCTTATGTTTTAGAAAAAAAGCACATAAATATTTTGTGAAATTTTTTAAGCTTTTTGTGGATTTATGTGATGAATTTCCAGATGCAAAATGACTTTTTGATCAATGACTAAAGTATGGTTTTAATATGTCAAATCTCAACTGACATATTTTTAGGCAATTGTTTCAGAGAAGAAAGAATTGGATATTCAGGCCTGATTTAGAGATGTATACTGAGTCATTTTATTGATTTTGAAAGGCTTGCTGAATTTCCTATTCTTTCTATTAAATACTAGTCTGTTTGAAGGTTTGCTTTTGTTTGCTTAGAATTACCTTATCTGTTCCTTGGGGTTTGAAATGAAACATTTCATTTTGCCAAAGTGAATAATTAAGAACTTATAATGCAGACCAAAAATTAATTTGAAGAGAGGCTAAGGTTTTATAAATCAAGATTAAAATAAAAATGAATTTCTAAATCAAATTTTAACAATCAGTGAGACAAAAATCCAGCGGTAAGCCTAAAAATTAAATAGCCTTCCTTTATCCTGCATTTTTAAATAATGAAGATACTTTATTTTCTCTTTACCTAGTCTTTTTTGAAATTTTTATAAAATATAGCTTTTGTTTTTTGTCTATTGTATTAAATATAATTTTATGCTAGAGATTCATTATATTGTCTAAAACCTCAACTTTACATTTATGTTGAGATATCTTTTGTGAGGTTCATTCTATTTTAAAATACAATTATTCATTTCTAAAAATAATTTTTTAATTTATATCGATATTTAAGAATTGATATTTGCTTTTTTACATTTGTTCTTCCAATATTTTAATGGGAGGTAAAGTGTGATACACCAAAAAAAGAAAAGTTCTCTACTATCAGTGCACAACATTGTAATACATGCAGCTACTATAAATTAATTATGTCTAAATACAGTATGTACTGAACTTATACTTTAGAATTTTTCTATCAACATAAAAACAAAAACTATAAATTTACCTGTTTTATTAAATATTATACTTATCAGCGCATATATATACATATGTGTAATATGAATGATAATGTAAAATACATAGTCTTTATTTGGACATATTGAGCTAGAAGCACTTTACCAAAAATTATTTCCTATAAATTCACATAATTTAATCATAATAATGTTTTTGTATTTCTGGCTTATTGTATTTCATAATTGTAGAATAAATAGGTGCTAATGCATTTATATCCATATTATAGATTTATTATATGTTCTTTGGAACATAATGATACACACTGATTTTATTTTTATTCAGTGACATCAACAAAATATGTAGAAGGCCCCACCACTGTCATTAAATATTATGGTTCAGTCTAATCCTGTAAACATTATTGTTGAAGATATCAATAGGATTAAATTTTGGTATTACAGATTATAATACTCACTACACTTTAGATTAGAATAGAAGAAAAATAAAGAGTACTTCTTTTTAACCTTTGAAATGTTCGCGTGATTTTCCTTGCTCACCTGTGAAAATGTCTACCTAAAGGCACTATCTTGTACATTACAGACAGCGTGGAGTGTTGCCTCTGGGACATTTGCATTATTTGAGAAGTATACTTTCATGTCAGTTCTTTACAGAACCATAAGTAGGTATTACACAGGAATATGGTTTCTTTATGGTCTTCTCTCATAGGATGGCTCCTTTTAACATATTATAATATACTTAAAAGAGGTCATTGTATTGAAATACAATGGAAGCAATTACTAGTGTAGGTCTTCGATATATGAATTAATTTAGGATTTTAGATTCATCTTTAAAGGCGATATTTTTGAATTTCTTTTAGCTTTCCATATATTGTATTTTAAAAAATTTTATAGAAACAGAATTTTACCCAAATTTTTCACATTATTTTAGGAATATATATATACAGAGTACAAGGTAACTTGCTTAATTCAAGTTCATTTGTTTCCTAATGAATGAATACAACAGCCCAATTTCATGTTCAAATTATAAAGAGGAACTCATTCATATATATTATGTATGGATTGCCACAAACAGGAAAAATATTTAGTTTATCTACAGTAGTGGCATTTTAGGTGGAATAGTAGCATTGTGGTTATTTCCATGAGGCATTATAAATATCGATGCAGTAGAAATCGTAGATGGTAGGACTAAGCAGTAGACATGTGTATGTGTGTTTAACAGTAGAACTTTTCAGAGCTCTTATTTAATACCAGCATTTCATGTCATACTGTAAAACAGCTGTAAAATTATTTGATGCTAAATTGTAGTTACATAAATAATGAAATAAGCCTAACTCATCAAGTTATTTATTTTCTTTGATATTAGGGGTATTTTGCCAACAATTCTCCTAGAGGTGATTTGAGCATTACTTCTAGTAGTTAGAGATGGAATTACCAATAGTAAGGGGTAGTGTGCCATCCCATATAACTCAACAATGAATTATACTTAGGCACAGAAATATAAAAAGATTGTCAGGATATTCACAAGTGGGCCTATTAAGTTCACAAAAGTCAGAGTGTTGTTTTTCTTACTATCAGTTTATTTCTAGTATATATCACAATGTCACACACACACTAGAAAATAAGCACTAACAATAAAGAGCACCAGGAAATATTTTAAGTACTCTGCACAGATTAATGCATTTAATACTAACATCAGCCCTATGAAAGAGGTACTATAAAGCAGGTACTATTTTTTTAAATCACCTATTTCATTAAAAACAGGTAAAATAACAGGTTAAGTCACTGGTCTAAGGTCACACAGCTAGTAGTCAGTCATAGGACTAGAATTTGATCCCTTTCAGTGTGATTTAAGAGGTTATGTTCTTCATCTTTATTATGCTGTTTCTCATGGGGTGAACCGATGCCACAGAATTTTATAGGTTTTATTTGTTTTCTTTTTCTAAATGATAAAGCAATGGTAATATTTTATTTTCTTTGTTCCATGTAATTATTTTTAACACTTAGAGAGAATGAAAAGAAGTTTTAAAGTTTTTTTTTTTTTTTTTTTTTTTTTTTTTTGGTGGTACTGGGGGTGGAACCCAGAGGCTTTCTACTTCTGGGCTATACTCCCAGACCCAGTTTATATTTTTTATTTGGAAACAGGGTCTCACTAAGTTGCTGAGAGCCTCACTAAGTAGCTGAGGCTGGCTTCGAACCTGTGTTCCCAAGTGCAGGGATAACAAGCCTCCAAAGTGCGGGATTACAAGCATGTGCCACCACACCGGCTTAAATACAAAAGTTTTTAATCAATCAGTAAGTATAGAAAATAGAAACTTGCATGAGATGATATTTATTCAGAATTATTTCATTATGCAGATATTAATTTAGCATATACTAAATCACAGACGATGGAACAAATTGGCCTTTGAATAGAATTAATTTTTATTGAATGTCTACATCTGAGAATATTAAAACTTTATATGTCACAAAATTTAGGAAGCATTAATTTTTAAAGAACACAATGAATTAAAATCTGACATTATTTCTGGATTTGGTGGCCATTTAAAATGTATTAAATTTATGCAAATTGGTCCTTATCAGAGTCATTGATAATTATATGATTTAATGTTAATGATCTTGAAAACTACTTGAGTTTGTATTATGTTTTAATTATTTAAGGAATTGTAAGACAAATTAGCTGTTTTTAAAAATTCATTGTGGTTGTTAATGCAAATATTATCACTTAATATATAGCTGTAAATTACCTAAATGCTACAAGTACCTCATTTTAAGCCACAATTTAGAAGTTATATACCGTTTCATTTTAACTTAGAAAGATACATAATACTTTTATTTGAAAGATTTTACTTTTTCACTTTATCTTAATTCAAGCACATTCAAGACAGTTTTTTTTTTTTAAACATCTGGTCTAATTAAAGGCATTACTTTTTCTTCCAGTTTCTGAAAAAAAAAATTGTGGGTTGGTATATAAATTAGTATTTTCTTTTATTGGATATGCAAATGGATTTTGCAACACTGACCACATTAAAGAAACAAAGTACATGTATTTTTTCTCAACTACAAATATAAAACCGCTGATATTAGGTAAAATATATTTGTCTTTGGTTTGTTTGTTTTATAAGCAATGCTATTTAATTTTAAAAACAAAAATGATAGTCATCCTTTCCCCTAATGGTAACTTTATAGAAATGAGTATTTCAGATGATTTCATAAATTATTTTTCTTTATACTCACAACAACATGCATAAATCTAGCCTCCTTGTCCAGTAACATGTTTGGTCATACCTAAATTTACTCCTGACCAAGCAATCAATAAGCTTAATCAGGTAACTATAAGTAAATTTGTTTCAGTAGTGTCTCACCAAATTTTTTGTATTTAATTATCTGCTCTAGAGGTGAACAGTAAACATAGAGGCAAAAAGGTAAGTTGGAATTTGACATGACTTTTCCGACATTTAGTTTTCTAAATTTAAAGTTTAAATCAAAATTTTAGTACATCCCTCATTGAGCAACTGCTGGTGTTAGGTGTGTGAGTCATTGGTATATATTGCTGTGAAAGACAAAAATCCCTGTTCTGAAGGTATTTGTAGTCTGTTCATAAATACAGTCAAGGAAACAGGACATTTTAGATAGTGACACCTGAATTATGACAGAGAGGCCACTAGCCTGCCCTGGGGACCCCACAGAGACTTAGTGGAGGGAGTCATGTTAAAGCTGGGACATGAGCGACAGGAGAAGTTAGGCAGCGGTGGGAGGTGCACCAGGAAATGCATAGGACAGATCTGGAGCCTAATGAGCATGGGGGAAGTGTATGAAGGTTAGGATCATTAAAGTACAGGGCGTGAGAGGAGAGTCATAAAAGCCCCTGTAAACCAAACACGTATCTGGGCTTTATTCTGAGGCTAATGACAAGCCACTGAGGGATATTTTAAGGAGCCATTTTAGGCTAAGATCAGTTTAAGTTAATTTTTTTTTTTTTAGAGAAAGAAAAATGTTTCTACTTTGTTGGATTTCATTTATTTATTATTTTAATATCCTTTTATTGGTACATTGTGGTTTCACATCATAATGTAGTAGAGTGTGAAAGGCACATGCATGCACACAGCACCTGGGAGCCTCCCAGCCCCCGTCTGACTCCTTCCCTTTGTTATATATGACAGCGACATTGGCGTTGAAAATTACAGACACACACACACACACACACACACATGTTATATATTTATTTATTTACTTTTGGTGGTACTGGGGTTCCTGGAAGCCCTTCTTCCTCCAGGCTACACTCCCAGACCTATTTTATACTTTTTTATTTTTGAAAACAGGGTCTCTTAAGGCAGCGCGGCTGGCTTCGAACCTGTCTCCGCCTCCCAAGTGCGGGGATTACAAGCGTGCACCACCACATCCGGCCGATATATACATATATATATATATATATATATATGTGTATGTATGTATAATATATAATATTATGTTACATATATATCAACAAAAGTACTGCATTTCATTTTTAAGAATTATTCAAATTTACTTTTTGTGGGCCATTCCTATGGGAGATATTAGTTGCAGTAATAAGTAAGCTAAGAGCTGGGCGTGGTAGCGCACATTTGTAATCCCAGCATTTGGGAAGCTGAGACAGGAGGATCGCGGTTCTCAGACAGCCTCAGCTACTTAGTGAGGCCTTTGCAACTCAGTGAGACCCTGTTTCAAAATAAAGAATAAAAAACAGGGCTGGGGGTGAAGCTTGGAGGTACAATGCCGCTGGGTTCCATCCTCAGTACTGAAAAGAATATGGGAGAGCAAAGAACTACAGGTGCTCCTCTGTTTGATAAAGGATTATATCCCAGTAAGGCATTTATGTTGAAAATACTGTTAGTTGAAAGCTTTTAGCACACCTAACCTACCTAATAGCTTTGCAACATGGTCCACTGTAGAGGTTGTTTTATGGTGGTGTGGTTAACTAGAAGCTGCAACTTGCTCTAATCCCAGACATCATGAGACAGGACCCTCCTGCATATTATAGTCAGGGGAAAGATCAATATGCCGAGTGCATTATAAAGTTAAAAAATTGTGTGTTGAACCAATGTAAGTTGGGACCTTTCTGTACATTAACTGGCTAGATGGCTGTATACTGACACTTTGATTCTAGGCAATGGAAACATGAAATTTTTGGTTCACAGCCACCAGTCCTTGATACAGCTAGTAAACTTAATGCTATTCTAGTACAAGAGAATTATATTCAATTATGCTCTTATACAATAAACAATTTCTCAAAAAGAATTAAGCCAATGAAAGTAAATCAGCCAAAATTTGGGTAATATAAATGTCACATAGGGTCCAGAATCATAAAAGCCACTCACAAATGCATCATTAGAAGAGTTTCAGTACGCTGCACTTTATTTCAAAGAGACCAGATTCTCAGCCTGGACTGCGTCTTACTTTCTCAGCCAAGTAAGTGCACGAGGGGGTCCAGTTGAGTTCCAGGATCATCTTATTAAAGGACTAACTTCAGTAAGATAGTCCTGATGTGCACTGCTTGTCCTTAAGGAAATTGAAACTTCTCAAATGGTTTTATGACACATTTACTTCCCTGATAGTGTTGGTTGTCTAAGTTAGGAAGAGATTCAGTTCTATCCAGGCAAACCAAACCAAATGAAAAAACTGTATTCCATGTTTGAGCTCCTGCCCTCTGTTCTCAGAATCTCTTCTCTGTAACTCATCTACACTACACCTCATCCTGTGTCCCCCCTTTGTTATAATTTCAGCCATTTTAAAAAGAGGACATATCCTTAAACTTCCTAATTCCTGAACATGATTTCTAGAATTTGGAGAGTCATTGGAGTGTAGAATATGATACAGAAATGAATCAGCCACAGAAAGCCTTTTTTTATGGCTGCTACAAAGCTATGTTGTAGTATGGTTTCCTGTTTCTCTCATGCCAGAATATCTGTACTGAAAGTCCCTGTAAAGTGCCTTTTAATTTTAAGTAGTAGTTATTATTATTATTATTATTATTATTATTATTATTATTTTGTTCCTTATCTTTACTTTGCGTTAACATAATAGATAATGGATTAACTATATTAAACCATCATGCATCAAGGTTGTATAATTTGAAAGCTATAGTTTTTTAAGTCTGAGTGTGGTGGCACAAGCTTGTAATCCCAGCATTTGGGAGGCGGAGATGGGAGATCGTGGTTCCCTGGCAGCCTCAGCTACTTAGTGAGGCCCCTTGCAACTCAGTGAGACCCTGTTTAAAAAAAAAAAAAAGAATAAAAATGTAGTTTTTGAGAAACCATAATAGATTTAATTTTATTTTTCATAAGGCAAAATAATGCACATTGGGTATGGGCATTAAAATTAATAGCAGTTTTGATTTTACTATTTAATTTTAGTATACTCATGTATATCGCTAGAAGGAATTGATTTTGCTAATACAATTTAATAAATGCCCCTTTTATGCTAGACATGTTGGCTGGACATTCATGTTTTATATAAAATATGAAATAGTCTTTTTTTCTACTTTCAGAAAGTTGAATATAAGTAGCATACTCACATGATAAAGACTTGATATTTTTAAAATGAGATTCAAGGGATTTATTCAAACATCTATTCTCACATCTAGTGGATACGCATAGTAGGTATTCCACAAATATTTATGAAATGCAATGATGCAGTTTATTGTACAGAGCCTTTAAATGGTTGGGCAACATATAGCAGGCATTCTAGAATATACTAGGTTAAAATAGAAAATGTATATGGCAGTAATGAATTTTAAGCTAGGCTTTGCAGGGAATAGAAATATAGATTTCTATGGTTGACAAGCAAGTGGGTGGTTTTTTTTTTTTGACATATAATGATGGCTAATTGCATCCAGCTGGTGGAAAACAACCTTGAAACATCTGGATAATGATGGAAGAGAATATGTTGACAAACACAGAGGAGTAGAATTTACAACTTAAAGGGGGCCATTGTTGAGACAGTTGGGTTTGAGAGGCCAGAGTTAGGTAAACACCAGAGGAGTTCTGGTTTGAAGTCATTAGAGTAGCGGCTGTCCACATTGAAAGAGGCTTCTCAAAAGTACTGAGGAGAAATCAAAACAACTTGGCATGGCTTGGAGATGTGTTTAATGCCCAAGATGAAAGAGGAAGTTCTTCTGATGGTGTTAACTGAAGGAGAAATCGAGCTTCAGTTTTATGAGTTGGTATGTTACATATGTAAATTTATTTTTAATACAAATAGTGATACTAAACATAATGCTAGATAATGGCCAAGCCTGAACTTGTTCATTTCATTGCTCTGGTACTTATCTTTTACATAGAAAGCCATATGAGGAATCAAACCAAGAAAACAAAGGAAGTCATTTTTGGAATGTGACTCTCTACTATTGCAATCTTACATGCTTTCATGGACATAATATATTTACAATTTTTTTTTCTGTACTGAGGATTGAATACAGGGGTGTTCTATCTCTGAGTCACACTTTAAGGCCCTATTTTATTTCTTATTTTGAAACAGAATCTCCCTAAGTTCTGGAGGCAGGCCTTAAACCTGCAATCCTCATGTCTCAGCCTCCCAAGGGCTAGGATTATATGCTCTCATACCTGGCTTATTTGGAATTCTTCACAGGTTTTCATTTTGTACAGTAGAAGGACTTTCATCCTTAAGCTAAAGGAAGTCTCTAATTCTATTCTGAAACAGTGAAATCATATTAAAGTAATATACTTTATATATTTCATAATGTACTATAACAAGGTAAGGGAAACTATATCTTTAAAATAATTTAATCTACTTTCTAAGTTATATGCATATGTGATCTCCAGAGCTACAATTTCATAATTATTTCTTACCAGAAAATATCTTTGAGACTTAAATGGTTTCAAGTGGCAATTTATGAGCTAGTATTGTATCTTTTTAAGAACTGTGAAATAAGCTTTCGTTATCTTAGTGAATTAACATTTGGGAGTTTGTGAGGATTTACAGAATGGGAAGAAATATACCAAGTCACACAGTGGGCATGCATAAAATATTTAGACTTTAATAGAAAGAAAAACCAACCTTTATTGAGTTAAGTGTGAGTAAGAACACTGTACTGTTGGAGTGATTGATGGTTTTCTCGTCACATGTAACAGACTAACATAATTTCACCAAACCTTTGCTTACCACTTACAAATTATCCAAAAATCTTTTGCAGTAAAGTTGACAGTTTATACTCCCTAAGCAAAACATTTCTTTGCTCCCTCCTTCCCAGTATTCTTCGCTCTCTCCTTCCCTTCTAATTTTGAAGGCTTTTTTTCTTAAATGCTGTCTTATTTTATTTTACAGTTTTTAAATTAGGCATTGTAGTCACACATCTTAATGGAATACAAGATGGTAGAGGCATACATACACACATCACTCATTTAGCCCTTACCCAATTCCTATCCCATTTCCCTCTTCCCTCTCTCCTTCTCATGTTTGGATTAGTGATTGACTATGTTATGTTTGTGAATGTATATCGTGTACATTATGGATTTCCCTCTTTCCCCTCCCTCCCACTTAGGCCTCCTTATTTTCTCATCTATGGCTTCTCCTCCTTCATCTAGAGTTCCTCCTATGACCCATTTTCTCCCCAGCTTCCACATATTAGGGAGAACATTCAATTTCTTACTTTTTTGTGACTGACTAACCTCACTTAGCATAATGTTCTCCACTTCCATCCATTTCCCTGTAAATAACATAACTGTGTTTTTCTTTATGGCTGAGAAGAATTGTATTGTGTGCATACCCCAGAGTTTTGTAATCCACTCATCTGCTGATGGACATCTTGGCTGGTTCCATAGTTTGGCAATTGTAAATTGCGCAGCTATGAACATAGATACACATGCACTAGTTGGGTAGTTTGGTTTCCATTCTTTTTGGTAGTTAAATGCTGTTTTATATTTTTATATTTATAAAAACTCTTAAGAATACAATTTGACAGATGTTTTAAAAAATTAACTATTTTTAGGAAAGAAATTATATGAATACAATGCACCAATAAAAAGTTTTAAAAAAAGAAATTATACCTAATAAAAATATACTACTATGGAAGATAGGAGACTAGCCTGATTGACTTCTTAGGTTCTTTTCCTTGTACAAATACTTACTCCCAACACAGAAATAGGACATACAGTGCCCAAAGTGGTAAGAAATGGTGAGAAAAATTCATGAATTCATTTATTCAACAGTCTGTGCTAGTTATTTGGTCATTTATCAATGAACAAGACAGGCCAATGGCTGCCATAATAAAACTTACATTCTAGTGCTGGAAGGAGATAATAAGGGAGTAATTATGTAAGAAGTAATAAACTAATAAGGGAGGGGCAGAAGAGCAGTGAGGTTGAGCAGATGATACAGTAGAGTGACCGGTAGTTATCTATGGGTGGGGTGGTCAAGGAAGGCCTCTCTGAAGACAGGACATCTGGTCTACAAGAAGAGAGTGGGTCAGCCAGGCAAAGATTGTGAAAAGGTTATTTTTTTTTTTCTGAGCAGAAGGAAGGACCATATTTAAGTTAAAGCTTCTAATGAGGAAAGGACTTGGTAGTTACAGATGAGCAGGGAGACCAGTTTGGCCGCAGCAAACAGAAGGGCATGGGACAAGGTGGGAGAGGTTGGAAGGGTTAAATCATGGAGGTTGCTGAAGGCTTTGGTCAGCAGTTTGGGTTTAAATAAGGAATGCAATGGTTTGATTGACCTTTCTAAAAGATCACTCCGACTAGTGGATAGAGACTGAGTAGATGTTGACTTAACAGTAAGCTATAGTCTCAATAGGGATGCCTGAAACGTGGATAATATGATAGGAGGTAGAATGATAAACTGAATAAGAGAAACAAATGCCAAATTCTATTTGAGAAAGCAGTATTATTCAGCTAGGAAGACCAGGAAGGACTTTAATAGAGACATATTTCAAAGGTATGATGATTTAGACATCTGGAAAAGGGAGAAGATTCCAAAAGGTACAGGAAGCCCTAGCAGATAGGTGCAGAGGTTTGATTTGAATTTGGTAGAAAGCATTTCAGATGAGATCATAGAAAATCACAAACTTAGATTTAAGAATATGAACGTTTCTGTAAAGAAACAGAATGCCAATGAAGAAGTTAACTGTAGCCATGTAGAGCGTTAGTAAATCTGGAATCTCTGTGTAAAATATACTGTGAAGGGAGTTTGACTCTGCCAGTAAGTTTCTGTGCGAACCTAAGGTAAGGTTTGAGTATATCTGTGACATGAGGAAGTTGGACTAGGTGCTCTGTACTGTGCCAAGTATTGTTTTAAAAATACTTTAGTTTCCAATATAAAAATAACACAAATATTCTAAAAGTAGAAGGCATTTGAATACATTCATCATTATAGCAAAGTGACTTATATAAAAAGTCTGCAGCCAGCATTTCATTTCTTTTCTTTTCTTTTTTTTTTTTGTGGTGGTACTGGGGTTCCTCGAAACCCTTCTACTTCCGGGTTACACTCCCAGAACTATTTTTATACTTTTTTATTTGGAAACAGGGTCTCTTAAGGCAGCGCAGCTGGCTTCAAACCTGTGCGATTCTCCTGTCTCTGCCTCCCAAACGTGGGGGTTACAAGCATGCGCCACCACGCCCGGCTGCAGCCAGCATTTCTAGATAAGGTTTACAGTATCTTAATCGCCCTTTCCCTAAGCTTTATATGTCTTTATTTTTTTTTAATGTACTTTACAAAGAATGAATCTGCAGTGCTAGCTGGACAAAGATTCCAAATATATTTTTTCCCATTGCATACTATAGTGGGCAAAATAATGATAGCCTTCATTTTAAATAAATCACTCAGATTTTCATTGACAGTAACATTTATTTTCTATTTATAGTGCCTAAAACTTTATGTTTCCTAGAAGATGCTAATTAGCATAAGGATTCATGTCATCCCATAAAGTTCTGATCTTGTTTGGTTCTCCTTTCTTCTCACACTATCATTTGCTGGCTGCTAATCGTGGCCATCTCCCTTATTTGGAAACTGGGAAACCATTCCCAACTTCCATTCTTTACGTGTGTGTGTGTGTGTGTGTGTGTGTGTGTGTGTGTGTGTGTGTGTGAGATGGAACCCAGGGGTATTCTTTTTTTACTCTTTATTTTGAAACAGGGTCTCACTGAGTTGCAAAGGACCTCACTAAGTAGCTGAGGCTGTCCGAGAACCACGATCCTCCTGTCATACCCTCTCAAATGCTGGGATTACAAATGTGCGCCACCACGCCCAGCTTCCAACTTCCATTTTTAACAAACAGTGAGCTAATGGTGATCAAGAAGCCACCACGGAGCACAAATATGGTCCTTTGATTCTCATTATATTTCCATAGAAATTCCTGACAACCAGACTGGCAATGCCGTATCATATAGGCCATGGCTTTGTAATTATTATGTTTATTACAGAAAATATTCTGCCTTTTAAATAAATGAAATATTCAAGTATTTCATTAAGAAAAAGTGCTCTTCACAAATAATAGTCTTGCTTTGTCATATTTAGGTAAACATGACAATAAGCATTTGAGAGTGATAGAAGTTATTTAGGTTCTTCCGTGATTAATTTCTTTTTCTTTTTTCTTTTTCATCCTTTATTTTTTATTTTATTTATTTATTTATTTTTTTGTGGTACTGGGGTTCCTAGAAACCCTTCTACCTCCAGGCTACATTCCCAGACCACCTATTTTTTTTTTTTTTTTAATTTGGAAACAGGGTCTCGTAAGCCAGCGAGGCTGGCTTCAAACCTGCGCGATCCTCCCGTCTCTGCCTCCCAAGTGCAGGGATTACAAGCGTGCGCCACCACGCCCAGCTCCGTGATTAACTTCTGCATCTTTAATGATGTGTGGTACTTTGCCTTACTGTTGGAATTTAGTCTTCTATTTTGGCTTTGGAGAAGGACTGGAGAGCAGCAGTCCCCAGTGCCCTCCTCTGCTAGGCCTTTCTGAATCAGGAGCTCATCAAATGATATATCGTCTTACATATGATGTGTGAAGAAGTCAGATTACAGGAAAAACTGATGTACTCTAAGTGGTTATAACTTGATTTTGTGGAAAAGTAAATGGGATGGACTGTGCTTCAGTTGTTGTTTGAAGTTAAATACCTCCATCATGTATTAAAGTTGTGCCAAAGAATTACTTGAAAATACACTTTAAATGATTTTTGTGAATCATTTAAACCCTATTTTGTGAATAGGGTTCCAGAAGTTTTTCTTGATGACATTTGTACAAAATAAAGGCACACCTTACTAACCCTGGTGGTATCAGAGACAGCAGATTATGCTTAATTTGCAAGTTGTTGGCGTTGAGACACAAACACTCAGAACCAATGTGAAGTAGCAAACAATGTCTGAACTTCTTTTGTCCACTGCGGTTTCGACTTTATGCCTACTTGTGTTTTTCTTGTCTTTCTCCTGGCTTTCCAGGATAGTCCACCTAATAGAAGAAAAGAAAGAACTTAACATAAGCAAATGTACTTATTCATATCTTCAACTTCAGATCTTGAACTGCAGGTTTATACTAGTAAATCAGGAAGAGCTTTAAATTTACTGACCTCATTATTCTGGCTTAGGAAGCCTGCTCTTGGTTGTTAAATAATATTTTTAAATAAAGATCTATAATGAGGTTTTTCTTTGAATTCAGTGTGGTCAGTCTCTTTTTTTATAATTAACAAAAAAAAAAACCTATTGCAAAAACCATTGCAGGACAAATATTCTATGTGAACTTTGGGTGATATTTATCCTGGTTTTGTTTGAGCTACATTGATGTATGATAGCTGAGTAAATGAATGTCATTACATATACATTACAAATATTGTTAAATGAATAGGTCTCTGCTTAATTTCATTACTTCGGAAGCGTTCAGTAAAATATATATGTCTACATGTATTTCTGTAGAAAAGTTTTTTATAATTTCTCATGTAACTCATTAGCTATAAGCATTTACTTTCTTTTCTTATGGTACAGGGATTGAACACTTGAGCATGTGCTATTACACTAAGCTATATATCCAGCCTCCTTAACTCATTTTACCAAAGCATTCTGTTATATATATATATATATATATATATATATATTTATATATATATGTAGATATATTCACATTTATCTATTGGATCTATATTTTTGTCAGTGTATTGTGCTAATGTTAAAATAACAGTAGTCAGTAATTTCAAATTTGTTCAAAGAGTGCATTGAAATTTGTAAAACACCTTATTATTTTTCTTCAGTCTTTTAAATGTGAATGATACTCAGGTTGTTTTTAATTAGAAGTCCCAAGGGTATACTTTTTTAGTAGCCTTAAACTCCTAAACACACACCGAATCCACTTTGGCAAAGGGAGAGTTGCGATTGTATTGTGTTACACTGTCAGCAGGTGCTGCTGTGGACATTGGTGGAAAGTAAGAAGGAAGGAATTGAGATGCAGAACAGTAATTGGAAAGAGAAATAAATCTTTCCCTTTCAGATGCTCCACTGATTCCCAATGTTCCAGGTAAAGTGCACCTGCTGAGTGGCTGAGAAGAACAGGTACATGCTAGCATCCCATTAATTTCAGAGGACTGGCAGTGGACTGCAGCTACCCAGCAGGTGTTCTGTGCTCAGGAAGAAGAGGGACTGAAGGCAGAGGAGAGAGCGGAAAAGAGGGAGCCAGATAGGTGGTTCTCAAAACAAGGAACAATGAGGTTAGACCCTTTCCTTCCAGGCTTGCATTTTTAACTTTCTTCTTTAAATCCTAGTGGTGCCACAGATCTTTGTAGTGTTTGAAGCCACATTAGAATTATGACAGCATATGTTAAAATTATGCAACGTGGCTCAGTGATATAAGCGAACATTTCCTGAAATGATTTTTAAAATGGAGCAGACGGCGAAGTTATCCTGATAAGGAAGTTGGTTTTGATTACAATAATGAGATATATGGTATGGTGTCAAAAACTGTCTTCCAGTTGACACAACAATCTATAATTTATAGATTGCCTGAAAAATTAAAAGACAAAGTCAATTATAACTAATTATGATGCTACCTTTGCTTGAGAAGTTATTATATCCTTTGGGATAAAGGAAGTAATATTCATGTCAGTCAGGAATCCTTATCTACAGTTTCCTGATTCTGCGTTAAGAATTTTCTTGCTTTCGTTTCGTGAGAATCCTAAGCCACTGCAAGTCTGAAACTCTGCTATTTTTAGAAACACTGTAGTAGCTTCTCTACATCGTTGTGCATTTGTTCCTATTCTGAACTTCGTATCTGTGCCAGATCTTCGAGAGGTTACTGGAAGTTTTGCTTGGTGACTTGCTGAATCAGTCAGAAATGAATTTAAAGTATTCTGGAAAAAATAGTAATAATAAACTGAATTACACCATCAAGATACAATTGTTACTTCCTATTGATGTTGTTTCCAAATGTTAAATAGGAATTTAAAAATCCAAAGTACTGTATATTTTATATTTACTATATTTTTATTTTCTCTTGGTCAGGCGTTTTTGTTTGTTTTACAGTGGAAACCCTAACCATCTGTGATGATATTACCAAACTAGGTATTGTAGCATTTTCTCAGTAAGTGAGAGGAGGGAAGGGTTTATGTTAGTGTATAATTTGATGTCATAAGGAGAACTGACCTTAAGAAGGACAGTTCATTATTCGAAGGAAGGAAAAATTCCTTGTGTCAACTTCCTAGAAAAGCTAATGACTTTACAAATTAACAGCTGCATATCAACTTATTGCTGAGCCTTCTTTTGTTTATGCTTTGATCATGAAGCAGTTTATGAGTGTCTTTGAAGCACTGGCGCGTTTAATGTTGTGCTGTTGGCCACAGTGCATGTATGTAGCAGGGACTTTCTTTATCTAAGGGGTAAAAAGAAAAATAAAGAGGAACATTCTGAGAGGAACATTAAGGGACCATGTATTCAAAGAAGACATACTACAATAAACTAGTTGTTTGAGTAATATAAATTGTGATCCTTTTTATATATTGAGGATTTCATTTTGTTGGAAAGCTTTCAAAGGGTGACCAAGTGCATGTGCCAATGACAAAAGCTCCTTGTAACAATTCAGAGCATGCTTTAGGAAATGGGATTGTAAAAATCCTCTCAAAAATGACATCCGAAATAGCATTAAAACACAGTTTCCTTTGATAAGGCTCTAGGCACTCCCATGAAAAGTGATACCACTCTGAGTGAGACTGTGTCAGCATTCTCTGTGTTGTGTTGCTCATAACTGACATTAATCCATTAAGGGTGCGAGGGTCATTTATTTTCCTCACGAAGTCATTAAATACCAGTATTGATTTCTGTTCACTCAGTCAGATTGTACCTTCATTTTGTGATCATTATATACATTAACGCTAAGTCTTGATTTCATGCACTTTAAATCATGGGTATGATCGCATTTAGAGTTTAAAATAAAGTTAATAACAATGAAGAAAAATAAATTAGGCCATTGGCTCACTAACCCGAGATGTTTGCCTAGAATTGAAAAAATTAGATGGATTATTCAAAATATATAGCACTCATCTTCGGTGTGTTGTTGAAGAGACTAGATCACTTTTTATTTATTTCTAAAATGGATACTATAAGAATAAAACTAGAATGCAGTTCCTTATAATATTCCCCTTTGACTGCTAGCGCTTTTATAACTAGTGTACTATTTTCTGATGTGCAGAAAGTAGTACACTGTTTCTCTTCCATTTCTTAATTTCCTACTTTTTGCCCTGTAAATGAAAAGGAGAAATACATAACCAGATTACAGAGTCTTCGGTGGATTAAGTAGAAAACTAGGGTAGGGAAAATGAAGACATTCATACAGGATGTTTGGTTCCAGAAATATAGATGACTATTACTAGTGACTAAAAGGCTTTTGTCATAAAATGTATTTTATGTTACATATTGTTTTTTAAATTGAAATCATAGAGTTGGTGTTTTTTTAAGTTCCTTAAAATAATTTTATTTGTCAAAAGAAATAGCAGTATGGAGAATTTTATTATCTCCAATTTCTGCCCTATTTACGAGCCAATAATCTTTTCTTCAATTTAATAAATGTTATTTGTGTTTCACTTGAAGATATGCCTCAGTACTACTAGGAACTTTTAAACTTTCATATTTTGGGCAGTGTTTTAAATTCTAGCTCTTAACCTATCTTTTTGGAATTTGAGCAGAAATTATGCAACAGTGGGATGATGTTTCTTAGCTCACCTGTTTCCTAGAACGTGCTTCCTGGTGAGGCCTTTAGCCTCTGGGGCTGTAGGACCAGGAGGTACCCAGTACAGCACAGCAGCATCTTTGGAGAATTTGTAAGCTCAGCACTTTTTCATGGGCTTCTTGCCTTCCTCATTGAAGGAAACCTGAGCAAAGCTGTGATATTAATGAATTATGACAAGCCTTTTGCCTGTCAGGCAGAGGTTCCCGCCTTCCTCCTTTAAGACAAAATCTTAATGGAAGATGCTCAGATGGGCAAGCTCTCTGATGATACCCCTTAAGTGCTCATCCTTTTCTGATGCGAATATTCAGAGAGCCGTGAAGCTGCAAGTGGCAGCATTTAATATCGTCTTTCTCATGATGCCTGAATAATTTTCCAGAGACTGATCGCTGCAGCTGCTGTGAACACGGTTATTTGTTTATTTTTCACCTTGGTCCTGGTGGAATGCTGACCTAGCTAATCTTCAGGACTCACGGGGAAAATGGTTTCATATTCATACCTCTCGTCTGTTCTTCCAAATAAGCACCAAACTGAAGCCAGCGATCAGCCTCTTTAAGAGGCATAAGAGGACTGGTTCTTTAGTTTCCTGTAAAAGTGTGGGGGGGGGAGTCTGATTGCATTAATGAAGAATTTATTTGTTGGAAAATGAAGACTATCTCGCATATTTTTAATGGATGTTTGTGAGAGGAGAGGAGAAAACATAGGCTGTCGTGGTGAGTTATAGAATGTTTTGAGATCTCCCTCTGGTAGTGCTACTCATTATGTTAAACAGCCTAGCTTTTAAGCTACTGTAGTTTTCATTTTATGTGTATTGGCCTTCATTTGCCGAAATGCTTCAAGTTCACAGTACTAAAGTCATTTTGAAAACGGGATGTAATTACAAAGGTATCTTATGCTTACCAACAGCTTTTTTGGATCAATTTAATTATCATTACTTGTGGATACTGTAAATTGAATATCCCTTCCCTAATTACATTAAACTCAGGGGTTAGCTGCTTAAACATCTAAATGAGAAAAGTTCATCCTTTGCTATAAATAGGAGAATTGTTCTCTTATTTAGACTGACCTTAGAAGCTAAGCATTTTACATGATATTGTCAGGTGAGCATTATAAAGACAGTCTGTAATGAGGTCTGTAATGAGAAACTAAGGTATAATGGCCCTTTGAAAAAGTTAATTTATTCAGCATTTTCTTTTTGCATGATGGAATTAAAGTTTGTATGACCAGACCCTTCTTTTAAAGGGGCCAGTCACACTTGTTCTTGGTTTACTCCTATTCTGCCAGTGGTTTGAAGTAGTTTAATATTACTATTCCAGCTTAATGGAAGCCACCATTAAAGTAGTGAATTAGTCTTGCCCTTTTGAACAGAGCTCATTTATTTAGGGACTAGGTATGTTATTTTGCCTGGCTCCCCCTCCCTTTCTTTTATATAAATGATACACAGGAATTTATTCAAGCCACTTAAAGAGTATATTTTTCTGAGAAGGGAGAATGCCTTTAGACACCTATAAATAGGAACTGTATTTTTCCTGTTCTGGAAACCAGCCTTTAATTAGTTGATGTGTATGTCTTGGGTTAGTATTTGTTGTCTGTTCAGCTCAAGTGATTTTGTGCTCTGTAAGAAAATGGAGATCGTTCTAGTAAGAGATTTGATTGATTTCTGCTTGTTACAGTCATTGAAATTTTAGTGCCATTCGTAGCTACTTGTTTTTATTTACTTTGTTTTCTTTCTCAATCCCAGCTTCATTAAAAATCTGTCTGTTTATTCGGTTGAAACTTTTAACATCCAAGTATGAGTACTTATTTTCACAAAATAGCTCCTGCTGAGTGTGCTTTGTGATTTATCATAAAAACACGTAAGACAGGACAGATCAAGGCTACATGTGTGAGGAGATGAAGCAATTCCTGGGAACATTAGAAGAGATTTTTATTTGCAAAACAAGTACCTATTTTTTTAATACATAATGGACAATTTTTAGATTTGGGTTGAAACACATCCTGAATCTTTTCGAATATATTGTAGAATATATTGTAGAATATATTGTAGAATATACCAGAATAACAAGAAAAAAGTGTAGACTTTTTAATATTTGATGATTGACAAATATTTGGGGTCTCTGAGCTTTCCGAGGGGAGTCCAGATTACACTGAAGTATGCTGGGAGAGTGTACTTATTGAAATTATTTTCATTCATACTAAATATTAGAAATTTACTTTTGTTATGGCAAATAACAAAATACACATTCTAGAAAATTTGAGTTTGTCTTTTAAGTACTTTTAAAAAACATCTTTTAAAAATATGGAGCTTCACATAGCATTTCAGTGGTTAAAGTTACAAAATTAAATGTCCGTGTAAGTGGCAATTTACCTAATCAATTAAAACAGGCCCTGAACTCTTGAATTATATTTCTAATATTAGAAAACTTAACTTTAAAAAAGCAGGCAGCAATTTTATGCTTCTGATCCATTTTGACACAGTGGCCAGTTGTATTAGTCCATTAGCAGTTAAGTTTTATTCTTCATAAAAAGCAATCCCAGGTAGACATTTAAACACAGATGCTCATAGATAGGAATTTCAAAGAGCCCTGCATATCTGTCTCCTACAGATAAACAATGTTGATAAGGCTACTATATATCAGTTGTTGATGAATGAAGACATAGGTCCTGAAGAGTAAATAAGGAATCATTTGAAGCCCATATAGGCATCAGTGCATATAATGCTTTTCTTGTTTAAAATTAAATAGGAGCCGGGCGTGGTGGCGCATGCTTGTAATCCCTGCACTTGGGAGGCTGAGACAGGAGGATCGTGAAGGTTCGAAGCCAGCCTCAGCTACTTAGTGAGGCTTTCAGCAACTTAGTGAGACCCTGATTCCAAATAAAATATAAAATAGGGCTGATATAAAATAGGGCTGGGAGTATAGCCCAGAGGTAGAAAGCCTCTGGGTTCCACCCCCCAGTACCACAAAAAAATAATAATAAAATTGAATAGGGGAGTTGGGGGGGGTCTCATCACCAGCACAAAGCTCCTCCTAGGCCTTTAAGTTGAGATGACTGGCTGAGAGTTTGGAGACTCACGTATATCTAAGACTTCGCCTTCTCGGAAGGATGGTGCTGACTCATGTAATGCCTTTCTTATAATATCAAGTAAGGCACCCTCGATGTAAGTGTTTTTGATGTTGATGATAATTGACATACATTAAATTTAGCTCAGAAATTAAGGCCTATTAGGAAAATGGCTCCTCATCACTTATCCTTACTTCTAAAGGATTTTTTTTTTTTTTGGTACATTGTGGAATATTTATTCTATTCTCCAGGCTCAATGTCGTGATCTCTCCTGACTGCTCTAATTGTGTTTCAATGAGATGGTACTAAATTGGGCAAAAGCTTGATAAAACTTTTCTCCCATTAGCTTTTTCAGCAGCTTCCTCTGTAAGCTTAAGTTTTGTTAAATTATTTTCTCAGGACTTTGTTAGGAGACATGAAACAAAAAGTAATCTTCAGGGCTGGAGTCTATCTAGCTTAGCATTTGCTTAGCATTTGCAAGGCCCTGGGGTTAGATCCTCAGAACCACGCACCACGCAGTCAAAAATTAAATAAGTAAATCTTAGGTTTCAATACAGTGCACATATAAAGCAATGGTTTATAATGTAACATCTCAATAAATTTGGCCACTAAGTGAATTTGCTCAGACAGCTAAATAATTTTGTCTTAACTTTCATTAAGCATCTTCCTGAACTAATAGGGGCTTAGGAGAATAATTCTGGCACAAATCTGAAAATAAAGGTATAAAGTTTTGACTTTGTGAAGTCTGAGGTCACTATGTTTTCTTATACAGTGATAAGACAATGAAATGACTTAGTAATAAAATTGTTTCTCTCATAATAAAGAAGTAAGTGAGCTGGTGTGGGGCACGTTCATAATCCCCATATTTGGGAAACTCAGACAGGAGGATTACAGGTTTGAGGCCAGCCTCAGCAATTTAGTGAATGTGTTTCAAAATTAAAAATAAAAAGGACTGATGGTATAATTCAGAGGTAGAATGCCCCTGGGTTCAATCCCCAGTACCACACACACACACACACACACACACACACACACACTAACACACACACACACACAGAAGTAAATGGAGACTGAGTTTATTTAAACCAGAGGATCTGAACAATGCCATTAAAATTGGATGCTAAAGAATTCAGTCTTATTATGAGGGTAATAAGAAAAACACATTAAAGCCTTGGTTGCAAAAAATAACTGGAAATTTAATTTTTACAGCTACCCTCTGTTTCACAGAAGTTCCAGCACAGAGGTGACTTTCCCAACATCATAAAATTAATAAGAGGGCTATAGTGTGCGAACTCAGGTCTATGGTACGTAAAAGCTGCCTGTCATAGGCTGGTGTGGTCCATGGATTTAGCTGTCAGTATCAAGACAAAGAAGAAATATTAAGACAGGGAAATCTTTCTCCTCCTATATCTTCTGATTGACTGTGTTAGGAAACTTAGCACAACCCAGAGGGTTACCATATTCTCTTCTCATAATTTTCTATACTTGCCCCAAAGATACAACAAATAGTACCTAAGTCCACACATTAATAGTGTGCTTGTAGTGCAAATGCATCTTTAAGACAACTCCTTAAGCCCCTACTTTTAAGAAGTTCTAGAACTCTCATTGCTTAGAGCACTCAGGAACAGTAGACAACAGGTGCTAGGGGATACGGATGCTAATATCCTATAGATTTTACTGTGAAAATGGTATGCGTGCAGCATTGGCCAGATTCCCACCTATTACGATTCTCACTGCTCTTCTTCCTGGGTGTATAATGTTTCTTAAATATTTTTACAGACTATAGTAATGCTGTAAGATAAACACTGGGTAGCACATGCTGTCCTAAAGGGTCTATATTTGTAAAGGGAAACTGAGAACAGTTTTATTCATCATGGACCTCTGCATATAGCAGCAGGGCCAGAATCTGGAAGAGTGAAAAATATTTTTTAAAATAAGGTATTTATGCCGGGTGTGGTGGCACACACTTGTAATCCCCGCTCTTGGGAGGTGGAAGCAGGACAGTCGTGCAGGTTCGAAGCCAGCCTGGCTGGCTTAAGAGACCCTGTTTCCAAATAAAATATAAAATAGGTGTGGGAGTGTAGCCTGAGATAGAAGGCCCCTGGGTTCCATCACCAGTACCACAAAAAAGGTATTTATAATATTTGTGATTTACATAGTCATCAGAATATTGTTCCTAAATGTCAGACAGTGTTTTGGTCCATGTCTAAAGATGCTGCAAGAAGTGTGGGATCTAGGAATTCATTACTTGAGTTAATTTGGGAGGGGGCTGATCAATGAATTATTAATGAAGTGAATGCTGAGAAGGTATAGAATAGGATCATGTTCCAAAGATCATCTTAAAAATATATACGACAAGCAGTTAGGAAGCTGCAACAGGAAGATCCCAGGTTTGAGGCCATCCTTAGCAAGTTAGCAAGATTCTTGGCAACTTAGGAAGATTCTGTTTTAAATTTTTAAAGGGCTAGGGAGGTAGGTCAGAGGTAGAATTGCTCCTGGGTTTAATCTCCAGTTACCAAAAAAAAAAAAAAAAAAAAAAGTACCTTACAACTGGGCAGAACTTGGGAAACTGAGATAGGAGGAGCACAGGTTTGAGGCCAGCTTGCAGTAACTTAGTAGATCCTGTTTCAAACTAAAAATAAAAATGGACTAGGAATGTAGCTCACTGGGAGAATACTTCTGGGTTCAGTCCCCAGTAAAACACACACACACACAGTACATTACTAATTTACTAATTGTACTAAAAGTTATGGGATTCTCATGTTTATAATTTTTATCTCATTTATACTGTGAACAGCATGCATTTTATTGTTCTAACTTTTCCATATTCTATCTTTCTTTCTTCTGCAGCCCAGACACACCCTTCTTTTCTAACTATAGAATAAAGTGTAAGCTAATACAACCTTAACCAGGTCTTACTGTGCTTGTCCTAGCAATTATTTTTAATTTTTATTCCTCAAGTTAGATTCTAATATGCTACATCTTTTCCTCTTTTTCTTTCTTTCTTTTTTTTTTTTTGCAGTACTTTGGCTAATGCAGAAAATCTTGTGCCAAGTAGGTTTGTAGACTAGATAAAAATGGGTCAAAAAGCACAGGAGTGATTGTGACTAACGTTATTTTTCTGCTACCTTAGTTAGATATATCGGTAGATCTATGTTAATTAAAGCAGCGATATTCAAATGTATGTTTTACTTACTGCTCTTGAAAGGCACAAATCAATGTTATCTAAATTTACACTATTCAAAATAATTCTATGTACTGTCAAGAAAGAATTGTATTTTTATTACAAATTCTTCATCCAGAGAACACATGTAAAAAGGTAGCTTTAGGAACAAATAAATGGGTTGTTTGTGAGTAAGATGCAGGATCGACAGAGGGTTCTCAATATATAAAGATTATCTTATATAAATATATAAGTCTGAACTTTAAATGACACAATAGAGAAATGAAAAATTGTAAAAAGAAATAGATAGCTAGAACTAAGAGGATGTTCTCAGCATTGATCATTAAAACTGAAATAAAAGCTGCCATGAGATATGTTGTATTTTTCACAGTGGCATAGATTTAAAAAATTGCTAATGTCACTGTCATATACTTTTGGCAGGAATATTAACTGGTGAATACTTCAAGGGGCATAATTTAGCCATATATATATATATATATGTCTATATATATATATATGGCTATATATATATATAGCCATATATATATATATATATATACATTTAATTTTGAAGCATATCATTTGATTTAAGAATTAACATTTGGGTTTCTTGGAATTTATTCTAAGTAAATAGTTGGGAAAATGCATGCAGACATTTTACACAGACATATACAGAAAGAGAATATAAGAGGGAGAGGGGAGAAGTAGAGGAAAATGCAAGAGAGAGTGAGAGAAAGAAATGCATACATACAAATACACAATGACTTATTTTTCCTTATTGGTATATTTTACTTCTATTATTTCATAAAATTCTTTTTAAACTTTTATTAATGCATTCAAAGTGGTAAAAATGCACATGCACAGGATGCTTGCTATATTTCCCTCTGCATGCACCCCACCCTTCCTCCTCCTCCTCCTCCTCCTCCTCCTCCTCCTCCTCCTCCTCCTCCTCCTCCTCCTCCTCCTTCTCCTCCTCCTCTTGTATATTAGTGAGATTGGTAGCAATACCTTCATATATTACTATAGCAGCATTTGAGCTGTTTGCTTTCCCCATCCTCTGTTTCCTCTCCCCATTTCCCTTCCCCCACCCCTTTCCACTCTCCTACTGGTATCTCTCTTTGTTTCTCTGAAGTCCCTAAGTTTCATGTTTTCTTTGTAACTTCCTTGAATTAGAGTAAAATAAGCAACCCTTGCCTTTCTGAGGCTGGATGATTTTATTTAGCATACTATTTTCATGTTTCATCAATTTTACTGCAAATGACATAATTTTGTACTCTATTATGGCTGAATAAAATTTCCTTGTGTGTATAAACCAAATTTCCATTGTCTGTTCAGCTGTCGATGCACACCTAGGTGGGTTCCATAACTTGTATGTTCTCAGTTGTGCTGCTATGAACATGGATATGTATGTGTCATAAACCATAATAAAAGATGGTGAGGATGTTGAGAAACAGGAACTCTTAAATACTGTTGATGAGACTGCAAGTTAGTACATCCTCTTTGGAGAGGAGTTCCTTAAAAGACTAGGAATGGAACCACCATATGACCCAGCTCTATGCCTCCTTTATACACAAGGACTTTTATCAGCATTATAACGGCAAAAGGACTCTTAGTGGCCAGCCAAATGGGGGATTGGTTAAATGAAGTATGCAGTTTAACATAATATTTGAAAGTATTGATTTAGCTCTGCATGATCTTCAATAATTACTAAAAAGAATTTAGGATATTTTAAGTAGAAAAATGAGTTCTAGAAGGTCACATATAATATGTTCCTAATTAACTTATGCATAGTGTATATTTGAATGAATTAAGTGTGAAAAAGCACACCCCAAGTGAACACATGATATATTTCTGGGTACACAGAGTTGGGAAGATTTTATCTATTTAATTGGCCTTTTGAAGAATGAGGAGTATGTGTTATTTGTGTATAAAAAAATGAAGAGACAGCCATGCAGCCTTGGTCATACAGTTATGTAATCCACTGTTTTCACCTCAAAAAAATTATATAAGACAAATATTTATCTTACTTGGGTAATAAAAGCCAAATAATGCAGATCTCTTTAGTGCAGGAGTGGTACTTTACCTGTTATGTTTGGTAGAGTGCTGACTACAGTCATACTGAAAGTCAACATTAAATTGAACAATAAATATGCAACGAAAACACTGCAAAATGAAGAGAGAAAAATTCAGAGTCTGAAAGAGATATTGAGATTTAAACAAAAAGCAAAGGCTATGTCTAAAAGCAGAGGATTCTCAGTGAACACTATCACATACAATATACCTTTGCCATTAATCTTATTATGTTACATTTTAGGGACATTAATGGGTGTTTTTTCTGGACTTTAAAAACATCTAACGGGCTTTCTCAACAATCAATTGGGTTCTATTTTAGTGTGTTTTTTAAAATAAATTTATTTGTTTAGAGTAAAGCAACTTAGCTACATGGTAAATCAAATCACATGAATAGCATGTTATGAGGAGTTAAAATCTCTCCCCCCACCAAGTCTCCCTGTCCAGAAGTAGCATACTCTTGACATGTTTGCTGGCTTTTAAAAATTAATACCTGTATTATCAGGTAACATGCCATTATTTATAATTTATCATTTTTATTTTACCCATTGACATCTTATAGTATAAAAACTTATCTCTTTTATAGTTGGTCTGTATACTTTTCTTGGTTCTTCTGGTATAGTTACATGACTATTTTTCATTTAGTACATTAAATACATATTGCTAACGTTAGAACCCCAGATTGCACTCTAGTATTATTTCTTCTCCTTTTATGCAAGTCTTTTTTTTCTTTTTTTGTGGCATTAAGGATTGAACTCAGAGACATTTTGTCACTGAACTACATCCCCAGTTCTTTTTATTTTTTATTTTGAGATAGCATTTTACTAAGTTATTGAGGTTGACCTTCAACCTGTAATCCTTCTGTTTCAGCCTCCTAAATACTGAGATTACAGGTGCATACAACATTCTTGAGTTTCTAGGATATAGTTTAAGGGAAGTAAATATATTTTCTGAACTCTTACCTATCTAAACATGTCCTTCTTCTGCCCTCATATTTGGCAGTTTGTATAGAATTCTCAATAAAATTATTTGCTCTCAGATTTGTGAAGACATTGTTATCGTCTACGATTCACTATTATTGAGTGGCCCAATCCACTTTTAACTGAGAATGTTAAAATTTTTTGGTTGTTAATTAAACATTTTTTCTGTTTCTTGTATTAACTGTCTATTCTCTTTCTTTCAAGATTTTCATTCTTCATTCATCAGATGATCCTTGGTTTTTCATATGTATCAAATTATGAGTACCGTTGGTCATGGTGCACATACCTGTAATCCCAGTACTTGGGAGACTGAGACAGGAGGATCACAGGTTTGAGGCCAGCTTCAGCAGCTTAGGTCCCTCACAACTTAGTGAGACCCTGTTTCAGAATAAAACATAAAATAGGTCTAAAGGTGTAGCTTAGAGGCAGAATGCTCCTAGGTTTAACCCTTAGTATCACAGGAAAGGAAGGAAGGAAGGAAGGGGAAGGGAAGGAAGGAAGAAAGAAAGAACGAACAAATGAACTGAGGGTTAATCAACAGCTGTGTGAGCAGGGATTGGTAGTCTTGTGCTTTCCTTACAGTTATGTGTATGGATGGAAATTGGCTTTTCTTTTTCCTACCTGCAGACATTTGTATATGCATGCCTTTTATCTGAAGCTGGCCTATTTCCTCTTAAAAGGATCCTCTGCTCTCATTGTAAGGTCAGACAACTCCACTGCTAAGGTTTCTGTGAAGAGACTGAGGATCATACCTCTGCCTTTCATCATGTCTAGTTCCCTCCAGTCTACTTTGCATGGGATAGTTCTAATATTTAGACGTTTAGCTTATTGCCCATTATTCTGTCCCAGACTTCTGCCATCTGCCTTACCTGGGGCCTCCAGTGTTTAGCCTCTTCAGGAAGGACTGGATGAGCTTTATTCTCATCCCCACATTGAATTCAGCTGTGGATTTTTCTCCTCATTTATTCCTCTCCAGTGTTGCTGGTCCCTTACTATTTCTCATATGGGTTAGGCACACTTCTGCCTCAGAGTCTGTGCATTTCCTGCCCCCTCTGCTTCGAATGTACTTAGCACGCGTACCACCCCAACAACCCCCAAATCCCATGAATTGGTATTACGTCAGGGTTGTGGGTTAGGAGTGACCGTTCTAGAATTGGCTGGGCTCCGCTGCATACATCTCATTTCAGATCAGGCTATCTGGGGTATGTGGTTTTCATGGTAGAGGGGGGAAAAAAAACTTGATGGGGAAAACAAACTTAGAAAGTGTGCTTAGAGCTTCGGTCTCGATAGGACACATTTCACATAAGCTCATCTGTGAGCTTCCACAGATCATGTCAGTGGCCAAGCCCACAGTTGATCAGGGAAAGGTAAGGAGACTGAGAGGAAAGAAGTAATCAGCTGCCTCCTCAATAGCCACGTGGCCCGACCTCTCATTCTAAGCCTTCCTTTGCTCAACGTGCCCTCTTTCTATGAGGCCTGCTTAATGTTTTCTTACCCTCCTACTTCCTTTTCTCCTTCCCCCACTTACTTTCCACTTCACACCACCTGACAGATTATCTGATTCACACATTGGATTAGTTAGGGCACATCCCTCAAGACATTCAAGGTGCCACGCAAAATTAACTATCACACACACACTTATTTCTCAGTTTTCTGTCTAGCCCAGTTAGACTGGCTGTGATCACCACGAATGCAGAAACATTCTGTTTTGTTTATTTCAATTTACTCAGTGCCTGAAATAGTGCCGAACACGAGAGAAGTGCTCAAAGTTACCTCTGGATCCCTTCTGTACTTTGACACATCCTCTGCCCTTTAGTCTATTATCATATCTTGGGCAGATTTTTATTTTTCAACAGTTTGTTGAAATCACTCATTCATGTGTATATTTGCTTTCATTCTCTTTGATTTTATTATTTACACCTTCATTTATTTTATTTTATTTTATATATATATTTTTTGCGGATCTGGGGATGGAACCCAGAGGCATTTGACCTCCGAGCTATAACCCCTGCCCAATTTTTTTAGTCTTTATTTTGAAATAGGGTCTCACTGAGTTGCGGAGGGCCTCACTAAGTAGCTGAGGCTGTCCACGAACCGTGATCCTCCAGTTTCAGCCTCCCAAATGCTGGGATTACAAGCGTGTGCCACCACACCCGGCCTTCATTATTATTTTAAAGGGTCTGAGAAGGGAAAGGCGATAAATAATCTTTTATCAAAGAAGCTATTTTTAAATAGAAATATGACTTCTTTTTCCAATATTGGGGATGGAACCCAGGGGCATTCTACCTCTGAGCTACACCCCCAGCCCTATTTTTTAGTCTATTTCTTGAAACAGGGTCTCACTGAGTTGCAAAGGGCCTCACTAAGCAGCTGAGGCAGTCTGTGAACTGTGATTTTCCCATCTCCTCCATGCCCAGCCACTTGTCCTTTATATTTTTATTTTTGAGACAGAATATTGCTAAGTTGCCCAGGCTGACCTCAAACTTATACTCCTTCACCTCAGCCTCTTCAGTAGTTGGGGTTACAGGCTTATATTACCACACCTGGCTCTGACTTATTAAATATTTATTAAATAAAGACTCTTGATTGTATGTGTTGATTCCTAGAAACTAACTACTGAATACAGGCTGTGTGTGTGTGTGTGTGTGTGTGTGTGTGTGTGTGTGTGTGTGTGTTACTAGGGATGGAACCCAGGGACATTCTATCTCCAAGCTACACCCCCAGCCCTATTTTTTTATTCTTTATTTTGAAATAAGGTCTCACTAAATTACAGAAGGCCTTACTAAGTGGCTGAGGCTGGCTGGGAGCCATGATACTCCTGGTTCAGCCTCCCAAATTCTGGGATTGTAAGGATGGGCAACCATGCCCAGCTCTGAATACAGGGTTGTTTGTTTGTTTGTTTGTTTGTTTTTTCAGTACTGGGGATGGAACCTGGGGCATTCTACCTCTGATTTACACCAACAGCCCTATTTTTTTTTATTCTTTATTTTAAAACAAGGTCTCACTGAGTTACAAAGGGCCTCACTAAGTAGCTGAGGCTGTCCGCTTACTGCGATCCTCCTGTCTCAACCTCCCGAATACTGGGATTACAAGCATGGGCCACCACACCCAGCTCTCCGAATACAGTTTTGATTGGGATTTTTAATAAAAGTCTCACAGAGTTAGGCCCTCTGTAAATTTCTCTGCATAGTAACTATTACCAGATGTGTTTAAATTAATGATGCTACCCTCCATAAATAGGTGATCCGTGTTTGTCCTTCATTTAAAAAAGTAATGTAATAGTCAGCTGAGTTAGTCCTCAAGCAGATGTGAAGGAAGAGGCCTTTATGGGATCAAAAGCATTTCCTATCCTGAATACATATGGCCTTTGTAATTTGTATTCAAAGCGCCTGTCTGCTATTTTGAGGATCGCTTCTAACCTTATAAATGCAAAAAGCAACTCCACTCCTTGTAGCTGTAGGCCAGCCTGGCCTGTCTATTACAATTATTTTTCATCAGCTATTCATCATTGCCTTAGACTGTGTTTCACTGAGTTGTTCCTGTGTTGTTTCCTACCTGCATGACCTGTGATCTCCCCAGCTTGAGTCTATACAGCAGATCCTGCGGTATCATGATGATATACATTCTTTACCAACTCAGCATGATGATATGCGGAGGGTAATCTTATTTCCGTTACTCATATGTGAGATTGATGAAACCTGCTTTCAGATTTTTATAATATGATCATCCTTATTTGTTGACAAGCACATCAGGACCCTTAGGGAGATATAAACTTGTGTCTATACCATCAATATTGGTCAAAACATTTTGAAATTCCTCTGTAGAATTACCTTTCGGTCCATCTTACGCACTACATTAAAACGGCCTGCTGTTATGTACTTGACTCTTCTTTCTAATTAGATAATGTTAATGCAGTGTGAGTGTCTAAATACACGAGCATTTTTCACTGCAAATAATGTATGTATATTTCCAAAATTAAATTCCATTCTGCAAAGATGAAAATCTGTACCACACTTAAAATTATGTGATACAGATCTTGGCACTGTTGCCTGGCATTCCAGAGTGCTGACTTTGAAAAGAAAATACTCATTTAAATGTCTCAATTATTAGACCTTTAAGAACACTTCTGTACCTCTTATTGCCTTGTTTGATTTTATTTTTATGCCCAACCTTACTTTCAGTCTCCTCTGACATTATCACTGACTTCATAAATCATTCCTTTGTTGACATCGTCATCCCGTGCTTACTGAAACATGCCTTCCATAACAAGGGGGAAGGAGGCAACCTGCAGGTTTCTTCTAGTTAAACCGAGGTATTAATTTTCTCTAAGGAAGAGTAGACATTGACTACGAAATAAACTTAAGAGATGGTGCCTGCCCCACACAGTAAAATCCCAGAGTGATGTTAGTGAAAGTGACCTGGGATATTGCTAATGGAGATAAATGCAACAGTTCTGATCTAGAAAGGGGCAGACGTTATGGAGACCTTGAGTAGCCTGAGTCAAGGAAATATTTTGACTGGGCACAGTCAGCACACTGCTGAACAGTTAGCACTCCATTCACTTTAGCTCTATGCATAAAACCTGGAACTGCCCATAACCTGTAGGGCACCTTGGGCTTTTTTTTTTCTTTTTTCTTTAGTACTAGGGATTGAACTCAGGGTCATTCTACCTCTGAGCTACTCCCCCAGCCCTTTTAGTTTTTATTTTTTAGTTTTTGGAATGGGGTCTCTCTAAGTTGCTGAGGGTATGGTTAATTTGCTGAGGCTGACCTCAAACCCATGCTCCTCCTGTCTCAGCCTCCCAGGTACTAGGATCATAGGTATACACCATCCTGCCCAGTTTGTTTTCTCTGTTTAAGATGATCACTGCTTTTGAAATTTTTTCAATTTGGAGATAAGATGGTATGGTTGAAAGTGCATGTTTGGGAATCAGTAAACCTGAAGTTTAATCTCCTCTTTACCTTGGGCTAAATTTCTCTATAAAGTGTGTTGAGTAGCATTTACATATCGGCATTAAATAATAGTGAGTAGAAAGAATATTTGTCATCATATACTGACCTAGCACACGGTAAGCTTAAAAATATCCCACTGTTTTTCTCTGCCTTCTTTATTATTTAATAAGATTTATCTGATGTGTGTGCATGCTCATGCAATCCATTAAGATTCATATGTTTCTATCTTATGTGTTGTCTTTAAATGAAAACTAGTCAAAAACTGAATGCGTGGTCTCAAATATTTTAAATTCTCGTTGAGATGCATTATAAACACAGGTACTCCAAGTGTATTTGCACAGTGTAGTTAAATGAACTGATAGATATTGTACATAACTTTTAGGTACAACTAAAGATTAAAGAATGGTCAGGTTTTAAGAAGTGTGGAGGAAGCAACTTTATAGCTTGATACTAAAACCTTCCGTGAAAGAGGTCTAAGGCAGCTTTTTGAACTTCTTTAAATATGTTTAATAGTACTTAATTGATTAGTTGGATGGTTTTTCTTGATCATTGGCCTTTATTGTCCTGATAGTAGTGGATGTGGTCTTGTTAAAATTATCCATTTAATCTTAATACTGTGGAACATCTTTATCTGTCAAACTCATGATCCATAAAGCCTCTTTTGAAGTCAGGTTGCATATTGCAAAAAGTAGAGCTCTAAAGTAGGTCACAGTCCTAAGAGAGACACTGGAATCAACATCTGAAATTGAAAAGCTATTCTCCATTCGTATTAAGTTTTTAGGTTATCACTAAGAAAAAAAGCACACTAAAATTAGATGAAATAAAGGAAGCCCAAGTTATTCAAAATGTAGAGACTATGGAATGAATGCTTAAATTTTTCTTTGTCTTTTTCCTCCATCCATATGTCTAAAATTGGAAGGCATGAGGTGTCCATGATGTCTGAGAATTGATGAGCTTCACTGTTTTTCCCCCTCTGGTACCATTCTCTGGTGCCTTCTTCTTGTGCCAGAACCTCATTGCTGAGTGTCTCTTAAAATCAGTAAATGGACTTATGAGTTGCAGAACAGAACCAGCCCCTTAGTTTGATTTTGCAAGGTCCGTCCTTTCATAGGCCATTGTAGCAGCTTTTTATAAAAATCAGTGTAAGCAATGGGTTTCCTTAATTCAGTCTTGTCAAAGAAGCTGATAAAGCATGAAGTTCAAAAAGACTATTTCTTCGTAGAAGGAAAAATACACAGTAAATTACTAATATTTCATCTTTTTAATTGGAGAAGTTTTGGAAACAGGCTTATAAGTTTTCATTTTGTAAATGGAGATTCCTTGTAGAAGACTTAATATAGTATCTAGCAAAACCCTCATTTAAAAAATATCGGCTTCCAAGCTCATTTCCTCAAAGTCTAATGTACAGTTATTGTCGTTTCCTCTGGAAAGTTATGGCAAATAGAGATTTATCTTGGAAGTGAATTGCTTTAATATCTTCTGTTATATTCATATACTTAAATTGTGAATACATTTGTAGTTTAAATTTCAGTTTGAACATAGAAGGCAGGGCTTGTTTGAATCCTGAGGCAGATGGTTCCTATCTCCTGAGCCTCTGGCATCAGCTTTGCTGGGTTAGAACCCTTGTTCTATCACCAACTAGCTGGGTCACTTGAAATGGTTTATTAAAGCCTAGCAGATCTATTTTCTTTGTGTAAAATGGGATTGATGCTACTTACTTCTTTGAGCTGTTAGGAGAACAACATGTCACCTGAAACACTGACAGTGCCAATTCATGGTAAATGTTCACCATCATTGTTATTATTGACAATATTTGAAAGGCTAGCTTTTGTTTGTTAATTATTAATTTTGTAGGGTAGATACTATGAACTATGATGTCAGATATTCAAAACAAATTTTTTTTTCATTTGGGGATTTGCAAAATAGTATAGAGCTTTTGTTAAAGTTACTATTCCTCTATGAGTTTGCTCTGTTGTGATTATGGTGGTATACATTTTATTGGGCAGTTCACTTAGCACCAATAATACGATACTTGTAGATTAGGTGATAACTCTTTGAACTGACTTGCCATCAAATGCCAGATTACCATTTTGTAATCATGATCACTGTCATTTTTATGCTTACTTCACAAAGTATTTTCTTTATAACTAATCAGTATAGTTGGCTTTGAAATATGCAGTTGAATAATGAATGATGCAACAGGATCCCTTTTCTCTAATATATTTTATGTTAGTATATCCTAATATACTATATATTGAGCCACCTTATAGTAATCAGTTTATAACTGTCAGATTTTGTGCAATTGAATAAGAAATGATGCAGTGAGGGTCTTTCTTCTTTCCTTTGAATCAAAGTGACAACCTAACTTAGACTTTCAATTAAGCTTTCCAGCTTCCTACCTGTGTTCTTGTATTGGTTTCTTAGGTTGGAACATTTTCTCTGCATGGACAGAAACAGTTGATAAACTCAACTCCAACAGAGAAATAAATTACATGCCAGCTATAATGAGACATCAACGTCCAGTAAATTTTCTTCTTGCTTGTAAAAATGTGGCAGTATAAAGTAAGAGTCAATAATTATTTATTGTTAATTCCCTAATGTTGGCTTCTGATGCACATGTAAATTGTGATGTGACTAAATTGAACAGAATTATCAGTTATTTAACATGCTTACTCTGCTGCGCATGGATGAAAATGACTGTGATGATCTAGCAGGGATCCTTTGTGTTTGAATGTACATGAAGGTACCCATTTGCAGCCTAGTGAAAATGCGTCTCTTGCTGAATTTAATGAAAATTACCTTTGCTGACAGCTAGCCTGAGACTCAGATGGTCACTGTATCCTCAGATGTGTTTAACTCTGTTTCAGTTGGTGCCAGCTTTTTCGGTTAATAATTTCTAGCTATGGATTCTTGTGGGAGTTCCAATGTCTGTTTTAAGCTGTTTTGCCTTGCTTAACAAAAATAGTATAATAAGCACTATAGAATGCTTGCTTTGCTTCATTGACATTTTTTTCATTACTGAGTATTTTCTTGCACATTTATGTGATGCTCAAGTGATCTGCAAACCATACTTGTAAATAATTATTTTCCTGTCTTCTAAGATATTTTAAGGAAAGCATTATATGGAATTTTATTTTCACATGCATAATTCATTTCAATAATTGTCAGAATAATTGAATGTCTCACTTGAACAAATACCATGTCTAAAAGCAAAAAAGGTTGGAATTAAATCAATGAGGGAGTGGAAAATAAAATACTTAACATAGAGAGATATGGATATATTGTTTGTGCTTCAGATCTAAGATAATTTTTGCTCCCGAATCACAAGGTATAAACATTTGAAACAAAAATACAAATCTGCCAGTTAAGACCTTAGTTGCATTTCTATCAAATTGTATAATTTTTTTAAAAAAACATCTCTCCTAGCTATGTTTTATTTTCTTTTAATTTTTGTGCTGGGGAGTGAACCCAAGAGCATTCTACCTCCAAGTTATACCTCCTGCCCTTTATATATTTTTTTATTTTGAAAAAGGGCCTCGCTGAGTTGCAGAGAGTCTAAGTTGTGGGGCTGGCCTTGAACCTGTGATCTTTCTGTGTCAGCCTCATAAGTACCTGGGATTACAGGTGTGTGCTGCTTCCCCTAACCGTCCACTCCCCAGTTCATCGCCACCGCCATAGCCCAGTCCTTCCAAATGCATTACTCTTGTCTTTTCTGATTTTAAAAAAGGTCAGATTAATTTATATTCTTTCATAGATTATTATGTTTAGAAAATTACATAAATATCCTTACTGGCTTTGCCAAAATTGTTAGGCCCCTGACTGCTCTTTACCCAGGGTATTTCTCCTGGCTGTGTTTGTAGCAAGAAACTTTGAATGATGAGGTATTAGCTAAGATCAGGCTTCTTACTTTGTTATCTCATAACGGTACTTGAGAAATCAGTGAATTTCCAGTGGCAGTGGTCCTCAGCTCTGACCAGCCCATTCTGTTAACAGCATCCATTTGGCCCTATGGGATTCTGGAGCCCAAAAAAAAAAAAAAAATCAGTCTCATGTCTTCTAGCAATATTCATGACAACATAGGCTAACTTATCAGATTGTAATTAGAATAAAATCACATTCTAGGCCAGAAAATCATGGGAAGATAGAAATTATTATATAAATTAATATAAAGAAATGTGTTTTGAACCTTTTAAATCAACCCACTGAGGGTACCACTGTCCTGAACATACTGAACATGTAATTAGGCATAAGTCTCTACTTATTATGCTTTACAGAGCACAGTTTTCATAGAATCATGGTAGCAGTGTAGTAACAGTAATTGGTAATTTCTTGGAATTATGTTGGGAAGACTTAAAAATAGGCTGATCTTTTCTGATTCAACTGAAAAAAAAATGAGTAGAGAATATATTTAACTTTGACTTTCTTCCTGGGAGGCTTCTGAAGAGAACTTTAGTGTGGTATTGCCTTGTTTGTTTATCTACCTTAGTCTATGTCTTTTATTTTATTCATTTTATTTAAACGTCTTTTTAACTTTCATTTTCACTGCAATTTTGAGACTGTAGCACTAGTAAATGTGGAACAAAAGCAGTCACATATATTTTTAAATTGCTTAACTTTTTTAAACTCCAGGCTTAAAAGATAAAGGAAATTAGAAAAATAGAAATAAATGACATATGGCCTCTGAAGGATTCATTAGAAAAGGTGTTTATCGATCAGCCAATAATTGTCAGGTCCTTTTAAAGTGCTATTACATGCCTTATATCATTAAATATCCTGACAATCTACAAGTTAAGTAGTATTGGAACAATAAAATAAACTATTATATAATGAAACTGAGTAAACTTAAGTAACTAGCCAAAGTTCATGTTTTAGGTGGCAAAGATTATAACCCAGGTGGATTACCTATCAATACCAAAGGCTCTATTCTCATCTTCTATGATATTCATGGTAAAAGAAGATTTGGGAGAGGCTTTTGTTTGGGGTACTGGGTATTGAACAGGGGTGCTCTATCACCAAGCTACGGCCCCATCTCTTTTTGTTTTGAGACAGGGTCTTGCTAACTTGCCCAGGCTGGCTTTGAACTCATGATCCTCCCACCTCTTCTACCTCTCCAGTCACTGAGATTACAGGCATGCACCATTGTGCACTGCTGGTAGAGACTATTTTGCGTTCAGCAATAAAATAGCACCTAGTTTTTCGATCTTCTAGCCATTTCCACTCTCTGGCATGTAGGTACAGATATACAGCCCATGGACTATGAGCAGAAGTGACATGTCAGGCCAAAAGTATGCCCACCAGGTCACAAGTGTGCCTTCCCCATCTTCTTTTTTTCCATTTACTTGTTAAGAGACTGAAAGCATCGTGGAAAAGGACAGATTTACAAGGTAGGAGAAGCCTGGGTTTAAGTCCCCACATGGAAAGGCACCAAATCCCAACATTGGACTCATGTTAGATGAAACATTTAACATGCCATATCACTTATATAACAGGGTTTATATGTCATGGAAGCTCACAGTACCTTACTGATATAGATCTACATAACCAAGTGTTACCACTAGGAGCTTTGGGAAATTTTAAATATTGATGGAATCATGATGGCATTAGTTATTTTGGAGACTTCTGAAATATTTCACTATTACCCTAAATATGTGAAAGAGCAAGTACTCTTATTGCCTTTATGAAAAGAGAAAGTATGAACATATTGGGAGTGGTGTCAAGATAGTCATAACCTGGTCCTTGACCTACCGCTTTTTAATTTGGGGCAAATGACTTAATTAATGTCTATGGGCTGCAGATTCCTAAAATGTCACGTGAAACAATCTAACCTTTCTAGGGTTGCAGTAAAATTGCTAAATAATAGTGTGCAGAAACAGAATGTTTGTTAATCCTTCATAAGAGAACTAGTGTCCGGTTTATGTCTCTATACTGGTACTATTTTAGTACATAAGACATGTTGGTAAATATTGAATGTATTTCTAGTGGAATTAAAACATGACATCCTTTGAGAAAACATTCTGACATTTTGGGTCAAAATCCATAAGTGTATTTATTCTACTTAGCCCAATCTTAGTATTAAGGATTATTTATGAATAATACAAATAAAAGAAGAAGAAAGCTAAGGGAAACAGACTCGGCATTTAACTGAAATGGAGTGATTTAGCAGTGTATGGTAGACTTGCTCGCTGAAAAGTTTTCCTGCCATTAAAAAGCAAGTAACAAAAACCATATTCACATTCTGGATGTGTACACTGGAAAACTAGATGAAATGTAAAGTATAAAATGTAGCTATGTTTTTATTAAAAGTATGGAAAAGTTAAATGTACACTTAGCAAATAATAAGAGAACATACGTAGAAAATTGAAAACAGATTAACATGTTAGTGATAGAATTGTGGAATTAATTTTTCCCCAGAAAATGATCTTGTACACATTCCACCTTTCCCTCTGCCTCTTAGAAAGTCCAAGACTTCTCTGTGTGGCCCTTTGTGGGGTGGCAGTCCACTTTTTCTTGGGAACTATGAGTAACAAGACATCTTTTCAAAGACATCTTGTAATCTATTGGCCTTTCTATACCTCAGAATTTCCATCAGTAGACTGTATTTTGAGACTAGCTGATGTGAAAATACATTTAATGTTTGACCTTGCTGTAGCTTAAATATGATTTGTCCCCCAAGGGCTCATGTGTTAGAGGCCAAGTCCTCACATTGGTAGTGTTGAATTTGTATGGAACCATTAAGCGGGGTCTACTGGGAAGTCCTTATATCATAGAGGGTCTTCCCTTTGAAAGTGAGGACGTTTTCATGGGATCTCTGAGTTAGTTGTTTTATTAACAAGAGCAAATAGTTTCTTTTTTCTTTCTTTCTTTCTTTCCTTTCTTTCTTTCTTCTTTTCTCTCTCTCTCTCTTCTTCTTTCCTTCTTTGTTTCTTTAGCGGGTCTGGGGATGGAACCCACGGGCAGTCGACCTCCAAGCTACACCCCGTGCCATATTTTTATTCTTTATTTTGAAACAAGGTTTCACTAAGTTGGGGAAGGCCTCACTAAGTAGCTGAGGCTGTCCGTGAACTGCGATCTTCTGGTCTCAGCCTCCCATTGCTGGGGTTACAAGCGTGCGCCACCACGCCCGGCTGAGCCAATTGTTTTTAATCCTCCAAATCACTCTTGTTTTCTATCCAGTGATAGAATCTCTTCCTCTTATGCATATTCCTGCTATAAGGCTATCACCAGAGACCAATCAAATGGGGCTGCCTAATTTTAGACTTTCACCCTCCAGAATTGTGAAATATATAAGCCTCTTTTTTTCAGATATTTAGGTATTCAGGTATTTACCCAGCTTCTGGCTTTTTGTTATAGTAATAGATAACTGACTAATACAAGCCCTATACAAAGATATAATTTTTTATTTCACAGAATAAGAGCCTCTTCTTTTTGTGATATACTCTGTTAATTTCTGTCTATACCATCATTTTGTTTCACTTATCAATATGTGTTATAAACCAATAAATTGAATTCATGAACCATTAATAGGTTACAACTTACTCTTTGGTGGGGGGAAACCAGTTAATAGCATTAAAAATCGCTAGATTAAAGAATATTTAGAAGTCATGGATAGAGTGATGGTAGTTGAAGCTATGGGACATTTTCTAAGGGCCAAAATGGAGAAAAGAAACTTCTCCAGATCGTAGCTTTATAGAATACCAAACATTAAAAAGAATTGAAATTAATAGAGGAGAGGAGATAGCCAAACAAGTGATAAGACAGTAATTTTGAGAAGCAAGCAAAGAAATGACATTTCAAAAAGGAAATACTCCACAGCAGCAAATGCCAATGGCCGGAGGTAACGTGGAGAATAGCAAGGCTGGATCTGTCATTTCAGATCTCACCAATGGTGGAAAAAATGAACAAGAAAGGAGGAATGGGAGGCAAAGTAGTTAAGATTTCTTTTTGAGAATATGGCCCTAAAAGAAAAATATGTACACATGAATGATGGTAGCCAAGAGAGGCAATAGCTACGGAGAGCAGAAAAGGGATCCAGTGAAACCTTTGGAGTAGGTTGGTTTGTTAGGTCGTGTGTTAGAGACTGAATCAATGCTGAATTACTTTTTAAAAATGAATATAGGGAATTCAAAAGGAAATAGATGAGAGAGAGCAACAAGTAAAAAATTAATAGAAACAATTAAAGTAAGAATACAACCATATTATATATTTAACTTAGAAATGGACAACCTAGAAACTAATAGCAAGAAGCATATGTGTATGTATAAATACATATTTATATATTTTACTAATGTTATTAGTTAATATTATATGTAATCACCATATTTCTAAATTTTATTAGTAAATACATGTCAGATATTTTGAGGAGACTTGCTAAATATAAACTTTGTTAAGCATAGGAGTAAGGCTTAATGGAGGGACTGTAGACTTTCTGAAATATATGTTCTTAGTACATATTTCAGATAATTTAGAATCAGTTGCCTAGGAGAAAAAGAATAAATTACTACTGTGAGTTAGTTAAAATTCTGTGGGTTTATGATATTCTTATGTGTGTCACAATAAAAGTTTAGTCTACTGTTTTAGACGGTTAAATAGAACTTGCTACATAAATTTCTCCACATTTGAAACAAAAATATTTTGTGATTCCACACCCAGCTCTAAGAAGTAATTTTGTAGTGGTTACACTTGCACCGTGCATTAATCTTCAGTTTAAAGGTTTACCATGCAAAAAGTTTATTGTTGACTCAAGGAGAAAAGCATGTCAGTGTGGAAATCTAACATGATACTATTCAGTTCATCACAAATTTAAGTTTACTGTTAGTCAGCAGTGATCCTGGCTAACGTTGACTAAAAATTTCAAACTGATTTGTTGTGGGAGAATGGAATAGTAAAGTAATGTGAGCTCATGAAGTTGCACTGGATTTTGAGCCAGGAACTATGAATTCTGTGAAACTTCAAGAAAGTCGGCTCTTATTTTGAAATGGAACTGAAAATAACTCTTCTTCCTATCTCGCAGGCTTGTGATTATTATTCAGTGAGATAATGAGCGTAGAAATACTATACTAAGTAAAAATGGTAAGTGGGTAGTACCAGGATTGCCATGATTAGATGCATTCAAAGCACTTACTGTCAGATTTGTCTAAAACACCAAGTCCCAGGGTCCTTTGGCTCCTCCCATCCCTGAATCCCAGTCCCAGGGTCCTTTGGCTCCTCCCATCCCTGAATCCCAGTGTTACAGTTATTACCCATTAAGTAGGTCCCGACCTCATAGCCAAGTGGACTGTTTACTAAGGCTCTGTTTTAGTGGAACGGACTTGTTTAGAGGTGGCTGTGCTTTCCCTATGGTGTCTTAGTGATGAGAACTTTTTTTGTTTTGGTGGTACTGGAGTTCCTGGAAGCCCTTCTACCTTAGGGCTACACTCCCAGAGCTAATTTATATATTTTTTATTTGGAAACAGGGTCTCTTAAACGAGCGTGGCTGGCTTAGAACCTGCGCAATTCTCCCCTCTCCGCCTCCCAAGCGCGGGGATTACAAGCATGAGCCACCACGCCCGGCGTGATGGGAACATTTTACAGGTCTCTTTGAGCATTACTTTTTAACGTCTGTGATGTGTAAACATAGAATGTTTTAAAGACTTAATGCATATCACAGAAAAAAAACCTGAAAGTGAGTTCTGGGGTTTTCTAGGTTCATCTTTGGAGTGAGAATAAGTACATTTTATATCAGCAAAAATAAAAAAAACAGGTAATCCTATTAGTTTTTTAAAATATAAGGTAGTAATTGATCTTTAGGGTTTTTTTTAATTTTTTATTGAACATAAAATGATATACATTTAAACTATACTTGGTGTCCTCTCCCCCCTGCCCCTGTTTTCCCTTCCCCCTTCCCACCAATGATTGTCCAGGGTAACCATGCCATATTCATAATTTTACACATATTTGATGTAGACCCTCATTAATCAAGTTCAGTCTTCCTCCTCCCCTATCTTTCCATTCAAGCTTTGCTGGTATTTCCCCTCCATTACCTGGAGTCCCACTGGTATCCTCTATGTTTCCTAGTTTGGGCATATTAGAGGTAACATATGTACCTTCTTCTGTGCTTGGCTAATCTCACTTAACATAATGCACTGCAGGACTTTCCATCTTCTTGCAAATGATATTATTTTGTTCTTCTTTATGGCTGAGTAGAATTCCATTGTGTGTATTTCCCAGAGTTTTGCAATCCATTCATCTGTTGATGGGGACCTGGGTTGGTTCCATATTTTGGCTATTACAAATTGTGCTGCTATGAACATAGGTATGCATATGTTGCTATAGTTCTCGATCTTTAGGTTTTTAAGGGGGAAAAGAATCTGGAGAATAAAAACTACATTTTAAAAGAACTTCTTCCAACATTTTATTATTTATTTATTTATTTATTTATTTATTTATTTATTTATTGCAGTACTGGGGATGGAATCCAGGGACATTCTACCTTCAAGCTATACCCCAGCACTATTTTTAATTCTTTATTTTGAAACAGAGTCTCACTAAAGTTGTGGAAGACCTAATTAGGTAGCTGAGGCTGGCTGCGAACCACGATCCTCGTATCTCAGCCTCCTGAATGCTGGGATTATAAGCGTGCACCAACATATTAAACTCATAGTCAGAAGCAAAGATATGTCCAACCCCAGCCAATCAGTGTGTAAAAACCAAGATGGATGAATTTTTGGGAGCTGAAAAAAACAGAATTTAAAACTAAAGAGGCTTCCAATATGTCATGATTTTTGGAAATCTTAGAGTTTCATAGTAGCATTGAAATCCAACAGAATCTTCTTTCTCTTTTCTGTAGTCTCTAAATTATTCTATTTTTAAAAATAAAGTTTTCATGACATAATAAACTAGTAACCAACATAATGCAGGTTTTGGAGAAGAGTGTGAAGCTTAGCCAGTTTGTATCCTTCATTTGCATTCCTAAACATTTGTCTTCAATCATTTCAAAGCATGGGCTGCAAATATCCATTGCACTGTGAAAATTTGAAATCCTATCAATGCATATGGAACGAATTTAGAAGTACATAACTCACAAGAGAAAGCACATGCTAATCCACATGGAAACAAATACAAGTAATACCTTGTCCAAATGAGCAACCTGCCTCTGCTTGGGTTTATCAGCACCATGAAGAGTTCTCGGGTCCTCTTTCCTCTGAACCCTCTCTCCCTTTTCTTTTTTTTTTATACTGAAGACTGGGAAGCCCCCACCCTATAAGCATAGACCTAGATTAAAAAAAAAAAAGTGCATGGCATGGTTGCATGCCTAATCCCAGTAGTTGGGAGGCTGAGAATTGAGGATTGAAGGTTCATAGCCAGTGTTAGCAACTTAGTAAGGCTGTAAGCAACTTAGTGAAACTCTGTTTCCACGTAAAAAATAATATCAGGCTGGGGGTGTAGCTTGAAGGTTTAATGCCCATGAGCTCAATTTCTGCAAAACACACACACACACACACACACACACACACACACACACACACGGGGGGGTGTGAGGCAGAGTATCTACTAAATTACTTGTGCCTCATAGTAATATAATTTCCTGAGAACCTTATTTGAATGAGGTACACTTCTGGAAACACATGAATTATCAGTAAACACACAAATTATCAGGAAACACTGTGAATATACTAGGTGATTGTGTTAGGCAGAATTTTAAGATGTTCCCCAAGATTCCCACCCCTTGGGTTACCCATTCTATATCAAGCCCTGTGAGTGGAATCAATGAGTATGACTGAATATCCTATGGATATCTTACATTATGTGGTAAAGGAGTGTTGCAGGTATAATTAATGTTTCTAATCAATTGATTGTGCATTAATGTACTAGGAGGTTATCCTGGGTGGGCCTGATGTAATAAGGACAGTTCCTAAAGGAGAGAAGCAGCAGCAACAGTTGCTCTCATTTACACTCAAGGGAAAAGCTGGGCGTGGTGGCGCACGCTTGTAATCCCCGCGCTTGGGAGGCTGAGACAGGAGGATTGCAAGTTTGAAACCAGCCTCAGATACGTTAGTGAGGCTCTCAGCAACTTAGTGAGACGCTGTTTCCAAATAAACTATAAAATAAGTCTAAGAGTGTAGCCTAGAGGTAGAAAGCCCCTGGGTTCCATCCCAGTACCATAAAAAAAAAAAATAAATTTAGACTCAAGGAAAAGCAACAAATTGAGGGCCTCAGTCCTGTTGCTGCAAAAAACTGAATTCTGCCAGCAACAGGTTGGAAGGAGATCCCAGCCTCTGAATGAGAACCATAACTCAACTGACACCTTAATTTCAACCTAGTAAGACCCCAGATAGAGGACTCCTTTAGTCCATGGCGGGGCCATCCTGATCCCTATAAACTGGAAGATAATACATTTGCTGTTTTAAACCACAAACATGAAATAATAACTCATTACTCATCAGTGGAAACTTATACAGTGACGGAGAATGTAAAGTCAAAGACGACGCGAGGACCCCAAACCTACTCAGAAAAACAACTCTTACTAACTGCCATTGATTCAGTACCTGTTATGTTCTGTGCATTCTACTGGAAGTTTTCTTTCATCCTCCCTGCATGTTTTGTGAGGATTATAATTTTTTTTTGTGGTACTGGGGGTAAAACCCAGGGGCTTTTCTACCTCTGGGGTACACTCCCAGACCTATTTTATATTTTATTTGGAAACAGGGTCTCACTAAATTGCTGAGAGCCTCACTAAGTAGCTGAGGCTGGCGTCGAACCCGTGCGATCCTCCTGTCTCAGCCTCCCAAGTGCTGGGATTACAAGCGTGCACCACCACACCCGGCTGAGGAATATGGACTCAGTAAAATATTGAGATTTATTCAAGTTCCTTCCCAGATCCTCTACTGCACTGCCCAGGAGTGCCATAGCCCCTAGCCACATGTGGCAGTTATGTGGCTAGGTTGAGTTGTAGTGAACTTAACTGTGAAATAAAAACTTCATTTTGAAGCTTTTGGTGCCAAAAAAGAGTACAAAATATATTGATTGTTTTTATGTATCAATTCCATGATAAAATGATATTCTGCATATATTAGACTAAGTAGACTATATTTCACTTATTTTACTTTTTATGTAGTTATTAATAAAATGATATGTGTGGATCACACAGATTGCTGTGGGATAGAGGAGAATTTGAAAAATACGAAGGATGATGAAACTCCTATCCCACTACTCAGAAATATTGTTAATATTTTTATGTATTAACTCCCTGTTATTTTTAAGACATAATATTTTTGCATCTTCTACAGTTTTTTATAGTATGTCAGGAAACACTTATAGGAGAAAGAAAAAAAAACGCCAGGAGGGTTTAAAATATTTGCCTCAGGGACTGGGGCTATAGTTCAGTGATATAACACTTCTCTAGCAGGCACAAGGGTTTTATTTCTAGTAACACACACACACACACACACACACACACACACACACACACACACACACACACACAATTGCCTCAGATGTTACATTAGTTAAGTGAAAGAGCTAAAATCTAATTCCTTGTTTTTCTGACTCCAAATCTGTTTGCCTCCAAAACCCATGTACTTTCTATTATAATACTTCTCCTAAAAAATCTTTGCAATAAATATTAGAAGATTATTCATACTATTACATTATAGAAATTATTAAGCTGACAAAGCAAATTTGAAAGGACCTGAAGTTTTACATTTTTATAAATAGTTTTGTTTAGAGGGACCTGGCATTTTAGAATTTCTATGTAGTTACTAGTAATTATGGGATTGATTATAATTTTTTTCTAGGACGTATTCAAAAAGTATAGGTGGGCAGATATAATTTGGCTGTTAATGCTAGCAATTATTGTGAGGTATGTATAGAATCAAGCAAATATCTGCTTTAGAGATAATTCTTTGAAAATAAAGCTTAAAAGGAAAAAAAATTAAAGGCATACAGATAGAACTAAAATTGCCTTTGTTAGCAGACTACATGATCTGATGATAGGAAATCCAAAGGAATTTTAAGAGAAAGTATCTTTAGAATTAACAAGAGTTGAGTGAGGTCACAGGATATAACATCAATATACCAAAATTGTGTTTCTACTTTCTCGCAGCAAATGATATGAAGCCAAAATTAAGGCCATCAGTATTAAACCTACTTGTGGATAGCAAGTTTATTTCCACCACGGGCAAATACAATTCTTTGGTGTATAGATGACACCAAAGGTTTGTATTTAGAGTGTCTTACACCTCAAATTAAAATATTTCTCACTCCTTTGGTTTCAGAGATAGATTGATTTTGCTAAGTTCGAATATTTATTTCTGAATTTAACTGGGAATAACTTGTTTCACATACTTGCTTTTTTGATAAATTAAATACAAGAAAAGTTTGCATTAATTTATTTTGCTAAGTATATGAACCAACATGACAGTTCACTGCTGCTGTTTATTGCATAACAGATGTTGGCATTTCAAAATAAACAAAAACTTTCCCCCCTAGAAGTGAATTTCCTTCCTTATGAATCAGTTTTGGACAAGTTAATATAGGCTTATGTCTTCTAGAGAGTGTACAACTTATTATTTTTATAACAAAATGGCTTAAAAGAAAAATAATTATAGTACCATGGAATTCATGCATCAGCTCTTTCCGTCTCTCATGGGCCATAGTTCTAATTATTTTTTCTAATGGTAATTGATAACCAGGTGAATTCCCTTGCTGTTGCAGCATTATAGAATTTTTTTGCTCTTAGGTTTCTGGGGAATAATAGAAAATCTCTGAGTTCAAATCTGTGTCAGAGTGATGTGCTCCTTCTGTCCATAAATAATAACTTTGTACAGCAGCTCATTAAAGGTGGCTTTCATTTTTTAATTTCAGATTTGCATCAGAAAGGTAATGACAGTTCATTAGTGCTCAAAGTCTCTAAAACTTAGAAAATATATTTTACAACTCAAGGTTAAATAGGTCATCATCAGTTATGAAAGGAAGCATCATGCATTCAGTAGACTGTTTCACATATTTCAAAGTGTTATCTCTTGCAGGAACACACAACTCTCCATTCTTCAGAAAAGTGACATGATGATAGGAAGATCTATATTATCTTATCCTTTAATATATGTATAAAGAATTGGCTGTGCAGACTTTTCCTGAGGGAGAATTTCACACCGAATCTAGTCGTTGTCTTTGATATTAAAGCATTTGATGAAAAGGATTGTACAGTTATAAATTATCATGCTTTGTGTGTGATTTTGCAACAATACTTTTTCCACACTGCTATATTTGCATGGAGAGTTTTAATTAAGAGATAACTGTCACCACGGGTTGGCTGCAGAAGGCTACAATCTCCAGCAGAGAGATAAATGCCAGTGCCAAGTCCTACAGGTTGGGTAGCAAATAGGGGGTCCGTAATGCAAAATGGGCTTGAAATTAAAAGCAGACATCTCTTTTTCTAACTAAATGAATAATATAAAAACTAAAAAAATATGTCACTTGTTTCTAAATAATTTCTTATCTCTTTTAATGCCTTTGAAAGTATCCTGAATGTTGCTAGGATTTTTTTTTTTTACTTTTAGCACTTGATTTGTTCTTCAAAGCTGCATATTAATTTTTAACCTGGAAAGTTACAGCCCATGACAATTTTATTTTTTCTGCGTTTTCACCAATTTTTATTAGAGTCAGGATTTTCCTTCCATGCTCAAAATAGAATTTTTCTTACAAAGTAACTTAAATCAAAGAGAAAATATTTTTAAATTTACTCCGTAGAAAAATTGCTCAGAAAAGAGAATCATAGGAAGTTTTAACAAAGATCAGCTTTGAAAAACTAGTGGTTATGAATATTTTATTATAATAAAAAACTGAAATTTAAATAATTCAATATTATTTATTTATCCAGCCTATTATTCTATTTCCAGGTTCATTTTAAGTAAGACTTAATTGAGACTTCCTATCTCAAATCAGATATTCAGATAGATAATTTTGATCAACTCCCTGTTCCTTTCTGGCTTTTACCCTGTTGACCAAGTAATGATTTATGTTTTGCCCTCGATTGTTTTAGCCAATTATAAGGTTGTTTTTGTTTTGTCTTGTCTTAGAACAGATAGTGTTCCTTTATGCACAAGGCTCTTGGTAGGGGCAATGTCCCATTTACGGATCCCATGCCATAATAGAACATAACATAACCAGACAATATATCATTACATTACTAAAATATAGAAAATCGTGTTAAATAAGAAGACATCCTGGGGAATTTGTTGGCATTAGCGTAAATTCTGATGTTCTTATCATTATCTTTGGTTTTTGGTTGAAACTTCCTGTAAGTACCACTTATGGCATACCTAAATTGAAAAGGGCAGGGTCTGATTTAACCTTTGTGACGTTCACATTTGAGACTAATCCTTAGCATGAAGACAAGTTTGATCATTGCAAAGAGTAGAAGCGAGGCATTTTGTTCATTACATCGTCATATCATGTAGCTATTGTGTAGGGTATTTACTCTCCTCACAGGTATCACAACTTACTACAAGGAAATATAACTAGTTTAAAGGAGGTAGAAAACCCAGAAATCTAACTGCTCACACAGTCCCCTTCATATCCTTTCTTTTCATTTTCTTTATTAGCCACTACTTTTCTATAACATGAAGTCTTTTTTATATTTTAATAGCAGTCTATTAAGAGGTGGGCATGGTGATTAGTTTGTTCACAGTGATGACTTCATATACCTTCATAATGATAAATAATTTTATTTTTATTTAAGCTTATTTATTTATTTTTATTTTTATTTATTTATTTATTTTTTTTTCGGTGGTACTAGGGGTGGAACCCGGGGACATTTCTACCTCTGGGCTATACTTCCAGACGTATTTTATACTTTATTTGGAGAGAGAGTCTCACTAAGTTGCTGAGAGCCTCACTCAGTATCTGAGGCTGGCTTCGAACTTGTCTGATCCTCCTGTCTCAGCCTCCCAAGTGCTGGGCTTACAAGTGTGTGCACCGCACCCAGCTCATACTCATAAATAATTTTTAAAACTGACCCTGTATTTGTAAATCCAGACTTAAAGTCATAGTGTTTTTTAAAGCAGATGAATAGAATTACATAAAAGAAAACCAAAGACTTAGAAGGTACACAGAAATTAACATAGCCTCATAGTGAGTTTCTAGTGTTCAACATATTTTAGTATCCTTTCCTGCTAGATCCTAACTATACTTTCTACTCTCCATTTCTGCTGTTGCCTGGTGTAAAAAGCAAATTGGCAGTCATAAAATTTATATTAAAAATCGATCATAGCATTACTTTACAAAGTAGATTGCCATAGTGTATTAAAGATGTAATTTGTAAAAGTAAAAACAAATCCAGAAATTATAGTAGCCACTGATTCCAGATATAAATTTAATTCTCACAACCATGACATTGGATTTGCATTTGTTTCTAATTTTATTGATTGTGATAAAGAGGCTTAGAGAGGTTAGAGTTTTGCCTTCTAGCCTGATTTCAGAGGCCTCACTCCTTAATACACTATGCTTTTCAAAATAATCACTACTGTGTGTAATGTTATGGAAGTGTCACTTCTTTCTTTTCTACTTTTTGAAATTAATTAGTCCTTTCTCTCCTTTTTGAATTCTTAAACTTTTTCTGAGCTCCTAATAATCTAGGAAATATGCTCTTATATCTAATAGATTCTGACAAATGAAATGTGTGTAATTATATTGTTTTTCTTTAGAGATATTATGTCTTGTCTGAAGTATTAGATTTAAAAGCAAGTCTTTCAATTAAAGATGTCAGAAGTTGTTAACAAAGGAGGTAATACAGTCGAATATAGTTAGGAAACAGGTTTTTGTTGTGTCTGTTATTCATTACCTACCTTGTTTCCTCTAATTTCTAAACATACTTTTCTTTTGATTTGTCCTAACTTAGTGAAATTGATATGTATCTTCTTAATTGATGTCAAAAGAATCTAGCTTGCTGCCAGGTAAGAGGAATAAATTATAACATAGTTGTCACTTTGATACTGTGTCTAATTACAGGTGATCAAAAGTGATTCAGAAGAATCATTATACTTTAAGTGAAGGATGGCATAAGATTGTGTTACTGAAGCAATATATGGTATTTACCCATGTGGACTAAGAAAACTATTACTTGATTTTGGGGGAAAAAGTACATTCAATGCAGCAATGTACCTCATGTACAATGTAATTAAGTAGATGATTGATGTTACGATCTATAATGTCACACATAGAGGAAATACAGTGCTTGTGTGATTTTTCATATGCCATTTAACATTTATAAATGCTGACTTTTTTCATCTCTATATAGAGTAAGATCAAGAAATTTTAAAGATTCCTTCCAACTCTCATAGTCTGTTCTTAGGTCAGAAATGAATCTTCAGGGCAATTTCAGCAAGACTTAAAATTTTTTACTCACCATTTAAAATCACATTTTCTATGACCCAATGTTTTTCCAGAATTGATTTAGTAAAGGAAGTTATAGAAATATTATATAGCATTTAATGAATTCAGAAAAAATAAACTTTTATCTGTGTATGTGTTGGGGTGAGATTATTGTTTATTTATCAGCAAAAACCTGAACTCAGAAGCTAAGAGAAATGGAGATCCCATTTACTCATACCAAAATGGGTTTTTTATTTCAGTGACTTATTATGGTAGCTTGTACGTTAATTTTAAAGTAAATCAGTATTGTAGCAATGTGAATCATTCAGCATTGTGGATTTAGATCACTTAAAGGATAGTTCTTTGATTATTGAAGTGCAGTGTTCATATTTATCTGGTACGATTTAGTACTTTGTAGGTGATCATGCACTGCGTAAAGGTATCGGTATTTAGCTTCAGTCACAAATTTTTGTGATTGCTGTGCTTGCAACTAAAACTCACCTTGTTTCATGAGTTTGCCAGTTTCTATTCCTATGGTTTTGAAGAGATTTCAGAGTTGGTTCTAGTTCCCACTACTTTTATGTAGCAAGAAAAATACAAAACATATTGGGGTCAGTGCAGTAATTGAACTTGAAAGGAGTTGGGAGGAATTGAGGTAAACATAGGGGGAAGTGTGTGCTCTAAAGAGGAACCTTGCCGGACATGGTGGCGCACGCTTGTAATCCCCGCGCTTGGGAGGCGGGGACAGGAGGATGGCGCAGGTTGGAAGCCAGCCTCGCTGGCTTAAGAGACCCTGTTTCCAAATAAAAGTATAAAATAGGTCTGGGAGTGTAGCCCTGAGGTAGAAGGGTTTCCAGGAACTCCAGTACCACCAAAAAAAAAAAAAAGAGGAACCTTAAAATGCATCAAAATCTCACATCACTCTCTCTTAAAAGGATGATCTTGATGGTTTAGTCTGTGTTTTAGGGATAAATGGTGGTGGACTTCTAGGTATGTAGAAATTGCTTGCTAATTAGGAACATGTGAAGATGTAATAGAAGATGATCATTTTGGACAGTTAGGCCTTTTCTTTCTACTATGACCCACTAACGCTTGATGTTTATCTAACTCTTGGAATCTAGGATGAGTTCTTAGGTTCTATTTCATTCTTCCTTTCTGCTGAAGTTGTAGAAATTTTCCCCACTCTACTCCATTTGCTGCCAGGAGCCTTGATTGTACTGAAGTACAGCTGGAACTTTTCTCATGGCATTAGCAGCAAGTAGTCCCTTTTCCTATCCATCTGCCGCTTCATTCATTAGTAATAAGTAGACATGTGTACAGGTACCAGTGGTGGTGAGGCGATACATATTAAGTCTTTCTGCCATCCTATATTGCAGTAAGTTTTTATGAGTTTACTTAGCTTGAGAATATATGTAAGCAAAATATCTTGATAAAGGAAAAATATCTTAGTAAAGGAAAATTACTTTTTGAGATCACAAGGAATATCAAGCTGGCCAGTATAAAATTTCTTCCAGAATAAAATTACATTGTAGATGTAGCCAACATTTCAGCTCATTCCCAAACACATTCATCTCAGATACAAGCTCTCTCTTTTTTTCTTTTACTTGTATTTTGTTTATAAGGAAAAATAGTACTCAATAAATCTAGGGTTTTAGTCTAATATTTCTTTTTTGCCATTGAAACTACCTCTAAATTTTATGTGTGCATATATTTAAGTATTTCAACAGGCTACTACTGTGGTGTGTTGCTTTTAGAAACACTATAGATCTTAGTTGAACTTTGCCTTTTCCTGTTTATAATCCTCTGTTTTATTATTACTCTGCCTTATTGCAGAAAGAATTGAAGGTACTTCAGAAAGGTATATAAAACAGAATTCACAAATTAAAAGTAGATGCAACTAAATGTTGTTAGTAATCCCTATTGCTTTGTTTTGAGCAGGGTTCCTCAGAGTTAGTATTATCCACATTTAGGACCCTAAAAGTACATTTTTTGTGGGAGCTATCCTGTGCTCTGCAAGGTATCTAGCAGCATTACTGGCTTCTGCCTTCTAGATACTAGCAGCACACTGATAGTCATGACAAGCAAAAATGTCCAGGTGTTGTGAGGTGTCCTTACAAGGAATGGACAGTGTGGCTCCCACCCGACAAGTACCAAGCTAGAGTACAGAGGCAGAGAAATGGATCCGACTTGCAGGTACAATGGGCAGGACTCTGATTCCCTGTGGAGACAGAGATAAAGAGGCAGAAGTGAGTTACAGAGATAAAGAGGCAGAAGTGAGTTGCATATTTTTGCGCTGTACAAACAACGAAGTTGGTGCTATTCTCTAGATGGAAGAGACTGGGAGAACGTAAGATTCTATGGGGATGAGATAGGTGGGAATCAACAAACTCTGGTTGATTTGGATTTAACCAAGTTTAAATTCAAGAGATGTTGAAAAGGACAGGTGAGGTGGAGTTGAGTCTCTTGCTCAGAACAGACTGTGTGTGTGTGTGTGTGTGTGTGTGTGTGTGTGTGTGTGTGGTGCTGGGGATTGAACCCTGGGGCATTTTTCCTCCAAGGTACATTCCCAGTCTGATTTTGTATTCTTCATTTTGAAACAGGGTCTCACTAAGAAGTTGCGGAGGGCCTCACTAAGTAGCTGAGGCTGTCTGCGAACCCAAATACTCCTGTCTTAGCCTCCCAAGTACTGGGATTACAAGCATGTGCCACCACGACTGGCCAGGACGGACCTTTTTTTTTTTAACACTTTTGAAAGTTTTGTGTGTGTGCTTTTTTATTGATACATTATAATTATACATACATCTCTCTTTTCCTGCAAACCCCCTACCCCAGCCTACTGATTAACGTCCTCTTTTTTGTTGGTCTCCCTTCCATTTTCATGAGGTCCTTTTTATTCTTTTCTTTTTTTCTCTCTCTAGTTTCCCCATATGAGAGAAAACATATGACCCTTAACTTAATGAGTCTGGCTTATTTCACTTAACATGTTCTCCAGTTTTATCCATTTTTATTAGAAAATGACATAATGAAATGAAAATGGTTTCATTCTTCCTTCTGGCTGAGTAAAACTCCATTGGTGAGAGAGAGAGAGAGAGAGAGAGAGAGAGAGAGAGAGAGAGAGAGAGAGAGAGAATATACATGTTGCATTTTAGCTGTCTTTCTGTTGATGGACACCTATGTTGGTTCCATGACTTAGCTATTGTGAATTGCATCACCACAAACATGGGTATGCATGTATATCTATAGTATGCTGACTTTAGTTCTTTTGGATAAATACTGAGGAGTTGTATAGCTGGGTCATGTGATGGTTCCATTCTTAGTCTTTTGAGGAATCTCCATACTGATTTCCATAGTACTTATACTCATTTGCAGTCCCACTAAAAATGTGTGTGTTCCTTTTCCCCAAAATGCTCAGCAGCATTTATTATTTGTATATTATGGATGGTTTGAGATGAACTCTTAAGATAGTTTTGATTTGTATTTTCCTAGTATCTAAAGAAGTTGGACGTTTTTCATGTATTTGTTGGTCTTTTGAAATTTTTTTGAGAAATGTCTCTTTAGTTCAATTGCCCATTTATCTATTTTTATCGTGTGTGTGTGTGTGTGTGTGTGTGTGTGTGTGTGTGTGTGTGTGGTGTTGGGGATTGAGCCTAGGGGCATACTACCACTGAGCTACACCCCCAGCCCTACTTGTTTTTGTTTTGAAACAGGGTCTCACTAGGTTGAAGCTGAGGCTGCCCTGCGATTTTCCTGTCTCAGCCTCCTAAGTATTGGGATTAAAAGTGTTCACCACCATGCCTGGCTTAGTTTTTTAATTTCTTAAAACAGTGAGACCAGATGAGAATACTTACGGAGGGAGGGTAAATAGAGGAAGAAAAGAACGGCCTCAAAAACCAAGCTCTGAGAGTTGTTAGAGGAAAAAAGACCAGTGAAGGAGGTGAGTAAGAATTGATCAAGGAGTCAAGGGTACTTGTGGAAACCAACAGAAGAAGGAGTGTCAAGAAGGAGTGTTCACTTACGTGAAATTTTGCTAAGACATTCAGTAAGGGATATTAGCTGTTATTGTATTATAATTAAATTATTTTTAGCTGCCAAGAATTAGATACAAAAGCAAATAAAAAGTAATGACATTAAAATGCTAAAATTTGCAGACCCTAAAAGATCTATACCCTTCCAATGAATGTGCTACCAGGCTCTGCTCTCTACACTCTAAAAGCCTTTGTAAGAGGCAGTGTCAGTCATTCACAGAGTTCACCGTGACTATATCATAAGAACTGTGTCCAGGCCCCAACACAAAACCAGCAAAGGGAAAAGTCACTTGGGGTGAATACATGAGGGTGACGAGGCATGAGGTTTTTTTGTAGAGTGCTTTCCTGATGGGTCCACATTGGACACACTTAATTCAGGTGGCAGTGAGTTATGACAACATGTTTGAGGAGTTGTGCGCAAGACAAGGAAGCTCATTAGAGATTCAGTGCCCAGGGATTCACTGTAGCCAGCCATGCGGGCATCCTCTGCCTAACACCTGCCCAAAGTCCAGGCTCACAAAAGACAAGCGGGCTCAGCATAAACCACACTGGCTGTATAAACAGTCTAAACCTGCTGAACTGCTATGAGTATTAGTCTGAGAATGGTGGGAACTCTCCTGATCTGGTTCCTCAGGCACCAGCCAAGGGCTAGCATGCAGGCAGGCCTTTTTACTCTGTGTCAAGCCTGCTATGCACACTCCTTTTCTTGTACACAAGCCAAAACCCAGGAAAAAAATACAAGCATTGTTGGCATTTAGACTAAATCAGACTTTCTCTGGAATGGGCACTTGATTAATAAACTGTTTCTAACACATTCCAGGTTATTTGGATAGCTAGTAAGAGAAAAAATTTGTCTTTATATATTGAGAGGCAATGTAGCATATAATAAAATAATCACAGACTGTGGTATCTGAGAAACTTGGCTTCTCGTCATGGCTGAGCTCTGTGTTACCTCTGTTGCTGGTGATAAAACCTCTCCTAGAATAGTGACTGGCACACAATAGACATTTGAAACCAGTGATGGTATTAGTGTTAATAATGGCAGTAATAGTTGTTTTATGATTGTCTTTCTCTGGGTAGACATGCCATTACTTTTCCTGGATTAATCGGTTGTAATATCTACCCTACCGTATTTTCAGCTAAATGGCTTTCAGTTTTTCAATTAAAATTTCTGTTGAACAGTATCAGAGGCATTTTAATAAAAAAAAATTTACTGAGCTTGATTAGTTGATGAGAAGTAAATTGCTCATTTTTGATTACCACATTAACTCTTTCTGGCCATCAGGGTACCATTTAGTAAATTACCTCTTTTAGTACAGTACTCAGAATGTTACCCAAGTGACCAGAAAGAGTTAATAATACACCAACAGGCTGAGCTGTTTAATACCTTCTTACTATCAGATCAGTCTCATTATATTAAATGTTTCTCTTCTTATAATTGTCACTTTCTTTAAAAAAATGAAATAGGGGATACAGTTATTTATTTTTAATAAACCATATAAACTCAATGAAAGGTACACTGAGTTCACTCATAAACCTTTTAAGGGTATTTAAGATATTGGTGCTCACTCTGTAGCATAGAAAATAAATCTGATGGGGATAATAAACAAACATTATGAAGTGCACAAAGAGTATATTCTTTTTTGAGACCATGAGTGATTCCCTGATTATGATCTGAGTAGCTAGAGTCATATCCTTACACCTCCCCAAATGCTGGAGCACTCAAGAGAATACCATCATGGTATCATAGCAGGTAAATTATACGGGCAGCAATCCTGTGTCTTTACAATCTATACATTATCAGTCTTCCCCCGCACTCCCCGTAGGCTTTCCCTGCCCATGCTAATACAGTTTAAATCTTTCAGCAGTATCCCTTACTTTCTCATGAATAGAAGTCTGCAACTTGTTTTTAAAAATTACATCTCTAATTCAAATACTTTTCCAGGTAGCCTGGAATGGAACATAAAAGGTTATCTTTTCATTGCTATGTTGTGGTCTGGTAATCTATGAGCCACTATTAGCTGTCGCTGTATTGTTATGAGTAACATTATATTAAGAGCTTTGAATGATATAAAGCTATATAATGTATGATTGACTCCGTCAGGTGTTCAGTAGATGCTGAGCCAGAGAGCTGCGGGACTTACACTCCTAAGAATCAAAGGACGAATGCCAAAATGTCATCAGAGAATTTGAAATCTGGTTAGGGAAGAGAACTAATGATGACATCATAGGATAATATAACTGCATCCCTAAGTGTAGTAATGGGAAGGAATATGCCTAGCTACCTGAGGAGTCAGAAATGCAAATCTAACCAGGCTTGGAGTCAGGGAAGTTTACCTCCAGGAGGTGAAGGTAGCTGCATCATACAGGATAAATAGAAGTCATCTGAGGATAACTGGGATTTTTACAGAGAGGATGTTACAAAGCCACAAAGTTGAGAAAAAGGAAGGAGGGTAGAGGGCTAGTGCTATTATAATAGTTTTTTGTTGTAACACAGAAAACAATACTGGAGCGAGCATGGTGGCGCATGCTTGTAATCCCAGCAGGTGATTACAAGCTGAGACTGGAGGATCTTGGTTCATGGACAGCCTCAGCTACTTAGTGAAGCCCTCTGCAACTCAGTGAGACCCTGTTTCAAAATAAGGAATAAAAAATAGGGCTGGGGGGTGTAGCTTGGAGGCAGAATGCCCCTGGGTTCTATCCGTAGGCCCGCCAAAAAAAAAAAAAAAAAAAAAAAAGCAACACTGGATCACTGGATAAGAAGGGAGCTTTCCTCTCAGTAATATGCCACGGTTTAACTTTGCTGAGTTTTTTTTTTTTTTTAATTTGCCAATTTTTTAACCCAATTAGAAAAAGAAAAGTAATGTATATACATAATGGATATAGTAAATATTTAGTTACTAGAATCTATAATTTCATATGTTCTTCCCCAAAACTCATGAAAGGTTTTTGGCTTGAGGTATTTTTTCCATTTTATAGATGAAGGACCTTTGTTTAGAAATACTAACTAAATTATCCAAGTATAGGGATAATGTAAGTGATGGAGATAGCACCCAGTTCTACAAAATTCCAGAATACAAACTGACCAAGAAGATTGAGCACTTTGGTTAGATTACACAGTAAATGGATGAACAACTGTTTGATTTAAATCTCAATTCCTTGCATAAGAGCAGCATTGAAAATGGGTTTTGTTTAAGTGGAAAGCAGTGGGGGGGGGGCAGTAAAAACGCAGAGTTAAACCTGGGACCCTGGAGAAAGACAGTGGTGTGTAAGCATCATGGCGACAGAATAATCACGTGTGTGGCTTTCCCAGGACAAGGCCTGCTGACCTCATAGACACAGCAGAATTACTAATAGTGCCATCTTTCCCTCTCAAAACATTTTCAGCTCAACGATAAAGGCTATGACTACCCGAGCTATAGAGGATTATATAAGTGGCAATTTCTGTAGCAACCACAATAGGGGAGTTCTTAAAAATATGCAGTTAGAAATGAGACCAGCTCGGGTTTGCTAATTGTATTCTGATGCATTCAAAGGAAAATGGAGACATCACTGTTTTCACAGTGGTATATTCTTAGAGATGGGCCAGATCCCAAAATGGAGCGTTTTTCCTCATTATACCATGGAATCCCTGGGGTAAGGATGTTATTTTCTTGTTCGGGCAAGCTGAAATTTGGCGGGTTTTAATTTTATAGCAAACTCCTTTGACATATTAACAGAACTGGGATTGCTCTGGCATAGTGACTTCCTTCCTCCCCCTCAAATTAGCTCAACGCAGAGATTCAGCCATTTAGTCTGTGTATCTGGAAAAGACACTGAGGAATATAATAGCAAAACAACCAAGACATAGGTTTCCTTTAGATTATTATCCTTCAGGAAATCCTGTGGAGAATTTCAGATAGAAATGCTTCCACCTTTCTATGGGAAGTAAAGTCTTAGTGGGCTAGGTACCCTGTTCTTCATGTACTTATTTTGGTGAATCTTGGTATTTGCCCGGAAATTCTTGGCTTTTTTTTGTTTGTTTGTTTGTTTGTTAAAAAAAAGGACTCTTCTCATAGATGCCATGGCGCAGGGAGAATACTTCTTAGGGTTTGAAAGAAGAAAGTGTTTCCTCTCATTTTAACAATCTACCAAGTGGCTGTTGTCGTTGCTGTTTTATTTTTGTTTTAGCAAATATTTCTTCAAATATATGGGCCAAAAATGAGGACGTATAAGTCTTTACAATTTTTCATAAATTTTTATTGTAATGGCACTTTATAATGAATTATTTTACATTATGTGTTAATAATAACAATACCTACCTCTCAGAATTGATTGAGAATTAGATGAGTAAAAATACATTAACATATGTGAAAGAGTTGGAATAGTGGCTAATACACAATACCCAGTATACAAGTATTTGTCTTTATTACTCATTGTTCTGAAATAGCCATGTTAGCTTCAGAGCAATGAACAATTTCTGCCCAATATTTAGAGACTCCAAATGAGAATTGAGATAATGCCACAAGCAAATATGATTCATTTTAATTTATATTAGATTTGCATGGGTTGACTATATTTTTATTTCTATTACTATTATCACTTGAATTTTCTGTTTACAAGAAGTCTTTTTTTTTTTAGAGTGGGTAGGTCAAGTTTGCAACTTGTCATTATGTCGGGGTAACCGCATGTCAACTGCTACTGTCCAGGGAACTCCAGGTTGAGGTTTTGTAAGCCAATCTTATAAAATTAACATTCAAATGGCTTTTCTATCAGTGTGGCCTTGTTCTTGGAGTAGGGCTGCAAGAACACTGAATAGGAATGTCACAGCTAAAGCCTCTACAGGGCATCTGAGCAAATAGCTGCCAATATGCATGCCATGCTTTTTAGCCTCAGTGAAATTCCAGTTAGAAACCTTGTAAGGCTTCTTGGGGGCTGATGACAGCTCACAAATGGGTCAGAGGATCAAGTCCTGGCTGCCAAGAAAAGTACACGTACTTTTTTTTTTTCTTTCCTCCTGCCAAGAAACAACACTGACATGCTGAAAAAAATAAATAAATAAGCAGACATGGTTCCTCTTCGTCTTCAGACCAGGCTTCTGTATTTTCCTGCATTGATGACTTAGGAGAACCTTGTGCACATAGAAACATTTTATGTTATTTTAGGCTTCACTCCTTAGCATGAAGCCTGAATCTCATAGCTCTTGTTAAATTTATATGAAACCACTGCTTCTTGCCCTGTATCCTGGAAATGTTCGTCAATGGCCTCTCCTGGCATCACAAAGCTTAGGCTTAATTTGCATACTATGAGATATTTCATTTGTCCGGTGGAATAGCTTGTATATTTTTTCACTGTATGTAAAGAAGCCCGTTTTTTTTTTCTTACTCATTTGGTTTTTATGCATTCAATGATTATTCACTAAAAGCCTGGCAGTTGGCAAGATATCCATATACGAGGTGCTTTGAAGGAGTGTGCAGATGAATGAAAGACATCAATAAAGTTAGCCGTGTGTTTCAGGGAGGAAAAAGTAAGGATTATAAGAAAGTAGAGTGTAGATAAAGTGTTAGGAAGCTCTGATACATATCTGCCATTTCTTTCCTCTAAGAATATATTGTCTAGTTTCTGGATCTCCTCCTGCTTCATCTGTTTTTGTGTGTGTTTTCTCGGCATCCCGTGGAACTTTTACATAAATCACTATGAATTGGTGGTTTCTTAAATCATTTTTCAAAAAGGTAGCTCATAAAGTTAGTTCATTGTGAATCAAAATCTATAATTGTCATATATAAATTCTTGCTGTATAAATATCCTTGGTGCTTTCCTCTTCTGTGTAAGATTTCGTTCTGTCTAGGTTGATCTTCTAATGATGTAGTCTGAAGTCTTTTACCAATTGTTTGCAACAGCTACTTTATCTTTCTGCTTCATGGTCCATTACTCCCTAAACCAAATTCTCAACTTTAGTCAACTATTTATTTACCATTCCTGACTCGAGCAATTTACTTTCTCAGGATCTCTTGGCCTTTGTACTTGCAAACCATTTCCACTTGAATTTCGAATCTTTCCTCTCATCGTGAAAGTACTTTTTTCTTTTGCCTTTCTTCAAGAGTTTTCTTCTCTTCAGTACTTCCCCTGCATAATGTCATTACCTCTAGTAGTTCTACATTTTCTACCTGTGTTTAACTGTATAGCTATGACTGGTTTTTTACTGTTATTTTTGTATGAGGTGTGTGTGGATACACTTACTGCCCATCTCTGTTGTCTTGTACATTGCTTAGTATTCTCCAGTTTCCCAGTACGCAATTCATGTTCTAAGCTTGTGTACAAAGGGAGACTGAAGTATATTGGTGGAAGGCAGTGAATTCATACTGCTGCCCACCGACCAGCATGGGGAGTGCATTATTTGTAGTCTTTGGTGATTTGTTTTTCATTAATTGAGACTCCTTAAGCACCTTTTATTTGCTTTTGGCTGTTCTTTTTGAACAGGAATAAAAATGCTGCTTGTGTCTGACATCTGAATGTTTAAATATAGAAATCAATCGGTTCAATATAAACTTTGGTAATTTTTATAATTCACATTTCAGAAAGGTAGATGCACAACACTTATTTATCAGATGAGAGCAGTAGGCTGCAGTGGGAAGAGATACAGATATTTTGCCAAATGCAGAACCAGGAAGAGTTTAATGAAACAGTTTCATTAACAATTATTTATGGAGTGTCTAGAGGCACAAGGCATTTTGCTAAGTGCTGAGAATACAAAAGTAAGCAATCCAAAGTAGGTCCATACCTTAGGGAATTTATAATCTAGCAAGATGCATTAAGGAAAGGAACACACAAATAAATGAATTCACCAGTAAGATGGGGTTGACTCAAAGAAGGGTTACTTCAGCTGAGATGTGAAATGTGAGACATAACTGGGGACAGAGGAGGCAGACAAAGAAGGGAATTATAGGTAAGAATAGGGTGGTTGCAGAAAGCAGGAGAGAGAATGACATATTTAAAAAATTTGGAGACGATAGCTATTCTGGGGCACGGAAAGCAGAGGAGCAGAAAGCAAAGGTAAGCACTATTTAAAGATGTGGGTCTTAGCCCAGGCATGGTGGCACACACCTGTAATCCCAGTATTTGGGAAGCTGAAACAAGAGGATCTCAAGTTGGAGATCAGCCTCACCAAATTAGCAAGGCTCTCAGCAGCCAGGCACGTTCCTGTTTCAAAATAAATATTTAAAAAAAAAAGGGGCAGGGATGTTGCTCAGAGATAGAATTCCCCTGGGTTCAATCCCCAGTATCATGAAAAACAAAAAAAGGGGGATGGTGGATTTTCAACCAAAAAGCAATAAAGCATGCTAGGGATTAGAAGAGTACAACCAGATTGGTGTTGAATTATGGCTTTGATTATAGTATGTAATTAATTAGACCAGAAGGAGGTGGTGGTGGAGTTGAAGAGAAGTAGGTGGATACTGGACCATATTTATGAGAACATACAAATGGAGATTGAGTCTAAGAGTGGGGGGAAGGAAGTTTCCGAGATGACACCTGCATTTGTGATTTGCACAAAGTATAGACAGTAGTGCCATTTTGTGAAATGGGGCATACTAAAAAAAGTACAAGTTTGGGGGACTGCAGATAGATGATAAATTCTGTTTTGAACATACGGATATATCCAAGTGGATATATCAAGTAAGCAGTTAAGTGGATGGCTGAGTAGCTCACGGGAAATGTCAGGGCTGTAGATATAAATTCTAAAGTGATCATTATACGGATGATAATTGAAGCTGTATAGAAGAGATTGCTTAAGAAGAAAAAAAGCACGGTAAGAAGAAAGCCCTGAAATTTCTATATTTTAACAGCTCAGTAAAGGGTCAAGAGTCAAGAGCCTACAAAGTAGGCTGAGAAAGTTCAACTAGAAAGGTAAGTACTAAGAGATGAAAACAATGTGTTGGTACATAGAGCAAAGGAAAAGAGCATTTCGAGGAAATAATCAGAGGTATAGAAAGCTATCAAAATGCTAAGAAAGATAAAAATAACAAGTGTCTACTTGATTTATTTATGGTGGAGACCAATGAAGATCTTAGCAGTTATTTGTCTATGTAGAGGAATTCCAGTGGAAGCCAGAGTGGAATGGATTAAGCAGTGAGTGACAGGTAAGCAAAGAAGTCAGAGAGAATAAATAACTTTTTTAGGAAGTGAGACTGAATAGGGAAGAGAGGACTAAAGTGGTAGTGGTATGTGTGGTTCAAGGCATATTTTAAGTTAAAAAAATACTCTAGAGAATTGCTTATGTTCAAATGCTACTCAGAAGTAGAAAGGTTCTGGGAACATAAATCAAGTTTTTGATCAGCAACAATGGAGACCATTCAAATGATACTGTTTTCATTCTGCGTTAATATTTCCCCTGTAAACACAACTCTTAAAATTTATTTATTGTTTCATTAAATATGTATTTATTGAATGCCTTTGGTGTATCGTGTAATAATCTAGGTTCTGGGAATGTGATTATAAATATTTGCTGAGATGGAAGAATTTGGTATAGATGATATTGGGCTTGGGGTAAAATCAAGAATTTTGTTTTGGCCACATTAAGTTTGAGATGTCTTCTAAACATCTATGTGGAGCTATCCAGTAAACTTTCAATGAAACTGATTTAGGCTATTATCATTAGGACAGAAAACCTGAACTCTCTACAGCTATATTTCCAGGCACTACATGTCTGTTTCCATTTCAAACATTTTCATTTTATTAGTGGCATAAACTCTATTCTAACCCCATCTTATAGGCACAAAAATGAAAACCAAAAGATTGTAAATGATTTGTTCAAACGCAAACAGTTGAAAAATGGTACCCAGGATTCTAACTCAGGAAGTCTGACTTTATAGCTTTAATACTTAACCTCTACTTTGGTTTCCAAAAGGCCTGGTGCTTCTGCAACAGTGAGCAACATTAAACATGCCTTAACATGGCAGGTCAAGATTAGAGGAATCCACCAAGCTTTTGTATGGGCTGGTTATTTTGTATTTTATTCTAAATGCTATAGGAAGTAATTTAGTGGGTTTCTTTTTCAATACTAGGGATTGAATCTATAGGCATTCTACCTCGAAGATACATCCCAGCACTATTTTTATTATTTATTTTGAAACAGCATGTCACTAAGTTGTAGAGGACCTCACTGAGTAGCTGAGGCTAGCCTCTAACCTGCTGTCTTCCTGGCTCAGCCTCCCACGTACGGGGATTACAAGCCTGGTGTAATTCAGTGTTTTAAAATTAACACTCTCTCTCCCTTTCTCTCATTGAGTGTGTGTGTGTATGTGTGTGTGTGTGTGTGTGTGTGTGTGTGTGTGTGTGTGTAGAAAACAATACTTTTGGACTCCCTATGTTTCTAAAACCTCAAAACAGGGCAGAATATTGGAAAATATGTCATCTGTACACATAAGCATCTTAGAAAGTAAAATCATCCAACAATATGCAGAATTAAATATTTTAAAGATTATTGAACAGTACATTTTCAATCATGCAGTTGGTCAGGGGAAGAAGAAATTACATAAGAAATAGCTTTTGTAGAACCCATGGTGTTTTCTAGGAATATTGATAGTGGCTTAACATACATTATCTTATCTAATGTATGTCATGAAAAATAAGCTATATTTTCATACCAGAGAATATTTTACTAGGAACTCAGGGTGTAATACTGTGGAGAAGATTAGAAGATGAATTTCAAATGCTGAAAGTCCACAAGCTCAATCTCAGAGAAATCTGGTTTTAAGTGACATTTGATAAGCCATCATTACTAAAAATAGTAACAACCACTGCAAATAGCAAGTATCATTTATTGAATACTTACTTAGGTGAGAGTTTAATGCTGAAACCATAACTATTTAAAAACAAAGTTGCGTTCCCTTTTTAAAGAAATCAGTGCTTATTATGTGCCTAGCATCATGCTAAGATGGTTTTGTTAGTGTTTTACTGTAGGGTCATGTTCATTGGAACTTTATCTGTGGAAATTACTTGAGGCCTGGATGTAGGTGAATTTTTCAAGGAAGAATTTTCCTTTGTTTCTGCCAGCTGCCTGAGGCATGTCTTATGTGGGGCACTTTCATTCCTCTGCTTGAGGTTTTTAGACACAAGCAATGTAAATTTGGTGGGTAAACCCATTTGAGGGCCGCCTTCTGGTTATAGATTCTCAAAGGAAATATTTTCTTTCCCCAATTGAGCCATGATCAAATAGTCAAGTTTCTTGGTGTCACCTTATTTGGGGTAGATTTATAAATAGTTTCTGTATGTTGAGAGCAGAGTTCTTTGGGAGCCCAAATTTGTGGAAGGTTTTTTTTTTATTATTAAACTATTTTCTAAAGGGTAAGTTTTAGGTTCATATAGTAGATGTAAAGAATATAAAGCTGAAAAATATTTGCATGGTTCATCTAGGGTCACAGAGCAAGAATCGGAAAAAGTTTGACCTCAAGCAGTCTAAATTTACAAATCACACCACCTGCCCATAGCATAACAAGGAAGTCTTATAATGAATGTAGCGCATGATTGGCCTATTATATATCTACTAGAAGGAACAAGTGCATTAGTATTAAATGGATGGATGGATGGATGGATGGATGGATGAATGGATGGATAGAGTAAAGTGACTCAACATTTATAAAGTATAAACTAATGACTCATTATTTGAACAAGTTCAGTAAGAGGAGGAGAAAGTATTCTAAATTATGATTTATAGGATTATTCTGCTACATTTGGTAAGGTTAATACTTCTATTGGGGGAGATATATATATATATATAATCTATCTTCAGAAGTTTAGTTTTATTACCTCATAGTTGGTATATATTAATTAAAGTAATGTTATATTAAGAAGGAGCAGGGGAAACAAGGAGACCTGCATTCTACTTCGAATAACTTCTAACCTTATTCAGGCTACTGAAGCCCCCCATAGACCTCTGTTCCCTCATCTTAAAAACAAAGAGCATTTACAATCTTATCTCCCCTCCCCCTCAAAAATTAAAAATTGAGATATATAGAACTTGTAATAAATATTACATTATAAATTATATTATATATAGTTGTTTATCCATGCTTTTCTCATGGTGTTTCTCCATTTAGAGGAAGGATAATATTCCAGTTCAGTGTATATATATATATTATATATATATATATTATATATATATATATATACACACACACACACATAGTATACAAAGTGTGTATGTGTGTGAGTGCATGTGTGTGTGCGTGTACACTTATAATCAGCTGCTCTCTTTTAAGTGCCTTTCATACTGTCACTGTAGGATAGTAGCTTCGAAATCTTTGTAAAAATGTTTCTCCCTATGAAGGCTTGTTTTATTCTTTGGAATGCCAGCTCAGATAATTTAATAGTCAATTTAATCTTTCCAAATTAAATGGGGGAAGAAGATTGATTTCTATCATTATATTTAAGAACCAAAATATTGTTTGGTGCCTTTTGCTTAAGCAAGTAAAGATGTTGCCAAAAAAAAAAAAAAAAAAAAACTAAAAGAAAAGATAATGCACTGTCAGTTTTACTCTGAATGTTACCTGATAATTTTACTTAAGAAAATTAATGAGTTGTCAGATTTCAATTCATAGTTTAATAAGTAGGTTTATATAGCTCATAATGAGTACTGTATTCAGAAGGTTTTTACACTTGTAAGTTCTAAGTTGATCTTGCAAAATGAAGAGCAGTGCCCTTACATCCACGCCCCGCCCTGTTCTGCTTCTCTTCACCCTTCTCATCTCTGCTCACCTTTCAAGTTCTAGCTCAGCTTCTCCTGGCAACAATTCTCCTCAGGCCCCTCCAGTAGCACCAGAGGTTTTTAAACAGGCAGCCTCTCAGTCCTCTCAGCTCTTGCCCTTCAAATTCCTATCCTCGTTCCCTTTCCCCCTTTCACTCCTCTAGCAAGTAAGTCATGTCACCCATCTTCTCCCCTCTGTGCCTTTACAAGAAATGCAAAGATGAATGAAAGGAGGGCCTGTGGCTTAGCTCGACAAATTATGAATTTGTGAAAGGCAGGGACTTGGAGTAAACACATGCACCGCCCTGCAAAGGACGGTGTCTGTCACTTACTGTACAATTACTTCTTATCTGGATGAAGTTGTGCAAATCTCTAACCACCTCTGGCATCAGTTCTCTTACCTAAACAAGATCTGAGGTCTGGCAAGATGGTCTCCGCCAGCACATCAAAATCTACTTTTAATAGCTATAGAAAACTTCCACACTTGATCTCTCCAGCCAAATTTTCCTCAAGGGATTTACTTTACATAGACATCTTGGAGGAAATAAAAAGTAATGGAAAGTTACACTTTCCCTAAGAGTCATGGGTTTTAGTCAAGATACTAAGACTCCACCCAGCTCTACAGTTAAGAGCTGTTACTCAGCCGGGCGTGGTGGCGCACGCTTGTAATCCCCGTGCTTGGGAGGCTGAGACAGGAGGATCACACAGGTTCGAAGCCAGCCTCAGCTACTTAGTGAGGCTTTCAGCAACCTAGTGAGACCCTGTTTCCAAATAAAATATAAAAAAGGTCCGGGAGTATAGCCCGGAGGTAGAAAGCCTCTGGGTTCCACCCCCACCAAAAAAAAAAAAAAAAAAAGCTGTTACTCTATCATACGGCCAAATAAAGTTGAGATAAACAAAGTTAAGACAACAACAGCAACAAAATCAATGTGTTTGTTTGATGTTTGCAAGGAAGTACTTTTTTCTTGGTTTTTAAGAATTAATTAATAGAGGCTGGTGTTTAACTTACTGGTAGAACAATTGTCTATCATGCAGGAGGCCCTGGTTCCATTCTCAGCATTCTAAAAAGAAGAAAAAAATTGTAATAAATGCACTTTTTAGATAGACGGTTTATCTGCACTAGTACTTTTACAACATACTTCAGCACTGTCAACTTGCCTTCAGCCCCACTGAGGCGTCCAGAGCCCAAGACACTGACTCACATCTCTTCCCTGCAGCGGCTTCTTGGCTTGGTTTCTAGTAGTCGAAATATTTTCTAAAGTAAAAGCTAATTTTTAGTTCTGTGGCCAACAAGACCCTTCAAAACCTGGACATGCTTTCCCTTCCAGTGTTGTCTCTAATTCAACCTTCCTTCTGTCCTCTGGCCCTACTCTTGGTTTCAAAACTTACTGCACTTGGTTTTAAAAGGTCCCTTTTTTCGGGGGTGGTACATAGTCATTTTCTTCTTCCTGGAAGGCTCTGCTCCTCTTGTTTGGTATGTCAGTCTCTTTCTCTGTCTTTAAATCTCAGCTTATCATTAATTTTAAATATTAATATCAAATATTAATATTGATCTCAGTTCCACAAAGAAATCTTTCCTTAGTACCCTAAGTAGGGCCCACAATTTTCCACTCCGTTTTGAAATCTGTCCTGTTTGCTTCTTTTCTATTGCAATTATATTAATTTGTTATTTATTTCCTTTTGTTATTTGTTTTTCATTCTAGAAAAATTGAAAGCTCCTTGTTATCAGGGGCTGTATCTGTTTTTTGTTTCTTTTTTTTTTCTTTTACTACTGTATACCTAGCAAGTAGTCCACAAGTATACGATAGGTGCTTTACAAATATTTGTTGAAATAATGAATTCAGTGTGTGTGTGTGTGTGTGTGTGTGTGTGTGTGTGTGTGTGTGTGTGTGTCTTTTACTGGGAATTGTACCCAAGGGCATTCTACCTCCAAGCAACACCCCTAGCCTTTTTTTTTTTTTTAATTTATTTTGAAACAGGGGCCTCACTAAATTATAGAAGGCCTCACAAGTTGCTTGAGGCTGGCTGTGAACCTGTGATTCTCCTGTTATAGCCTCCCAAGTACTGGAATTACAAGTGTGTACCATGCCCGGCTATGAAATCAGTATTTACATTTTTGTGGGTTTTTTTCTTTTTTTTTTTTTTGTAATAGGAATTGAACACAAAGGTATTCTACCTCTGAGCTTCACCACAAGCCTTTTTTATTTATTTTGAAACAGGATGTTGCTAGGTTTCTGAGTCTCACTAATTTGCTGAGGCTGATATGGAACCTGTGATTCTCTTATCTCAGCCACCCGAGTACTGAGATTGCAGGCATTCTCCACCAGGCCTGGCTACCTTTTTGTATTTTGCTTCAATAATTAACATACATTGTGGGGGGGTACTTGGGTGGAACCTAGGGGCTTTTCTACCTCCGAGCTATACTCCCAGACCTATTTTATACTTTATTTGGAAACAGGGTCTCACTAAGTTGCTGAGAGCCTCACTTGGTTGCTGAGGCTGGCTTGAACCTTCGAGCCAGGATCACAGTTTGCAGACAGCCTCAGCTACTTAGGCCTTCTGTAATTTAGTGAGACCCTGTTACAAAATAAAGAATAAAATATAGAGCAGGGGGGTATAGCTCAGAGGTTGAATGCTCCTGGGTTCCACCCCAAGACCTAAAAAAAGAAAGAAAAAAAACTACCTGCATTGGAATCTGTATCTAAATACACGTACTAAAGTCTTCCATTGTAGCTTGTTATCATACTTGTATTTATAGAATTTGATCAGTATGATACCTGCTGAATTAATCCTATGTGTTAGTTTTCTAAATCTTGAATGTGAATATTTTTACAAAACAAATATCTCCTCTTCCATTTCTCCATGTATCTTGTGATTAATTCTCATAAGCAAGCAGGGATCTTGACCTGCAGCTACTTACATCTGCCTATTTGTTTAGTAGAGCAGAGAATTATGGTAAAGCTGAGGAATGGTACAAATGTATGTTTGCTTTGCAAACACTTCTCTCTTTTCAGCAGTCCAGAGCACGCTACAAGCTCTTAATTTTGGATTTTTTTTGAGTCTGTTATTAATAGAAAACAGAGAGCAATGTTTTGTAGATTTATTTCTGATTGATATTATACTTATTTCTTCTCATTGTGTTCTTTAGCTGTTTAGTAAATTTTTATTTGCTATCATGAATATAAATCCATTATAATTAAATGTTGATGAATAATATTTCTTTAAAATAAAATAGTGAGCCTATATGGTTTGCCTAGCCCTAATCCATGTTTAATTTTTCAATCCCATGTCGAATTAATCTGGCCCATCAGTTGCTGGACATATACATTGCCTTCCACCTTATTCAATCTCCATGACAACCAGAGGTGGTTGCTAAGTGCTGGTTTCTTCCAGGTTGTTTTGGTGCCAAATGCTAAGTATACCACCACTGTACTCCTATCTAATGTGTATTGGTAGTTTTCATTTGAACTTCATTCCATAGAAAGAAGATGACAGCTTTCAGCTTCCATAGTTTGGCTGAATTATATTTTTCCCATCATGGAAGAAATCAGAATAATATCTTAAACTTGTTACTTGATATATTTTTACTTAAAAGTTCCTAGGAGCTGCGGCATGGTGGCGCAAGCTTGTAATCACAGTACTTGGGAGGCTGAGATAGGAGGATTGCAGGTTCACGACCAGCCTCAGCTACTTAGTGAGGCCTTCCACAACTTAGTGAGACCCTGTTTTAAAATAAAGAATTAAGCTGGGTGTGGTGGCATATGCTTGTAATCCCCTTGCTTGGGAGGCTGAGAGAAGAAGATGGTATAGGTTCAAAGCCAGCCTCAGCTACTTAGTGAGGCTCTCAGCAACTTAGTGAGACCCTGTTTCCAAATAAAATATAGAATAAAGAATTTTTAAAAATAGCATCGTGGGTTTGAGGCCAGTCTCAGCAACCTAGTAAGACTCTGTTTAGCTTGGAAATAGAATGTTCCTGAGTTCAGTCCCCAGTACTGACCCCCAAAAGAAATTTTCATAGGAATATTTTGTAGTCCTAGATATTAAATCATTGAGAATAAATAAATGATTTATGACAACCAGTTTTATTTTTCTAATCCAATTATATGCCATCTCCCTAAAAATATAAAAATAAAAATAAGATAGTTTTCCCATAACTAGTTGGAATAGAAAAGTTAACTAATGACGACTCACCATATAAAATTTCTTCAATCTAGGTTCGGAGCCAGCCACACTGGCTTAAGAGGCCCAGTTTCCAAATAAAAAGTATAAAATAGGTCTGGGAATGTAGCCCGGACGTAGAAGGGCTTCCAGGAACCCCAGTACCACAAAAAAATTTTTTTCTTCAATCTAAACATTAATTTTCCTTTGGTCTTAGGAAAATATGGGATATTCACAGTAGTCACACAAGTTGTAGGACTTTGAAATGTCCATATGTGAAACACAGATTTGTAACAGCTCCAACACAGATTGCTAAGACTTTGTCATGAAAAGCAAGGACACAGGACTGAGCCTCCTTGACGGTGTCGGGGAAGGTGGCACGTCTGTGACCCAAAGGACAGGTGAGCCTGTTGATTCTGATGTTTATTGGTTTCTCACCATCTCTTCCAGAGATGGCAAATTTGCAGCAAGTGTGTTAACAGCCCCACCTCTAATAACTTAAAAACAGTTATAAGTAATGGCAGTGTTTCTCACAGAGCCCAAAGGCAGTCCTGGAATCTTGAAAGTAGCAGCCACTGTAGATTGCTAATGTTGTTTTAAAAGGGGAGAACCAGCACATCCTGAAATCCTTCTAAGTTATTATTATTTTGAATTTATCTCTCTCCCCTCCAACCCCACTCTTGTCCCCTCTCGTGGCAACTACACTTGATCGTCATGACTACTTTGTTATTTTTTTCCAAAGGATCTGGCATTTGTTTTTACAACATAGGCAGCAGAGATGATATTGTTTTTTTCCTTCCTTTTATTTTTCATCTGTCAATAATTTAACTAAGCAGTGGAATACAGAAGGTAAGAAGAAATGTATAAAAGTCTGCCAAAGATACAATTCTAATGTGTTCAATGACTTTGTAGAAAATACGTATTTACCCAGAACTACATATGATTCTGGCCCTTGTATCCATATGAATGTACTGTGATAGAAAGGGTGTGTGTGTGTACACTGGTGGGTGTTACAAAGAAGTAAATAATAATAGACCAAAAGGTTCACTCCAAAGAATTAACCCTGACATGTGTGGTGGTGCATGCCTGTAATCCTAGTACTTTAGAGGCTGAGACTGGAGGATCACATTTTTGTTGTTGTTTGTTTCAAAATTCACACACACACAAAAAGATCAAGGGTGTAGCTCAGAGGTAGAACACCCCTAGTTTCAATCCCCAATAACAACAACAAAAAGAATTAGCCCTGTTCAGAGGTCAATGCATGATTTGGAAATACATTTTAAAATTACTTTTAGTTTCTTTCCAATAAAAGATGGGTGGAGTAGTTGCCATTCTAAGATGAAGTCTATAATAGCTTAAAAATCCCTGTGGATCAGAAGGAGCTCGTTGTTTGAGTTTTCCAGCTCATCTTGTGGGATTTCGGACCTCTTTAAGCGCTTAGCCTCTGGTGTTTTTCGGATTAAGGGTGTGCATTGGAACAGTGGGCTCTCATAGAGAATGGGAGGCCGGTGTTAGGCTTGTCAGCTTCTGAGGCCCAGTGGAGCAGTGCACCTATTGTTCCAGTCACGCTTTCAGGGCTCAGCACTTTTCACTGAGCAGCCTGCTTTTGAAGTATTTTCTTCGCTTAATTTTCTTCACTTTTGAGACCCTTTCAGAAGTATTTCTTTTAAAATATCGTGCATTCTTCTTTAGAAGAATTAGTCTTTCAGATAATACAAAGAGACATAGGATACTTGTAATCTGTCGAGTATGGCTAAAACATTAGGCATTAAGGACAGATAGAATGAGGCTTCTGGAAGAAGCAGCTTTGCAGTCTAATTATAAACCTGCTTTTTCTTCCTTTTAATTTCGTCTGACTATAAAGAAATACATCTCGGCAAAGAAAATAGGAAATTTTGGTTTCATTTAGGATTTGCAATTTGTCTTTTTATATGTAATGAGAAATCAAAATGGAAATCCTTCTTTGGCATTGCAACTGTGTACTGGAATCTTACTTCCATACAAAAATAGTTAAAGTTCTTATCAAAATTCTACACAAATTTAACACCTGTGATTTTACAAAGAGTAACTCAAAGAAAAAACTAACCAGATGACCAATAAGATTATTTGAAATATTTAAGTTAAAAGTCAGCCCAAACTGTTAACGTGAGATTCAGAACAGAAAATACGTGTCTTAAAATAGGTTCTGTGGTCATATGTGTGTATGTAAATGACTTATAAATTTAAGTACAGAATATAAGAATCTGAGTTTACTTTGATTCACAAAATAAATGGAAAGTAGTTGTACTTACAGATGTATTTGCAGAGATCTGATCCACAAGGTAACTTTATCCTTTGGTACACTGTATCTTCTCTCTCTTTACTAAGACTAAACCCTAGGGTTACAGTCTCAGAAGTAACCCCCATTCCCTTGTTCTCTTTCCTGCTCTAATAAATCTGTGTCTTTTCTCTCAGGCAATAAAAAATCTTTCTCTCTCTCTCTTTTCTCTCAGGTGGTAATGTCTTTTGCAGATGTTAATTTAAAAAACTGGTGGACTCATTCTTGATTTTGTTCTTTGAAGCCTTACTCTGATTTTAATTGTTAGTTCTGAAACTTGCTTAAAATGATTCTTTCAGATTTCCTTGGGTTTCATCACTAGAGACAAGTTATTAATATTTCTAACACCAGGGATATGTGAAGGATCTTCCATCACTTTTAATCTGTCCTTTCTTAATGTGAACTATCTGAGGTTAAAATAAAAGATGTCTATTTTCGTAAACCCACATTTAATATAGTGCTTAACACAGAACAGTTACTGAATAAGTATTTGCTGAATGAAAACATGTCCTGAGGTCCAGAGACTAGGAAAGAGCAATGCTCATTTACCTTATATAGAAGGGGCTAAGCAATACACCAGGGCATACGTCAGTTGGGTGTTGGTTTTTGTAGTTTCTCTTAAAAAATACTTTATGTATATTCTTGTCTCCTCCTTTCCTCATAAAAATAAGGCAAAGATGATAAATCTTTTCTTTTACACAGAGCTCCCAGCTAACCTTTCTGACTTTTACTTTTTAGGATCCTACCTCATGATCAGTTCATGCTAATAATCATTTTTATAAAAATGTAGAGTAGAGATGGCAGGATGGCTATAGGAAATGTACGAACAAATAAATCCATGCTCAGTTAAGTTGAATGAAGAAGCAACATTTCAAACTATGATGATTAGAAACAGTTGTAATAAAGTACAAGTGTATCATAAAGTACACAATAAGAGAGGATTAAATAGCCTTGAGACAAAATTAAAAACATATATCCAAGTTGATTGACTCATTCAAAATATTACTACTCTTTTACCTGATTTAATGTGACCCCCTAGTAGTAAAATTTGACAATCGTACAGTAATGTTCTAAGACCGCCTCTTTTACCGTATTTAAAGTTAACTGAGATGTGACATTTGGGAGTGGTAATTCTGTTCATCAGCTTGGGCCTTGGCAGCAATTTTTCCAGTGTTAGCTTTTTTTCCTTTCCCCTACCATCATTTAAAAGTAGCAACAACAAAAAAAGTAACTCTTGCTTTGCGTTCGAGTGGTGGGTGACATGTGGACAGTGACTGCTGGCCCATTAATTCATTTATTGGACATCTGCTTAGGTTCCTGAGGCTGCAGGGATGTACATGACTTGGTTCCTCTTCTCGAGGATCTCTTGGCTTAGTTATGTGATCTTTAAGCATTTTATTTTGCATTGGTTGGACCTTTGTCAGAATTTAGTTTTGCTGCACCATTCTGAAACTTGAAGAGTCTTCTGAGAGCCACCAAGCTAATTAAAGGATTAGAAAATGAGACTCCTGTGGAAAAAAAAAAAACTCAAGAAGAACTGAATTATTTAGTAGAGAGGAGAGAAAGCCAAAGGGAGATGTATTAATCGTTTTTGAAGATGTAATGGTTGATGACCATCTGGTCCTAGTTGACCAAGGACGGGAAAGAAACAAATAGATTGCACTATAGTCAAAGATATTTAGGTTAATCTTGAAAATTAAAGACCACGTGAATGATTTTAATATGAATCTTATTAATGAACGTACTCTTGACACTTTTAATGGGTATTTTACAGTTGTATAATATATTTTTTGTTCCCTGAGGTTAAATTTTGACTGAATTTAATACTCAACTAAAGAAAAATGGCCAGAATTCTCCATAGTTCTTCAGAAGATTACAGAGTTTGACAGGAAAAAAAGCTAACCCTGGTTTCAGGACTTGCAAATACTGAATCCATAAAAACAGAACAAAACAATTGTCCACAGCCAGGATAACCCTGTTATATGTACAGCCTAATTTGCTTTGATAAAATTGAAATTCACTGACTGAAGAGCAAGATTTTCATGTAATGATTAGAAAAGTTTCTTTTTTCAGTTTCTTATTCCTTTGCTCAGTGGCATCTTGTAAGGAAAAGCAGCTACGAAGAGCTAATGCCTTTGCTCATTTAGATGTGAAAATGCTGTGGTGTTCGCATCCGCATCACAGCACCTCTTCATACCACAACAGCTTGGTAACTTGGGTTAGGCTCAAACCTTCAAGCAACAGGGAGAGTTAGAGTCCATCTGCTGAAACCCTCTGATTTTAAAGCCCTTTTGCTTCAGGTGCCAAGTTTCCTCAAAGCACAAGAGCTCTTACCTCAAACTTTTCTCTTCACCAAATGAACAATTTTGTGTCTGCTCCCTTAACATTTAGTTACTAAAATCCAATGTTCAATAATATGCTTAGGAAGATGTTTCAACTTTTTTCTTCATAAAAACTTTCTGTAGTATAATACCTACTACCAGTCTTAGACACTGACTTATGTGTACTTGTGGTACCTGACAAGAAACTAGCCTGGGAAGCTGAATATTCCTTAGGCTAAAGTTCTTCATTCTTCTCATAATTTGGTAGAATAGGGAAAGAGCTTTTTAAAAAAAAAAATCTTTCTGTATGATTTGATTGATGTGTGTGTGTGTGTGTGTGTGTGTGTGTGTGTGTTTCCTTAGTTGCAATATCAAACTCTGTTTTTGCTCATTTTAATTTTTTGCAAAGAGATAATTACTATCCTTTTCCCATCGACCTATTAAAGTCAACTTTCATTGTGTGGTTGAACAATTAGTTGAATTACATTATCTTTGTAACTCATATTTTCCCAAGAATTGAAATTTTCTACTTTTTTTTTTTTTTAACAGTATGAGGTTTCAAACCCAGGGCCTAGCGTATGCTAAGCAAGCCATCTACCACTGAGCTGTAAACCCAGCACTCCTGTTTCTTTCCTAATGTTAGAAACAAGACCAGTGGTATCTCATGTGAATGATGGAGCTCAGCTTTCAAAAACTACTGTATTTTAGAGTACTATTATTAGTTGCATATCTTTTTTTGTTTTTAAGAACGAGTTCAAACTATTCACAAATTCAGAAGTTGGAAATGCTGAATGACTCCTTCCTCAGAGAGTGTCTCCCTGATTGGCTGACTTGTTGAGAGTATAGCATGGTATAGACACAGTATCAATTTGATAGAGTCCCATCAGCATACGGTGAGACAGTGTGAGGTCTAAAATAGTCCGAAAAGGGTACAAGTAGTAGTGGAAGGGATGACACTCAAAATTTAAAAAAAATAACACCTGAAGTAAAGGACAGATTGTCTCAAACTGTCAGCTAGATGACAATCCAGAACCCTGGTCCCGATAGGGCTATAGAATGGCCAGTCAGTCCTGAATGTGTATCTGCAATATGCTTGCTACCAATTCATGTTTTATTTGAACTACTCTGAAATACATAGCTAAAAAAAAAAGCCATGTGTAGCAAAAACATAAAATTCAGAATTGCAGTGTTTAAACAAGGAAAACTAGCTTAATTCTTAATCCAACAATTAAATACAAAGATTAAATTTAGTGTTCATTTATTCTTTCAAAGTAGTTGTTTTTGTTTATTTATTTATTTATTTATTGGTGGTACTGGGGTTCTTGGAAGCCCTTCTACCTCCGGGCTATACTCCCAGACCTATTTTATAGTTTTTTTATATTTGGAAACATGGGTCTCTTAAGCCAGCGTGGCTGGCTTCGAACCTGCGCCATCCTCCTGTCTCCACCTCCCAAGCACAGGGATTACAAGCTTGCGCCACCACGCCCGATGAAAGTAGTTCTTTTTAAAACTCCTGATTTGAGAAATCTACAATTTGCTTGCTATTTTATATCAACATGTAGACACACACACACCACACACACACACACACACACACACACTCACACACACACCACCCACACACACACACACACCACACACACACACACACCACACACACACACCATACACACACACACCACACACACACACACACACCACACACCACACACACACACACACACACACACACACACTCCTACTGTTTAGCTTGGGTGACTTTATTTACATGCTGGTAATATCAATGCATCAGGAAAAGAAGGAAATGAAACTAACATTTATGTGGTACCTACTATGAGCAAGCCACTATACCAAGCAATGTGTGTGTGTGTGTGTGTGTGTGTGTGTGTGTGTGTGGTGTGCGTGTGTGTATTGATATACACACAATATTTAATTTAACGTTCATAGCCCTGAGGATTTGGTATCATTAGCCATGCTTTACAGATGAAGAATATGTGGCAGAGAGAGGTTAAATAACTTGCCCAAGGTCATAGGATTATTAAGTGGCAGTTCAAATGCAAATCTATTTAAAAGCCACAGAGAAAAAATAATCAAAAGAATTCTGAAACAAAGCTCACTTCATCGGATCCTGGGTACTTGCAAGAGGGAGTAGTGTGTGATTCGTCTTTTTGCAGCCTTAATTTTCTGCTTCTGCGTCTCTCCTTTTCCTTTTAAATGCCTTTTCTCGTTTGCATGATTTACCTTCCTTTTTCTTTACTCTTTCAAAAGCCCAAACAGTGAGAAACTGGAAAGGTTAAGGAAAAGAGGGAATCAGGAGACAAAACTGTGGTGCTCTATTTTTTTTTATGCCTCAAGCATACAATGCAGCAATATCCCCGGCAAAAAAGCAGTGAGTGTAGGTACTTAGGTCACATTAGTGGCCTTCTGAGTACATGCTGAACATGTATGGTAAGTGGAAAAGAAGGGTGTGATTAACTCAGCAAACCATTCTCATGAAATTACCTTCAGACTAACCAGGCAAGTTTGATTCCAAATCATTATGTATTGTTCAGTACAATTCTTTTTCTGATATCAGATGTAAATTTAGCCACTGTTGTAACCACTAATGGCCTATCAAAGGTTTTTGTTTTTTTTTTAACTCAAGAAATGCCCTTTGACACTTGCCCCATTCCACACAGTGCTTTTTCAGACTTACTTAAAATACTATGCTTGTATTGTAGATGGTATTTTAGCATAATTCTAAAAAATAGTTGGCTGATAATAGCATTAGATGCTTTAAAAATTATTTTTAGTATAATTAAAGAAAAATGTTATTTATGCCGGGCATGGTGGTGCACACTTGTAATCCCCACGCTTGGGAGACTGAGACAGGAGGATCGTGTAGGTTCGAAGCCAGCCTCAGCTACTTACTGAGGCTCTCAGCAACTTAGTGAGACCCTGTTTCAAAATAAAAAATATAAAATAGGGCTGGGAGTATAGCCTGGAGGTAGAAAGCCTCTGGGTTCCACCCCCAGTACCACAAAGAAAAGAAAAGAAAAGAAAAGAAAAGAAAAGAAAAGAAAAGAAAAGAAAAGAAAAGAAAAGAAAAAGAAAGAAAGAAAGAAAGAAAGAAAGAAAGAAAGAAAGAAAGTTATATGGCTTAGAGCTTAACAGACGGTAGGGCTTAAAATTACATTTAAAACTGCCACATTACTAATGAAATTTTGTCCCTGGCTCATACTAGGTACCCAATAAATTAGTGTTTAGTTAGTATGCTAATAAATAACATATTAATATAAACTCATTGAGTAAATATGATATCAAGGAAAAATTGTCATCTCAAAACAATAAATGTAGATGTCAACTTAAATTCATTCTATCAGTTCAGTTGTTTCCCTTCACCCGTAACAGTATATTTGTTGTAAATGAGCATTTAGTTAATGTGCTAATAGATTACATATTAAAATGAAATCAGTGAGTAAATATGTCAAGAAAAATTCATAATCTCAGAAAAGTAGATGTCAACTTAAATTCATTCTATCAGTTTTCCGTTGTTATCCTTTTACTGTGTAACAATGTGTTTGTTGACCTTTACTGACTTAAGATTCGTAAACTATGTTCTTACAGTTCGTTTTCTGGAAATTAAATTTAAGGTTTAAGTCATTAACTCAGTATTATTCATTTTCTTTTTATAAACACTTAAGAGTTCTTCTGATAGAAAATCCCCAGGCCCCAGTGCTTAATATAGAGAGTAATGGTAGTACTCTTTTCTTGTTCTGTGTCTCTCCGTCCAGATGCTTCTCCAACTTGAGTTTCATTGTCCCTAGCCCATTAAGAGCAGCCCATGCTTTACCCTACTTCTTGGTCCTTTCTCAGGAATGTAAAAATCTGGCTGGAAGGCACAGCACCCTCCCTGCTTCCTAGCAGACCAAGGATTCCTATTGTCAGATGCAGTGAGCATGAAAGCAGCAATTTTACAGCACAAAAGCTCCAATAACATTTACTTCGGTTGGCTGAGATTGAAATGCACACAGGCACTGCTCAGTCTTGGTTGCTTAAGCACCAGCTTCCCTTGGCTTTTTGCCACTTGGTGCATTTCAAAAAGACAAGTCCTTTAAGGAGAAAGTGTTTTCCTTGTAACTTGCAGTGGAGTAAACAGACCATTCAGGCATAGTTTATTGCATTATAAACTCAGCTCTGCAAACTATTTCAAAATTAAATACAACAGAGTAATTAGTGAAATCATCTGGTTGTTAGAATTCATAATCATAAACTGTCCTATTTTCAAAAGTAAAATTCTTCTCTTCTAAAGTATCACCAAAAACTTTTTATATTTAGAGAAAAGTGACTTACCTCTTAAAGGTTTTACTTACTGAAGCTAAAAGTTCCCCCATTTATAAACATCTTCCTTTCTTCTTACTCCCCTGTAGTCAATAGATTGAGTTAATTGGAGAAATTACAAGAGAGCACGCATATTACATTTTAAGGCAAACATTGAGAAAATATCAGTCCATGCCTATAGGATGAAGTTTTGATCATGCCAGCCCTGTGTTATATTGTAAGATGAAAGAGGAAAAAAACCTACAGTGGGTGTATACACGAGCACATTTAAATACCACAAGGCACTAAGCTAGGTAATTGTGTGTTCCCATCCTGCTTCCTACCAGAGTCCTTAGAAGATCAGCAGGGGAAACCAAAAGGGCTGGCTACACTTTAGCCTAGAAACAGCATCCATGAATCAATGAAATTGATTCATTTATTCCTCCAGCCAGTGTTTTGTTTCAACCATGAAATGTGAAGCTAAGGATGAGCGACTGAAGATGGCTACTAGATACTGTCTTCCTTCTATAGTATTGTCCTCAACTCCTTATCTGTTCTTTTTCCGGGTGTGTGTGGAGTTGGGGTGGGTGCTGTTGTTCTTGTTTTGAGAACCTGGAAGTTATGAAATCTCATGTAAAGTGCAAAATGAAAGGACTTTTCTCAGTCTACTCAACATTGTATTTAATGATTATCCGTTTATGAACCAATCCTGTTTATAGGAGTCAGAGCAAACTGCAAATCTCAAAAGCATATTATCAAAATTATACAAAATGATTAGGATGTTACCAACTGGGATCCTGTTTATTCATATGCCAACGCTAAGCACTCATTTCTGTGAATTAAGCACTCTGTCTTTCCTTAAACTCTTTATTTTCTCTAAGTAAATTATAATATAATTGACTTTGTGCAGTTGTGTTTATTTTTTACCTTTTTAAAAACAAGCTAGGCCTCATCTTTTAATGTTTTTAAATGCTCACTTTAAAAAGTAAAAGAAAGGAGTAAGGTCTTATATGAGCCATCTTTCACAAAGAACCCTAAGCCCAGCCTTAATAATCCATGTGTCTTCATGGTGTTTCTTATTGACGAATTTGGTCCATGCTCCATTTAATCTGCATATTGTCTCTATCCAGTGATGCTCAAAGAGCAGCCACAGGGCACTAAATCATGGAGTTGGAGTTCAAACCACATCGTCTCTCTCTTTACCCCACAGACTCTAATCAGCACCCAGGGCAGACAGGTGCAGACTCACTTTCACCCGCCTCTCTTCCCTCCCCAGCAGCCTCCAGCTTTGGCACTGTCCCCATGGGGCCCAAGAAGCAGCATCACTGCTCATTTCAGGGTGTCCCTCACGTATGCGTGGACAGATAACGGCTTTATGTGCATCAGGAACACTTTTACCTTGATATCTCTACCAACCCTACGTAAATACATTTAGCCTTAGAGATTTCCAACCTGCCCTCTGCGAAGCTGCATCCTCAGTGGCGTCTAGCTTTGAGCTGACAGGTTTGGTTTCTTTAGACTCTCAGAAGGAGAGAGAATTGGGAGAAACGCTAAGTAGGCCCTTCCTGCTGCCTTGACGCACTTTCATTGAGGGCTACAATCTGATTTCCCTTTAATGTATTAAGGAAGGGTTTCATGGCATCTACGGTAATCTCGAGTTTCTGGGTTACTTTTCAGTAGTTTACCCTCCATGGAGTGAAAGAGAGGAGAGGATGGGAATGACCCTTCCCTGTCAGTACATGCCTGTAGCAAAAACGCTTCAGAAAACAAGTGAAGCGCTCCTAATGAATTGTGCTTTTGGTTCTTTGAATCTGCACAGCGTCTCCATCAGATTATTACAGCTGGACTCTAGCTGTAATTGCTACTGGGATGAGATGCACAACATGAGGTACGGAAGCTAAGTACTTACAGTGTTTTAGTGGCCAAAAATATATGGCGTGGTAGGAGCATTGGGCTTCATGAAACTCGCACTTGTATATCTTCATGTTCTTCACCCATTTCTGACTCGCTGCTGACTGCCAGCGGGCACTCTTGATGAATGCGATAAAAATGGCAAAGCTGAAAGATGTTGTTTCCTAAAAGATACTGTACATCAGTTGAATAACAGGACATAGATTGGGGATGCGTATGCATAAAAAGCCTCTATAGCCATTCTTTAGTAAAGACATTTGGCTTTAATCTCGTCAATGCAACACAAATGAAAAAAGATAACAGTTTTAATCTTATTACAATATAGTACAAAATGGCACACATTAAAGTATTTTTCCTAATGTAAACAATAATTCTGTATTTCTGTGGCCTCAGCTCTCAGACCCCTTAGTCTGACTTGTCATTAGATATAAATCAGCTTTTATGCTTCTTCCAGAGAAGCTTGAAAGCCCGATGCTTCCTTATTTGAGACGTTATAATTCTAAAGAGGGTAAAATTGATAGTTTTACTAGAAAAAAGTATCGTATCCAAAATTATAATGTAAAATAATAATCCAAATGCCTGTGCTGATCCACCCTTGCAGTTATTTAAGGCATATTCAATGAGGATTGGGATTTAATGGAATTCACTTGGCATCATAATTCTGCAAAGTGTCAGCCCTGACCACTGAGGCGCCAACCTCGTTAGATTCTTCTTCACCATATTCTTTGCATCATCTATTTACCTCTCTTTCTTTCTTTTTTTCTAAATTATATGTCTGCATATATATAACACACACATATATATATTTGCATATATATGTATACCTATATTAATTCTTTTTGTGTGTGTGTGTGGTACTGGGGTTCCTGGAAACCCTTCTACCTCCAGGCTACACTCCCAGACACCTTTTTTTTTTTTTAAATTTGGAAACAGGGTCTCTTAAGCCAGTGCGGCTGGCTTCGAACCTGTGCGATCCTCCTGTCTCCACCTCTCAAGCGCAGGGATTACAAGCATGCGCCACCACGTCCGGCGCCATCTATATTAATTCTGAGGACAGTAAAGTGCATAGGAGAAAATTATTTAAATTAAATTTATCAGAGGTGATATAATACAAAGATTCCCCTAAGGCCACTGGAAGGAGTAATTTTTCTTGTTTCCACAGAAATGAGGAATTCCTTCTTTTGGTCCTTACTCAGATCAAACTACTTTTGTTTAATTGCAATACAATTGTAACCAGGAATAAAAAATATAATGTGTTCTTTTTAGAATTCAAACCTTTTGTTTTCCTGAACATATTTACCTACCTTTCAAAGATTAACTTTTAATAGCAAAACCAGAAAATGGCAATAAGACAGCTTTAATCGAAAGAAAAAATGTGTACCTTGTGCAAATCCCTTAGAATAAACTTCAAATTTTTTCTATTGATTTTTTTAATGTTTGAGATTTGCTTTTTATAGTTTTTTCTCATGCCACAGTTTACTTTCAGCTTTATTTCATCTAGCACACGTTTGTACTGAAATTTAATTTGAGAAATGGAAAATTGGGAATCTCCATACAATCTCTCAAGAGTATCCATCCCCACAACACAATATACCCCCCACACACACACATCTCAATCCTGGCAACTGACAGTGCATGGGAATAAGTTATTTGATTTAAATTTCTAAGGTAAGTTGATGTGAACACACACACATACATTCAGACACACTTCTACTCATTGAAAAACAAAAAGCTGAAAAGTGTAAAAGTTATTTGGGGTGATAATACATATAGTACAACTTTTCTAAAATTTCTTCTTTAACAGTAAATTGCAAGTGGATTCATTGGGCAGGTGATTCAGCCTGTCCACTTGGTCATAACTTTGGTGATTCCCTAGAGTTCAGTTCCTCTTCTCCTTCTGCAAGCACCAGCTTCCTAGAGATGCCCACAGAAGCAACGGACTGAAGCCAGTTCAGTCGCTGTGCCAGAGAAAAGAGTTTTCCAGGAAGCAAAAGCGTAGTTGCACTCCTTCATTCCCATGGGTTATGCCATCAATGGGTGGTCATGCCTGCTCTGTTCTTGAACAAAGGACTTCCTTTTCAGGAGCAGCAGGAATACAGTTGACAAGTATCACATCTGTTTCCTGCTGCTTCTGCAATTCCCATGGGCTAGCACCACTGTCAGGGCAGCAGTTCTGATGGTACCACCAGGGAAACAAGGCAGTAGGGCATCCTAAATAAACAATCCTAGGCAAGCAGAGAGGCAGGGGAAAGAAAATATTGAACCACAGTAATATAACAAATTCCATTAAGAAAGTAAAGTAAATGGGCAAAGATATAACTTGTCTCCATTTGGAGAGGATTAAGATAAGACATCCATCTCTCCTCCTTCACCTGCAAAGAATTGATCCTATACCAGGAAAGCATGGTTTAGTTTGAGGGATTCTCCAGCTGTTGATACCTAGAAAATAGTGAAACATTTATATAGTATTATGTCCAATGTGACTATATTTGTATAGGGGGAAAAAACCCAAGATGGAAACAAAACACATTGTCTGGGATATATGGATTGTGGATGGTTTCTGTTTTCCTAAGTTTTCATTTTTCTTTACTTTCTATAGTTCTATTTCCGAGTTTCTATATTGACATATAACATATGTATGATGAAAACATAAATGTTTTAAATAAGAAAACTTCCAGTAGATATCAAATTTGCTTATGTGGATAAGTCATGATTCAATATCTAAATTCTCTGAATGTATCCTATGGAAATAATGGCATAAGTACTATATGGGGATTAGAAGCAACCAAAATGCCCATTAAAAGGAATCGTGTTATGCAATAGTATTCTTCAGTTTTTTATAAAAGAATAAATTTTAAAAGTATATTTGTGACATAATATACATATGTGTATGTAACAGTTATATGTGTTATATAGGATGAGAAAGGAGGGGGAAGAGGAAAATCTCTAAAACACAAAATGTACTTAAACATATCGAAGTTAACCACTAAGCCGAGCAAGGGAGGGAGGGAAGGGGAGGGAATAGGATGGGAATTGGGTAGGGGTTAAATCAGTGATGTGTGCATGTTTCTACACACAAGTTTTTTACCCCAATATGATGTATGAATATAATGCACCAATAAAAATTAGAATATATATACATATACATATACATATATATATATATATATATATATATATATACACACACACATACATACACATATGTACTAACTTGAAAAAATACCTATGAGCCAAGTGTGCTGGCACACACTTGTAATCCCAGTACTTGGGAGGTTGAGAGAGGAAAATTACAAGTTCAAGGCCAGCCTCAGCTATTTAGTGAGGCCCTCCACAACTTAGTGAGACACTGTTTCAAAGTAAAGAAAATAAAGGTGTGGGGGTGTAGCTCAGAGGTAGAATGCCCCTGGGCTCCATCCCTAGTACCAAAAATTAAAAGAAGGAAAGAAAGATAGAAAAGAAATCTATGCTATATTATAGAGTAGGTGAAAAAGCAACTTGCCAAACTAACATAAAGATTGATTACATTTTCAAAGAAATGCATGTGTTTATATATCTAGGCAACATCAAGCTTTATAAGAAAGAAGCATTAAGTGTCTTTATTCTGTCAAGTAAACTAAATTTTAATTTTAAATCCTCATTCTCCAAATTGGTTGAAGTTCTCCAGTTATACATAGGCAAATCATGGCTTATTATCAATTTCCTAATCCCATCCTAGGAAAAGGACTGTAAAAGCATTGTATTATGAAGCCCCTCGTAGTGGTGGGTGCCTGTAGTCCCAGTATTTGGGAGGTTGAATTAGAAGGAAATAGGTTCAAGGACAGCCTCAGCAATTTAGCAAGACCCTCAGCAGCTTAGTGAGGTCCTATTTCAAAATAAAAAATAAAAAGGGCTAGGGGTGTATCTTGGAGGTGGAATGCCCCTGAGTTTATTCTCCAGTACCAAACACACACACACACACACACACACACACACACACACACACACACACTATATATATATATATATATATATATATATATATATATATATATTCTGTGAAGACACAAAAAGAAAGTAGCCATTCGAAAGTCAGGAAGAGGGTCCTTACCAGGAATTAAATCACCCGACATATTGATCTTGTCCTTCTAGGCTCCAGAACGATAAGAAATAAATTGGGGAAGGGCTGAATGAGTGATGTATGCATGTATGCCTCTACCATCTTGGACAAGGAAGGAAGGAAGGAAGGGAGGGAGGGAGGGAAGGAAAGAAGGAAGGAAGGAAGGAAGGAAGGAAGGAAGGAAGGAAGATGGATTGAAGGAGGACTGAACCCAGAGAAATTCTACCTCTGAACTACACCCCCAGCCCTTTTGTTTTGTTTTGTTTTGAAATGGTTTTGCTAGGTTGATGAGAGTCTCACTTAGTTGCCGAGACTGGTCTCGAACCTGTGATCCTCCTGTTTAGCCTCCCAAGCATTAGGATTACAGGTATGTCCCACCTTGCTCAGCTAATCTTTACTCTTAAGTTCTGTTACCAGGATGCAAGAGGGTTAAATCTTGCCACTCTTTGGCCCATTTTTTGTGTTATTATATCCAGCTTGGTTGGGGTGGGACAGGGCAGCTTGGAGCAAGCCTCCTTCTTAACTATTAGCCTCCTTCTTAATTCTGTTCTCTAGTCTTGCAGACTTTGGTCCTGTGAGGTTAGGAGCTGGGTGCTAGAAAAATGATGTCTGAATACTCCAGAATTTTTCATAGCCACTTTGTCTCTTACATAGGTTTAAGCACTGAAACTCAGAGATCAAGGGTTTGCTTATTTATACTCTCTGCTTTAAACAGTGTTTTCCTAAGGTACTAATTACTCACAGAATATAGAGAGGAGAAAAAGACAGTGGTGGTGATGGTAGGGAACCTTGTTGAATATTTCAGAATTTCACTCTTGTACAGTTTCTTATCACAGAAGTCAGGATTAGAGAGGGAAAGGCGGGGCTTTCACTTTTTGCGTTATATAATTCTACAATATTAGCCGGGCATGGTGGCACACGCTTGTAATCCCCGCTCTTGGGAGGCGGAGACAGGAGGATCGCGCAGGTTAGAAGCCAGCCTCGCTGCCGTAAGAGACCCTGTTTCAAAAATATAAAATAGGTCTGGGACTGTAGCCCGGAAGTAGAGGGGCTTCCAGGAACCCCAGTAACAACAACAACAAAATAATAATAATTCTACAATATTTTACAATAATCACCCTTTTACTATAAATATCCACTTTTGTGCATTTTGTGTTAGTTGATCCTTATAAACAATACTATGATGTAGCTGGGTGCAGTTACTATTATCTGTATTATAGTAGATGAAAAAATGAAGCCATTCACACCAATTACAACTATCTTTTGACCTTAGACAACTAAGAGAAAAACAGGAGGCAAACAGGGAGAGAGAGTGTTTTTGGCATGAAAGTCCTGTGCTGGGAAAACTATCACAGATGTCTTAATAATGTCTGGTGTTTCAGCATTTTCAAAGTTATACTTTTTATTGAGTTTTTTCATCTGAAATAGTCTGTGTCCATCCTCCCCTTTTCCAAAGGTCTCCTTCATCCAGGGCTCCCTGGCTTGGTGTTCCAGCTGCAAGCACGCCCCCAGCTGCGTCCCGTTGCCCCGCCCTAGCACATTCTTCACGCCAACTGACCATACTCTGTCCTTGCTTGACTCATAAATCATAAAAGTCTTCAGATCCCTCTAACACAGCCCCTCTCCTGGCTCAGGAATGCTTTCTAGAATATCCTGACATGTGATTTTTCTGGTCCTTTTGAAGTGTTAGGTAGGGATTAAGGGATTGGCTACCTTAAACTTATTCTTTTAGCCGCATTGAAGTGTGAGAAAGTTCCTCTTGTTCTCTGAATGTCTCCCTTTAACTTCCACACAAAACAAGTTCTGTCTTTTAATAGAGCAGTCTTTTAACAAACATGAGAATACATTTCTTCACACCTTAATTCTTTTTACCAAGCTGCACATCCCCAGTTTTTTCCTTGTTTTGTTTGAGTACCCTTGAGACTGTAACTATTCTTGCTTTTTTTTTTTCCTCCTCAATACTGGGAATTGAACCCAGAAACACCCTACCATGGAGCGACATCCTCATACCTTATCTTTTTCTCTCCGTCTCTCTGTCTCTGTCTGTCTGTCTGTCTGTTTCTCTCTCTCTCTCTCTCTCTCTACACACACACACACACACACACACACTTATTATCTATCTGAAATAGGGATCTCCCTGTGTTGCCCACTTGTCCTCAAACTGGTCCTCCTACCTCAGGCTCCCTAGTCCCTGGGATACTAGGCATGCACCACCATACCCGGCTACTGTCATCATTTTTGACACATGGTAAATATTTAGCACATGTTTGCTTCATGAGTTAATGGATGGTTGAAGTGTCCTAACATCACAGTGTTGCTTTGGTTCCAGTTTTATAATCTGTAAAAGAAGGCATTCTGCATGTCCTCCATCTGGTAGGTGATCTGAGTGAGTCCCTCAATACTGTAACATCTGTTTTTCTCCTTTTCCAGCTCCAAAGAAATGTCAAGTATTTCTATACCAGAGCAATTTTTAAATATACGAGCTTACTCCATCTCCTTGCTTTTTTATCTGTTGCTTCTGAACAGTGCACTGCAGCATTATAGCATAAGTATCTTAAATGAATATGTGCAATCTTATTTATCCCTCGTATTTGAAACATTTCCCATTTGGTTTGCGTTTTTATTCACAGTGTGTGAAAAATTCCAATTTTCATTAGTATTCGTACATAATTGGGCCATCAGTAAAATGAAGCAATAAGGTTTTATTAATATGATCAGTTATTTTATTAGTACAGATGCTTCATAGCACAATTTATAAAATACACTCCTAATGGAATAGGACTGGCAAAATTGTAGTTTTTGATTACCACCTATTTTTATTTATTTATTCTACTGTCTGTGGACTTTTTGCTAACCTCCAAGATAAAGCCAGAAAGCTGGGAAAATAACAAGTTGGTTCTCTGAAATGAGTGCTTTGTCTGTGAAGATTAAGGCTACAAACTAAATCATATGTGAATTTTAGTCATGCCCAGTTACTACAAATAATTGGGAATTTTCTATAGTTGAATTTCTTAAAATTATGATTCAAAAACAACTCTTTCAGGTCCTCTCTAAAGGTATAAAGTAGTATGGCAATCATTGGCTATTAAACAGTGTATTTTTAAATAGAAAAATATAAAGCCAAATAGGTCAAAAAGCGATCAGTTGTTGGGCACCTCTGACATCTGCATACCTCCTTCCATTGTTGCTTGGTGTGTTTTTAAACTTTCTTAAATCACAGTGTCTATTTTTATAGTGCCTTTTTAAGCATTCAGATTACTCTCTGTTTAACAAAACACATTTCCGGCCCACATACATAAATGGATTAGACACCCAGAGTATCTGCTTTAGAGAAAAATTCTTCTTGACATTCTTACAGGAGGAGGGGAGGTAGAGGAGTGGGATTTCCACATCTGTTAAATAATCATTAGCATGTAGGATTGAATTCTCTCTCTTTTTTAACTTCAGACCAGCTGTTGTAGTAAACTTGAAGGGCCCCGTAATTATTGCATATTTCAATAGCTTACTGAGGTTCAGTTACCTAGTTCCACAACGCTGATCAAAGGGAACTCATTTACTTTTGTGCACCATTGTTATTGAAAGCATTCCTCATTTGATTGTTTTGCTTCTGGAATGTTCTATGAAAGGTCAGACAGGGTGTCTTTTCTCTGATTTGCTCTTGCCTCTGAGAAGCACCTCTGCTACCAATTATGTGTTCCTTGGATGGATGTGAGCTACCCCAGGGCTTCTTTCCCTTGGCCTTAGCACAAGTTTGCTTTGGTCATTCATACTGTATAGTCAAAGGTGTTTGAATGTTCCTGTGATATTTGGCACCAGTGAAAAACAAATTCACAAAAACAACCAGATTTTCTCTGTTTGTAATATGATTCAGTAGTGTTGCCTGAGACACATTTTTGCCATGATTTGTGCATCCTAATCATAGGCTTTAATTTATTTTGAGAGCTTACTCTTTGTTGTTGGCTCCGTGGTTGTATTTGTAACTGTGGCATGAAGTCTCAACCTGGCATAACACACAGCCCGGGAATGAACAAAGCTAAAGCAACGTGTGGAAACTTTGGCCATTTCACAGGAAGCATGGTAGGAAGGACCGAGTAGGAAAATTGAATTTTGAATATTTCCAAATTGATCACAATACTGAATTATCACGCTAGTGTTGGGTTTATTGTTCCTTTCTTCTAGACCATAATGTATTGTATCCAACTGGCAAACCGTGCAGCTAACGCATGAGCTCTTGCATTTGGCAAAATGGGGTGCTGTGCCTTTGTATGCAGCCTACCAACTGAATATGACCAGGCGTTTGCAAAGGTAGAGTCTGATTTGAATATGCCTCCCATGTCTGCAAAATCAACAAGCCTTGGATCTCAACCTGTTTGCCCAGATAATGGATGTAGGAATTTCTCTCTGAAATACCTTCAGAGTAGATAGACGATGCAATTTACCTGGGCTCTATTTTATCCTATTTCACGATTTCCAAAATTAAGTTTATTTGTATATATATAGTGACATATTTATTGGCATATAGGAAGGCCATATACTTCTGCACTGTGATGATGTTTTTGTCCCCTAAAGACTTTTTGAAGAAATGTAACCTATGTCACTCCATCCCACAAAGGGTATGCAGTGACAGATTTTTTTTTATGCAGTTACAGAAAAACTTTTTAAAATTCTATATAAGGCTGTGTACATGTGTGTCATGATCACTCTGAACTAATTATGATTTGAGACTATAGTGTACCAATAAAAATATTTTTAAAATTCCATATAAAGATTAAATGTACAGGACATAATCTCTTTTATACCTGGAAATCTAAATTTAAGTAGAACTCAAAATGGAGTTGCCTTTTAACATTTGTTAACTTTTTGTAATGAATAATATATATGAAAATTTCAAGTACATTGTTTCTATCGAGCCAGTAAGTTCAGAAGCCAGTAAGTTTCCCATCTGATCTTTCTGTTTTACCTTTGGTGTACCCATCACACACCCACTTCTTCCACATGGTCTTTCACATGTCTGAGATTCAGTTCCTGTTACCTCTGAACCTCCTTCCCACTCTTTCTGTTTCCTAGAATATGGCAGGCATGGTCCACCCTGGGACCTTGGTATGGATTGGGCCCTTATCTAGAACACTCTCCAAACTGACTTCTCCCTGTGTAATTTTCCCATTTCCTTCCTTAATTCAGTCTTTGTTCCTGCGGCTTCATCCTTGATGTCTCTGTTTAAAACTGCACCCATCCCTCGGTTCCACACTCAGGACCCTCCTTACCCTATTCTATTTTTTTCTAAAGCCCTTATTGTTTACTAAGTTATCATATAATTTACTTTGTAGTCACATTATTTACTGTCTTCCCTCAAAAGAATGAATCCTAAAAAACATCTCCCACCAATAAAACCCTAGAGGTAGATTATTTTGTTTATAGACATAATCAAATTACCTAGCACAAGAGAGGTGTGGTGGCACAGGCTCGTGATATTGATACTTTGGAGGCTGAAGACAGGAGGATCACAGGTTTGCGGCTAGCTTTAGCAATTTAGCCAGACCCTCAACAATTTAGTGATTCCTTCAATAACTTAGTGAGACCCTCAGTAACTTAGACCCTGTTTCCAATAAAATAAAATAAAAAGGTCTGGGAATATAGCTAGAAGGTAGAATGTTCCATGGTTCAATCTCATCAACACACACACACACACACACACACACACACACACGGTAAATGCGTAGAACAGTGCCCAGCACATACATATGTAGTAAATTCAGTAAACTTTTCTTGAGAGAATACACTCCTAAGACTGGAAAATTTGAAGAATTAGTTTGAAGTTAAGAATTCAGTCTTAGCCAGTGTGGTGGCACACACTTCTAATCCCAGCATTCGGGAGGCTGAAACAGGAGGATCGCAGTTCATGGACAGCTTCAGCTACTTAGTGAGGCCCTTTGCAACTCAGTGAGACCTTGTTTCAAAATAAAGAATTAAAAATAGGGCTGGGGATGTAGCTTGGAGGTGGAATGCCCCTAGGTCCCATCCCCAGTGCCGCAAATAAATAAATACATAAATAAAAAAAAATAAGCAGTGTTGTCCTGTTGAGTTCTAGAGTTTGGGAAAGTGGGTAGGACATAGATGCCATCCTAGAGCCATATGTATCCAGTTCATTGGCAAATCCTGCTGCGTCCACCTTCAAACTATTTTCAGAATCCATTGCCTTCCCCAGCTCTATCCCTGTTGCAGTTCATATAAACCATGTACCTACCTCTCACCTGGATTACGGTAGCATCCCACACTTTACCTTGACTTTGCCCTTTCTCTTCATTTTGAGCTCAACACAGTGAATTGGGAGGCACAAAAGGAGCTGGGAAGATGATCACCCAAAGCTGTGGAAGAAGGGTTAGTATTAGAGAGGCATCTGAAAGAGGGCTGGAGAAGCTGAGATAGAGAGGAAAAACAGAGAGAGAAAGAAGAGGCTGCCTTTTCAATGGGACAGTTGGGGTGGCTGAAGAAGCTAAAGAGGGTATAAGTAGTTTTATTCCAATAAAAGTAGATAAATTCAAAGAGACACCACCCCAAATATTAGGAAGGATGTGGAGCAACAGAAGCTTTTATACACTACTGATAAGGACTTAGTATGGTCCAAACACTTTATAAACAATTCTATAAAGTTGAACATTAACCCTATGTCTCAGTAATTGCACTCTTAGATATTTGTCAAAAAGATGTAAAAATACATGTTAAAAACTGTTTATAAGACAAGTGTGGTGGCGCATGCTTATAATTCCAGTACTTGGGAGGCTGAGACAGGAGGATCACAGGTTCGAGATTAGCCCGAGCTACTTAGTGAGGCCCTCTGCAACTTAGTGAGACCCTGGTTCAATATAAAGAATAAAAAATAGAACTGGGGGCATAGCTCAGAAGTAGAATGTCCTTGGGTTCAATCTTCAGTACTACTACAAAAAAATAAAAGTTTATAACAGCCTGATTCTTTATGACCTAAATTTGGAAACATCACTAATGTTCATCAATAGGGGAATAGATGTGGTATATTCATACAATGGAATAGTATTAAGCAATACAAGAACAAACCACTTCAAACAACAATATTGAACACATTTCAAGAACATTACGTTAAGCAAAAGAAACCAGCGATAAAAGAGTGTATGATCCCAAATACATGAATGCGTAAAACCCAAGAACACACAAGGACGTGTGAGTATGTGTGTGTGTGCACACATGTGTGTTGAGAGATATTAGAGAGGGTTTGGCTTACTCTGAAAGGGGAATAGTTTGTAAATGGGCACAAGAAAATAATCTGGGTAAAGGAAATCGTGTCTTGTTTTGGATGGTTATTGGACAAGCATTCACAATTGCCAATCTTGTCAAACCAAGGTCTGTGCACTGTGTTGTATATTAATTGTATCTTGATAAAAACACACGTAATAAAAATCTATGAGAGCCGGGTATGATGGCGCAAGCTTGTAATCCCTGCGCTTGGGAGGCGGAGACAGGAGGATCGCACAGGTTGGAAGCCAGCCTCACTGGCTTAAGAGACCCTGTTTCCAAATAAAAAATATAAAATAGGTCTGGGAGTGTAGCCTGGAGGTAGAAAAGTTTCCAGGAACCCCAGTACCACCAAAACAAACAAAGAAACAAACCAAAAAAACCAGGGTCTTACTAGGTTGATGAGTCTCACGACTTGCTGAGGCTGGCCACAAACCTGTGATCCTCCTGTCACAGTCTCCCAAGTACTAGGATTACAGGTGTGTACCACCACATCAGCTCTCCACCGGTCTTTTACTGTCTTTAGTTTGGTTTGGCTACTGGAAAACTTAAAATTATCTATATAGTTCACAATATATTTCTTTTGAATAGGGTTGGACTTGTGTGGAAATAATCTATTGTCATAGCTGAAGTAAAATATGGTAAATGCCTGTACTAGCATAATGGCAGTAGGGGCGTAGAGGAGATGTAAAATAAAATATTTTTTTAGGACAGAATTGACTGACCTAGGTTAGTGATTACATCTGACTGGCCAAGGGCTATGGAGCAGGAGAACTCAAAGATTGTGCTAAGTTTTCCTAGATAATATTGATTGGTAAGGAATACCGCAGGCTACATCAGAGAAGACACAGCCAAAAAAAAAGTGGATTTGCAAGGTATGTAGGAAGATACCAAATAATGCCACATAAAGGGTCCTATCACTTGTATGTTAAATTATTTTTATTTCTGCAAATGTATAAGAAATGAAGACCCAGCAAGGTCATTTAGCTATGTAACAGGTCAGTCAACTAGAAAGTGGTAAAGCTAGGGTTCATTCCCACACTGATTAAAAATTTGGACAAAGCCAATGAACAAATGATAGTTTGGGTTGTATAGATATTAATGTGCATGCTTATCCAGCACCACAAAGTGAAAATACCAAATGTCACATCTATAGTTGTTATAAGAACTGACCAACTAACCTGGCACCCAATAATCAGAAAAGTAAAAGTGTGTTTTGAGGGGATGGTTCTTAAGTAGTTTATTACAAAATCTGTACCATTTTATATGAACATCTTGAAACAAATATGCATAAAAGATAGTGCCAATGGGAAACAATAAGTAATATTTATTGTCTGGCCCACTGTCTTAGGGGTACACTTGCCCAGGCTGTGAAAATCAATCTGTATTATCATAAGGACAGGCCTTATGCATGTTTTAAAGAAATTTTAAACTAAAACTACTTTGTTTATATTTTCTTCTTTTTTTTAAATTTGAAGCATAGGGAAATATCCAGTTAACTGAGAATTCTAGTTAAGTGGGTTAGGTTTTTTCCTGTTAATACTTTTTGACCATAAAATGTGTCAGACAATATAAATTTCCAAAAAGTAATTATATAAGAAGCCATTGGGATGAACAATTTAAGAATGTGTATTTTCCCCAAATGTATATAATTAACACACAAGACTGCAAAATTTCATACAATGCAACATAATTATAAATTGCTATGAAACAAAAACCAAAATCCATTCCAGCACACAGCAATTAGGAATGATACAACTCTTTAAAACAAAGGCTTCAGACTGACTCTGGAGTAAGTGGCAGATTTGCTCACAACAGCATATTTTATAAACTGCCACAAACCAAAGATTGGTCTTAAAATGAGAACATTGTTTTTAAGACAGTTGCTTATCTATCATACTGGTCTTTTCAACTACATATAAGTAGCTGTCAGTCTGAAAGAACATATTTAAATACCAACGATATCAATATAATAGTTTCGTGTTCTGTTTCACTTATTACTGTACCATTGTGGTAATCTCTGGCATGAATCTATTTTTTTTTTTCTTTTTTCTTTCGTTTTTTGGTGGCACTGGAGATTTAACCCAGGGATATTCTACCTCTGAGTAGTACCCCTAGACCTATCTTATTTTTATTTGGAAAGAGTCTCACTAGATTGATGAGTCAGAACTTGTTGGGGCTGTCCTTGAACCAGAAATCCTCCTTTCTCAGCCTTCCAAGTACTGGTATGACAGGCGTGTGTCACCGCACTTCTCTTGGGTTTAAATTTAATAAGTAGTACCTTCAAAAGTGGAAAAATTTGTGAATAACTTCACAATAGACTTGTCTTTAAAGGGATTCTTTTTTATTTTTATTTTTTTTTATCTTTTTGGAACTGGGAATCGAACCCAAAGCACCACACCTGCAAAGCCACTGACCTACCTCCCAGCCGTAGACTTGTCCTTACTGATGTAGTCAATATTGCAAAACCTACTCAACTACAGATGGGTACCTATTTTCAGTGAGCTGTGACTCTTCCTAAATTCTTTCAAACTAAAGTATTCTTCTATTTAAAGCTAGGTGGAAAGGAAAAACCAGAGGCATTCAGGTCAAGAAACTCCTTTTAGTAGATTTAAAGGGCAGTAAAAATAGTTGTCCCTATATTTGATAAAGAGATCTGAATTCACATACCAACTTAAATTCATGGTTGATAGCTGCCTGATTCAGGATGTTGAGTAATTTTTAGGATCTTGTAGGGAACCAGAAGTGCCATGAAGACTAATGATACCTGTTAAGGCCACAGGGAGTAGAAGCAAAGAAAGCTTCATATGGTACATCTGTTCTAGGATGTGGCCTTCTTGATTCTACATAGGTCAGACAGCAATAATAATTTTATGGGCCTCTCTTTAATTGACCCATCTACTCTCAGATATTATTTCAATGAATTTCATCCTTAAGCCTTCAGCCTTCAGAGGTAGTAGCTATAAATCCACATTTCCTACATTAGAAAAATTAGACAAAGATTCAAACTGAAGTCAGCCAGAGACTCCAGAGACATCTCTTAGTCTCAGCATTATTGGGATCTGAGTAGAACTTATGTGAATAATGATACTTTTTTGAACTATAACCAATAATATGTATATATACTTTTACAAACAAATATTTTATACTAACAAAACACATTTATTGGATAAATTTATTAATTTAAAAGAAATTTCTATAAGACATTTCTGACAAATTTGCAAGTATGTTCTTTTAAACACAAAAATCCCTCAATCAGATACTTAGGAAGTCATTACATCGTAGTGATGCAATTTTATGTGATACTATCACAACTATTTATAAGAGGAAGCAGGGATAGAATCAAAGAGAAATGCTTTAAATACAGCATAGTTGTCTTTTAGCCTAGTTTCCCACATTGAACAAATAAATACCAAAAATATTTATGACTTCAAAATATACCGGTTAAAAATTTTTAGTATTTTCTTGAGGATTCAACAACTGGTACTATAGTAGAGAATCTCATTATGAAATGGAGTACGTAGCTTTATATCAGAATTGGATTTTTGTGTGATTTAATATTAAAAGGAAAGCTTATTTGTAGCTCAAGTTAAACCCAAGTGTTTATTATTTATTATTTTATAATAATTTTATAATAAATTTATTATTACTTATTTCGTAGTGCATAATATATGTATATATTGTTCATGAATAATTGAATAAATAGGTTAACAACAGTAAAATTTGAAAAACCAAAATGAATTCATAAAAGCATTTAGCTCAAAGTATTTTTCATTTCATTTCAAACATAGGAAAGTATTTCAGTTCAAAAGAGACTTAGTTCTTAAGCATGCTGCCGTATGGTTCTAATAATTTATCCAAAGACCCATAATTTTTTATCACACCAAATGTAAAAATTCAGTTATGTAAAGCTAGAAAGTCTTTTTTTCAATCCTTCAAAATTACTAATGTCAAATTGATTCCCATAACGTGGATTTCTACTCTTATCAGAATTGCAATTTACCACAGCTTTATTATTTATTATTTATTTATTCATTAATTTATTCTCCACTTTATGCCAGAAAGGATACTCATAGGAAGGGTTTACTTGTGAATTGTTGGCATTTGGTATGCATTGCTTCATGCATTTACTTATTGCCACTGCAACTAAATTGTATTTATGAAACTTCTTTATTTGTTCCTTGCTTTAGAAATAAAGTATCTTTAAGCAAATGAGTTCTCCTGAGCCACTACATAAAGAATTATTTAAAATGTTAAAGTATTTTGTTGAGCCATTTATAAATGCTATCTACTATATATTTTAACTCAAACTCATTAAAATCTATCACTTTGCCTTTCTGATGTAATTTCAAGTGGTTGATCAATAAAGCTTTAGTTTAAAATGGCAAATCACCTTTTAATATACCTAAAACTGGTTACATTTTTGTTCTTGTTTCTCTTCCCCTCTCTTGCTACTTTTCTGCAAACTTTTCCTCTTTATAGTATTTGGTAGTATGAAGATCAGCTTCTTGACACAATTTATTTCAAAAAGAAAAACCTTTACATTTGAAGATGGTTTATTCCACTCTTAGAATTACATTTTATTTTACTCACATACATAGAATCATATATTTCTTTACACAAATGACTTTTTCTGACTTCTACAGATTAGCCTTAATTCTGACTATCTTTACCCAGTTTATATGGCCAATTTTGCTAAACTTAAAACTAATACAAACCTTATAATTTTTCATTTTTATCATCAATTTTTGCCTTCTAAGTAAAGCTATCCTACTATTGAGGAAGTAGCTAATATATTTTGTTTAAAACTGGTCAGCATGCATGTGTAGTGAAATTGTTTAGAACACACACACATGCATGCGTGTGCCCATTCACACACACACACACACACACACACACACACACACACATACACACACACACCACTAGGAATCTAAATAGGAAAAATCTGAATAAGCTCAATGGATCCTTTCATTGTTGTTCTGATATTTTGCAAAATGTAATCTATCAGGAGAAAGTAATTAAAAAGTATATGAATTTGTATTATTACTTAAGACTGCATGAAAATCCATAATACTCTCAAAAATTTCATTTGGAAAAAAAATTTTTGGTTGGCAAACTTTTTCCCAGGCCTGATTATAAATAGTTTTTGGGGGTCATGAGATGGAAACTACACAGATTTTGTTGTAGCATATGTATATGCAAACAGATGTGGCCTTCTTCCTATATAGACAGCAGTGGCTGGGCATGGTGGTGCATGCCTTGAATCCCAGTGACTGGGAGGCTGAAGCAGGAGGATTGCAAATTCAAGCCAGCCTGGAAAACTTAGTGACCCTGTCTCAATAAAATAAAAAAAGGGGGGCTGGGGCTGTAGTTCAGTGATAGGGTTTCCCTGGCTTCAGATCTTTAGTACAGGAAAAAAAAAAAGTGGCAGCACACTGTAGCTTACAGATCTCTGGTTTAAAAAGAGACACATGCTTTTAATATTCTATCTGCTAATACCTTAAAAAAATAACAAAAGCTAACTGGATGAGGTGGCGCACACTGGTAATTAAAGCATTTGGGAGGCTGAGATAGGAGGATCGCTGTTCGCGGCCAGCCTCAGCTACTTAGTGAGGCCCTTTGCAACTCAGTGAGACCCTATTTCAAAAGAAAAAATAAAAATAGGGCTGGGGGTGGAGCTCTGAGGTAGAATGCCCCTGGGTTCCATCCCCAGTACTGTAATAAATAAATAAATAATAAAAGCTAATTACATATTCATAATGCTACTTCTATCATACTTTTGTTTACTTGCATGAATATGCATATATAAAATTAACATTTATTTTAAATGCTCTAGAAAGCACTTCTTTGGTTCCATGCTTCTCTATTTGGGGAAATCAAAATAAATTTTATATTTTTCGTTATTTTTCTTAGAAAAGTTAAGAAATACTTTTTAGATGGATCATTGTATTATGGAAAAAATAATATGGAAACTATCAAGATTCTCATCTCTAAACATGAATAATGACCAGTTGAAGAATAAAGTTCTAAGTTGAAATAGCTGTCTTCTATGGTTTTCTTCATTCTTTCTCCTCATTCTATCCTAGAGTTGAACCTTCTCTGGAAGAATTTAGGGTGACTGTATTCAGTTTCTACCACTTTCAGGATGATACCTTACTTAGGTATTACATTAAGTAGAATCCAGTTTTAAATAATAGTGTACCCAGGCTTATGTTTAAACAATGTTAAGAAACCCCACTGTACAGGATTTTGCTATCTATTCAGTAGATTTTGTTGTGGTCCATTTGTTTTCTCTCCATCCTGCCATATCATGAGCATAGTTTGAAGAAATTAGGTTCAGTTTCCTTTCTGTACCCAATTTCTTCCTCTTAGCATCCTTCTTTCCCCTTTTGCTATTTCATCTGTTTTTAAGGTAAATGGCTTATGGGAAAATGTCTCGAATGTGGGATAAAAAAGAATCTGCCTCAGAGAGACACATATATTAAGACTTCAGTCGGTGCTGCGGAGTGTTGCAAAGAAAGATGGACTTTCCTATTTACACACACACACACACACACACACACATGAAAGGTATTTCTGAAAGTATTTTGACCAATTTCTGCTTGACCCTACTGTTTCACTATACCCTTCCTTCATTAAAAGTGCCTCTGATCCATTTATTTTAATTCTTAATTATTACTCACATCTGACCCTATGTCTCCTTTATGTATTGAATACAGTACTCCAAGTATCTACTAACTCCCATCACCCACCATTCACCAAACACACACACATACCATATCTGCCCTCCACACTGCTGCTTCAGGATTCTTCATAAAATGCATCTCTGACCTTGTCTTTCATTTGCTTAGAACCATTCAGCAATTTCTTCTTGCTAATAGGATAAAATGCAAATGCCCTGGTAGAGCACATAAAGGCCCATCAACGTCTGTCCTGCCGTGTTTCCACCTTCTTCCCTCACCTGCCTGTCTCTGCCCCCTCCCAACATCTGCAGCATCCTTTATGCCCGAGGCACACAGCACTGTGGCATCACCCAGCTCCCTCTCACTTTCAAGTTTCGCCTCTTTCCCAGTCACCCTGAAAGCTTCTCTGCCTGAAATTCGCATTCTTCATGGCAACTGGAGCATTATCTTATCAGAAAGCCACCCGTGAAGCTCTTCATCTGCTCTCTTATATTATTTACTAGATAATACTTGATCTCTTTGTATGTTTGTAGACTGAAGATGGCAATACAGGATAATATAGTACAGTACGGTATAGCTTAGTATTGTACAGTTGAGCACAGCTTAGTATAGTTGAGTATAGTATAGCATAGTAGGGAAAAAGCTTTGAACTCAGACACAGTGAAGTCTATAAAAGGGGAGGAAGATATCTATTTTATTCATATTTGAATTACTTATACCTGGAAAGTACCTAGTATTCAGTGTATAACTGTATATTAATTATTGAGTAAATCAATGAATATATTCATGAAGGAAATAATTGTTTTCTGTTCCTTGGACCTGGATTGGATATCAGTCCAGGAGGTACCTATAAAGAAACTAAAGATTTATTTAGCTGGGCATGGTGATGCATGCTTGTAATCCCAGCATTTGGGAAGCTGAGACATGAGGATCACAGTTCGCGGCCAGCCTGAGCTACTTCTTAGGCCCTTTGCCTCTTTGAAACGGGGTATCGGTTAGACCCTGTTTCAAAATAAAGAATAAAAAATAGGGCTTGGAGTATAGCTCAGAAGTAGAATGCCCCTGGGTTCCATCCCGAGGGGATGGGGAAAAAAAGCGATATTAAAGGTTCAAAGACCCCTTCTATATAGTATCACTATATGGAATGAATATTTTAAAGGGAATTTCCATCCATCCAGTAGTAGCATTGGGAAGAAATGATTAATTTTGGAAATAGCAATGGAATCATTGACTATCAGGTACATCTACTCACAGAAAACGCAGTGAATCTGAAAGACAGTACATAAACTTGGCAAATATATTATTATTAACATTATCCATGATTATCATGTTCATAAGTAATAGCAATTATTTTATCCACTTTTAGCAATCTTTATGATTTCTGAAGTACTCAGAAACATATGACATAGCTCATGTAAATACTGTAATGGTTAAACATTTCTGAACCATTCTCAACACATCTGAAACCTAATTTCTTACCTTGCCTCTTTAGGAGGGTCACTGTTCTTACTCTCAAGCCTTTGCTGATATGTCATCTTAATAAGACCTATTCTGATTTCTCAGCTGAGAGTTTTAGTCCCTTCCCCAGCAGTTCTAATCCCACTACCCTGCTTTGGTGTTTTGGGTTTCTTCTTACTTTCGTTTTTATTTGGGTACTGGGGATCGAGTTCAGGGGTCTCTGAGCTCCACCCCTCGCCCTCGCTGAGTTGCCACCTTCTCACTAAGTGCTGAGACTGGCCTGGAACCTGTGATACTGCTGCCCCAGCCTCCCAGGTACCGAGATTCTAGGTGTGCACCACACGCCCGGCTCTCCCCACTAGGCTTTGCATTTTGTGGTCTCACCTTCCAAGTCACTTGGGTATTTATCACGTTTAGAGTACATTGTCTTTCTGCAGTATAAACCCCACAAGGACAGAGATTTTTATGTATGTGTGTTTGTTTTTAACTAATGTATCCTTCATGCTGTGGAAGGTGCTCAGTAAATATTTGGGGAATGGATGAATCAGCCATCACCAAATGAGTCTACTTAGCTCCTGTGCTTAACAAAATGCCCCATCAATTCAGAGCTAAATTGCTACTACGTGTCCCTTGTCTTCCAAAGAGCGTCCAGGTTAATTTTCCTCTGACTTCTTTTCTCATACTCAGTCTCTTTGAAGGAACTCAGTGTTGCCTTCAGTACAAACTCTTCTACTCGGAGTTGTAAGACATCTACTGGCTTCGCTTTTTTTTTTTTTTTTTTGGCCTTGCTTTTTTTTTTTTTTAAACTGGGGTTGGATGGAACCCAGGGGCATTCTATCTCCCAGCTACACCCCCAGCCCTATTTTTTAGTCTTTTTATTTTTGAAATAGCGTCTCACAAAAAAAAAGGGGGAGGGGCTGAGGTTATACTTGGAGGTAGAGGTATAGCCCTTGAGTTCAATACACAGTATAAAAAAAAATTAAAAGTGGGGGTGGGGTAGATATAGACAGGATAATGCAGTGGAAATACAGAGAAAGAAACATAACTAAAGAACATTGAATTAAACCAATATCAAACTTGGTGATTAAACATAAAGGATTAAAGGGAGTAAGAGTAAAATACGCTACCAAATTTTCAGTAGAATATGGTGATTTCTGTGGAAAAGTGATAAAAGAAAGATGTGTTGGGTCGAGTGTATAGGAGGAAGATGAATTTAGTTTTGGACAGATTGACAGTTTACATATAGAAGACAAGAAATATGTTCTCCTTAGAGATTTTTTAGAGTAAAAATAGGAATAATACATTGGCTGAAAAAGAATTTTTTAATTGCGTCCACAGATTTGAAAACTGTTTTTCCCCCAATGTGAATGTGCTATTTAGATTAATTTCTAGAACACATACTTTTCACAGAACATTTGGAAATCACATTTGTTTACATTATTATTATTATTATTATTATTATTATTATTATTATTATTATTTGTGGGTATAGGGAAGGAACCCAGGGACATTTGAGCTTTGAGCTACACCCTCTGCCTATTTTTTATTCTTTATTTTGAAACAGTCTCACTAAGTTGCCGAGGGCCTCACTAATTTGCGGACAGCCTCGATCCCCCTGTCTCAGCCTCTCATATGTTGGGATTACAAGCATACATCTGGTTTTTTTTTTGTGTGTGGTACTGGGGTTCCTGGAAGCCCTTCTACCTCCGGGCTACACTCCCAGACCTATTTTATACTTTTTATTTGGAAACAGGGTCTCTTGAACCAGCGCGGCTGGCTTTGAACCTGCGAGATCCTCCTGTCCCGGCCTCCCAAGCGCAGGGATTACAAATGTGCACCACCACGCCTGGCTCATTTGTTTATTTTAAACCAAGGTTGTTGTGAGTCTCTGGTATAAGGAAATTTAAAATATTTGAAATATTTGTATGAGTATAATTTTGCTATAATTCTCATTTCAAATTTAATGGATTGCCACTTGCTACCAAGAGGGAGGGACTTACTAGGAAATAATTTGGCTATGAGAAGCAGAGAATCAGAGGAGGAAATGTTGGTTCTTTTGAGAGAACTGCATGGTGTTGAGGTTTGCTGCTGCTGCTGCTGCTGTTTCTCTTGTTTTAAATTGGACATAACTATGCATAATATAATACCTTAAATGGGATATAACTTTTTTGACCATTAGAGGACAGAAATCAAATCTTAATCCGTCTTGATTTTTTTTACGTGTAAAAAATAGATTCAGCCCGGCGTGGTGGCGCACGTTTGTAATCCCCACACTTGGGAGGCAGAGACAGGAGGATCGCGCAGGTTCGAAGCCAGCCGCGCGCACTGGCTTAGGAGAGCCTGTTTCCAAATAAAAATGTAAAAATAGGTCTGGGAGTATAGCCCGGAGGTAGAAGGGCTTCCAGGAACCCCAGTACCACCAAAAGAAAAAAAAAAAAGATTCAAATTCACTTCACAGCCTTGGGAATTTAATTAAAGTAAGTAGAGACAAAAGTACTCTTTTGAGAGCTGTCATTTCTCTTAGTATGACACCATTAATAATGTATGGAATGCTGTTTGGGAAGTTTAGTTCTTTCTTTGTCTTTTTTCTTGTTCTTACTCTTTTCTGTGTTTTATTTTATTGTATTTTGTTTGTTTTGTTATTTGCAGGTCTGGGGATAGAACCCAGGGGCATTTGACCTCTGAGCTACACCCCCCTGCCCTATTTTTTATTCTTTATTTTGAAACAGGGTCTCACTAGGTTGCGGAGGGCCTCAGTAAGTAGCTGAGGCTGTCCGCGAACCGTGATCCTCCGGTCTCAGCCTCCCAAATGCTGGGATTGCAAGCATGCGCCACCACGCCCGGCCTCTTTTCTGTATTTTAAATAAAAGTGGTTAAAGCATCAAGGAAGACGCTGTGCTAAATTCCCTGTCTCCTTATGCACTGCATTCTCTCTGACCTCAGCCATAATTCATTGAAGAAATACTCGTTCAGAACTGTATTTTCCCTTTTCCTCCCTCTTTTATGTGAGTCTCTCTTACCAACAACACTTTCGGGGAACTTCACCAAAAAATATTTGTTTCTTTAATTAGTTTGAAATCTAGATCATGACGTGACCATTTCACTGAGAGTGTAAATTCCCTCCTTGGCATCTCCATTCGATCTGCCCAGTTACAAATCTTCAAATTTCTGACCTGCCTTGAAATCAGAAAGTGTTTTCATTATGTTAGCCTTTGTGAGCAAGAAGCATGAAGAAGCCAAGGCAGACATCATAGCCCTTTGACAAGCTTAACTGCTTTAACGCAGTGCCAGGGGAAAATATTTGCTGCTAAGCCTGATGATTCAACTTTGATTGGTAATCATGTGCGGTACATTTCTGGATTTAAAGAATGTTTCTGAGGTCACTTTTAATTTTCATGTGTTTGATAATGTGTTATGTAGAACTTGGGTTTTATAAAATTTATTGTTTGAAAGTTAATTAGCATTCTTTTTTCAAATTCCTTCTCTCTCCCTTGAATAAACATTCGATTGCATTTGTCTGCCACTTGATTTTGGTGAATATTTTTTAAAGCCAGTTGTATATTTAAGGTGTGGTGCCTTTAATTCCATTGACATTCAGAAAGCTCAATAGTGAGCATGTTAATAAAGATTGTACTTTCAATGTTGTCTAATACTCATTTTTACAACATGTAAGGTTAAAATATTTAAAGTCCCCAGTATCTTAGCATAATAGATGAAAAAGTAAGATATCATTATGGAAGCAGATATTTAATTTTCAATATAGCACATGAAATTGTTTGACTATTTCGATTACCTCATAAAAGTACAAATATGGCAGCACTTGATCAAAGTGAGAAATTAAAGAATTAACAGTTCTTTATAAACCAGAAGGTCATTAACTTTTAATAATGCTGTCTCAAATATTTGCCAGTAAATTGTGGTGATAATCAAAGATGAGCCTATGGGATTGTGCTTTGTAGTACTGTTTGATTTGATAACTCTAATAATCCCTTAAGAATGTTAAGAAAAATATTTTACGCTTACATTAGCAAGTATTGTGAATTTGTAAAATAACCTGCCAACCCAAAATGTTGCTGTAAAGACAAGAAAAAGAAGGGTATTTAGAAATTTTAATTGTTAATTATTGCTTTGAGGTTTTTAAAAACGAACCTATTTTTGTTTGTTAGTGTTAGGAATATATATATATATATATATATATATATATATATATATTTCAGAACATTTTTTAAATTAATCAGAACACTACCCACATATTAAAGTGTCAAACTCTTTATTAAAAGGAAAATAATACATTATTTTATGTATTTGCCTATTTAAAATACACCATATAATTTCCCTATAATAGAAGAATACTTCTGTTATCACTGTTGGCTTGGGGTCTGTGCATGGCCATTATTAGCTATTACTCTGATCCTAGACTCAAAGCAAGTATTTCTTTAATTTAAAATTGAGTTTCAGCCGGGCATGGTGGCCCACGCGTGTAATCCCCGCACTTAGGAGGCGTAGACAGGAGGATTGCGCAGGTTCAAAAGCCAGCCTCTTTGGCTTAAGAGACTTTGTTTCCAAATTTAAAAAAATATAAAAAATAGGTCTGGGAGTGTAGCCTGGGGGTAGAAGGGTTTCCAGAAACCCCAGTACCACCAAAAAATTAAATAAATAAATAAACAAACAAACAAACAAATAAATAAATAAATAAAATTGAGTTTCTACAGTACTATCTTTTCCTTTTCTTTCTTTCTTTCTTTCTTTCTTTCTTTCTTTCTTTCTTTTATTTTAGTACTAGGTATTGAACCCATAGGCACTTTACCTGTGAACTTTAATTTTTAATTTGGAGACAGGATCTTAGTAAGTTGCTGCTGGGGACCTTCCTCAGTTGTTGAGGCTGTCTTGGAGCTTGTAATCCTCCTGTCTCAGCCTCCTAAGTACTGGGTTGCCAGTATATACCACCATAGGCTGTTACTATACTATCTAACGCTACCATTTTATGTTCATTTTCTTCCTGACAATATGCCTGAGAGAAATTTAGCAAAAATAATTATTCTTGTGTAAATTCACATGAAAAACTTTGGAGTTATACTCTGCCCGTTTTCAGATTTCTTTTTTTTTTTTTTTTTTTTCCTGTACCGGGAATGGAACTCAGGGGCATTTTACCTTCGAGCTCTACTTCCAGCCTTATTTTTTATTCTTTCTTTTGAAACAGGGTTTCACTGAGTTGCAAAGGGCCCCACTAACTTGCTGAGGCTGGCCGCGAACCACAATCCCCTGTCTCAGCCTCCCAAATGCTGGGATTACAAGCATGCGCCACTACGCCCAACTTTTTAGATTTCTTAATTTCCCTGAACTTTTTCCCACTTGTGAAACAAGAATAACTATCTATAGTTTAATATTACTGTGGGGTTAAATAAGATAATGTATGTTGAACACCTAGCATAATAATCTTTTTTTTTGTGTGTGGCACTGTGGATTGAACCAAGAGGCTTTCTACTACCAAGAACCCTATTTTTCATTTTTATTTGAAAACAAAGTGTTGCTAGGTTGATGAGAGTCTTATTATTTGCTGAGACTGGCTTCAAACCTTCCATCCTTCTGACTCAGCCTCGCAAGTACTGAGATTACAAGTGTGCACCACCACGGCTGGCTCCTAATAATCAACTTCAATGCTTGTAAACTTTCTTTGTGGGTTCCCTCTACCCAAACTTTTTATAGGATCTATATAGTTACACTAAACCTAGATTTTTAGTTATTCTTTTTTCAGGATAACTGGGTAATTAGTTTGCCTATAACCAGCAAAAATAAAAAAACACATAAAACAAAGGAAAATATTTAAGTCTTTTGCTTATTAGTAGAGAGAATTGTCTTTTAAGCACACGGTATTTTTGAGTATGAAGGGTTAAAAGAATTTTTATATACTGGATATGGGCGTGTTGGAATGCTTTAAAAAATCGATTCCAGCTAATGGAGAGAATGTTTTTAAAGTGAACTATCCCCATTCCTTCAGTGAACCACATACAGCAGGAAAAAAATTTCGAGTAAACATTGAAGGAGAGACAAGCTCTTCCTTGTAGAATTAATGAGAATTGCAGTGATCTTCCATGGGGAATACGAATTTGAAGAACCTTTTTCATGCACATTATTCCCCAACGTCTAGAATCAGATAAGTAGCCTCTAATTTTAAGTGTGCAATTATCCAAACAAGATGAATGTGCAGGGCAGAGCTGGATAAGAATGTCGATCTTAATGTTAATATTTTTATTCTCCCTTATAATAGACACATAGCTGGCAAAAGCTACATTTCTGTGAGATCCCTCAAGAGCACAGCTAACTCTGGAGAGATGTAGCCAGTGTTATATTGCAGGAACCATGGAGATATGGCCCAAGGGAGACATGTCCGAGAACAAGCCCCTTGCCATTGTCCTTATGGTGTTTCTGATCAGTTGTTTCATCTTGACTAGATTTCTATTTTATAAAATGCAAACTGATAAGGCATGAGAACATTTGAGACTTGGAGTTAGCAACCACAGCTTTAAACTGAGTGTGTGTGTGTGTGTGTGTGTGTGTGTGTGTGTGTGTATACATGCATTTGGATAAAGCACTGAAGACTTCAGGAATTTTTTAAAACTAGAAAAAAAGACCTTAGAAATCATAATACATTCCCCTAATATTATAGATTTATTTATTTGTTTGTTTATTTATTTATTTATTTATTTATTTATTTTGGTGGTGGTGGTGGTACTGGGGATGGAACCCTTCTACCTCCAGGCTACACTCCCAGACCTATTTTATATTTTTTATTTGGAAACAGGGTCTCTTAAGCCAGCGAGGCTGGCTTCGAACCTGTGCAATCCTCCTGTCCCCGCCTCCCAAGCACAGGGATTACAAGCGTGCGCCACCACACCCAACATATTATAGATTTTAAAAAACCAAAACCAGTAATACAGTATAATGATAGAGCCAGGACTGAAATGTGTTGGTTTATGTTCAAAGTGAAGAAAACCTGTATAAGAATTATCTTTATTCAGCCGGGCGTGGTGGTGCACGCTTGTAATCCTGCGCTTTGGAGGCGGAGACGGGAGATCGCCAAGGTTCGAAGCCAGCCGCGTGGCGATGGCTTAGGAGACCCTGTTTCCAAATAAAAAAAGTATAAAAATAGGTCTGGGAGTGTATCCCGGAGGTAGAAGGGTTTCCAGGAACCCCAGTACCACCAAACAAACAAACAAAAGAATTATCTTTTTTCATATATAGCTTATTAATTGGTATGTTAGTACCAATTATTATGTACCAAATATTATGATTATATGTCCAAATTATATCTAAATGATTTCTATTTGAGCTTCATAATTTGGGGACCCAATATTAAAACATAAACTCTTCTTAAAAATGGTTACCACATTTAAAATAAAACATACTTTTATGGCACGAACCATCATTCAATTATTTTTAACATTTTTTATACTAGGCAGATACTGTACATACTTACTGACAGAGACTTTTTAAGCTGTACTTATGGTGTGTATTTTGCATATATTCTAATAGTGTGATTTTTGTAAAATATTTGGGTTGAAGCAAGACTATATAAATGGGAATACACCAGATTCATGTAGATGATTTTTATACTGATAAATTCTAATAATACAAGTTGCACTTCCATTTTAAGAATCATCATGATTTTCAGCAGAAGGGCATATTTATTGTAAACCCTAAGCAGTCTTTCTGAAACTTGAAAAAAGATTTGCAAAAACAGCCTGCAATAAAAATCACACACGCTTCATAAAACACTACTTGATAGATATCACTTGCACCATTAAGAACTAAACGACAAAGGATGTAATTTCAGTTCTGGCATGCAATATTAATCGAAAGCCTTTAAAACATCTTGCTGATGGGAACTATGACAACGTGACATTGAAGAATTATGAGCTAAAGACATCTATCTTAATCAGATTTTCGAAGGAAATGCCATAAAACATAAAGTTGTTCCATTCATCTTTACATTTTCAAATGTTTTGGTTGGAGCGTCATTTTCTGTGTGTTGCTTTCAATGCAAAGAAACAAATTCATTACTTAGAAGTATGAATCCACTAGGGTTGAAGCAAATTTTACTCAGTGTATTCTGTATACACAGGGAATTGCTTTTGTAATATTGCATATTATTTCCATCTTTCATGCTAGTGATATTTCATCCTAAGTAAACAGTTTAAGTGATATTGAGAGATTTTTAGTAAATGGAAAATGTGGCAATTAAGACTGTGTTAAAATAGTACCTCGCAATTTTTAAATGTACTTTAACATATGCTATCTCCTTTAATTCTCATAACAGTTCTGTATAAGAGTAACTATTTACCTCCATTTTACAGGCCAGGAACTAAAGAATTTAAAATAGGAAATTGATTTTTGATTTATAGTTATGAAGTTTGATGAGGGAGCTTGAAACTAGGTCTTATGGAATGAATATTTGTGTCTCCCAAAGTTTATATGTTGAAGCTCTAACCCCATGACAGTCTTGGAAGATGTGACCTCTAAGGAAATAATTAAGGTTAAATGAAGTCATGAGGGTATAACCTTGAGTCTGTAAGGATTAGCATCCTTACAATAAAAGATGCTTAAGAGATGTTCACCGTATTCCCCTCCCTCCCCAGCCATCTTGGAACAAAGCAAGAAGGCAGCCATCAGCAGGCCTGGAGTGAGAGCTGTCACCAGAAACTCACTTGCCAGACCTTAGGGACTTCTGACCTCCAGAACTGAAAAAAATAAATGTATTTTAGGCAGCTAGTCTATGATATTTTGTTGTGGAAGGCTAAGCGGACTTATAAACTAGGTCGTCTATATTCTTCTCCACTGTCAGTCCAATGCTTATTTACTTCTTTTATGCAAAAATGTATTCAACTGGCACTAAACTACTTGTAGACTCATGATATAAAAAAAATTGGAAGATGTGTGAAAGAATATCTGTCTTCTGCTTCATTTTGGACTTTGCTGTTGACAGGTTTGCAGTGGCATTGGGCAACCTACAGAAATGACAGATAGAATCTTTCATTCCCAGTTCAAAAAATTATATATGCTGCTGTTTTAAATATACCACAGAGCTTTAGAACATGCAGAGCATTAGTTCCCCAAACAATAATAGCACCTCAGATTTTTGTAGTAATTGCTGTTTATAGAGCAGCAGCACCCACATTTTCCCATTTAGCTCTTGGTCTTCAGGTATATCTCTTAACACCTGTAATGTTTTCACTGTACTCTCTTGCCTTCAGTGGGTGCTCAGTCATTAAAGTGGCAGGAAAAGTATGTATGAGAAGGGAGCTGTTAGTGCTGTGTACATCCACACACAGTTTGTCCCAAAATTATTAGTGAAAGAAAAGAGAATTATCAAGTATCTATGTGTCAGCTGATGATGACTTGATTTCCCTTTAAATCAAAGAAAATCATTGTGTGGTCTAAACTGAATAGATCACCCTCATTGTGCATACAGAAAATGGAAATGATACTGTGGTTCCACAGAAGTCCATTGTATCTAAATAGTATTCGGTATTTGTGGTAGCCTACATCTCTGCCTAGAGGCCATGATATAATTGGAAGGAAGCTTAAGTAAGATTTGGTTCAGTTTCAGTGCAAAACGTTAACAGATAGTATGGACTCAATAAATCGCAGATAATAAATACGAGATCATATAATGTGCTAGGAGGAAATAACAATGTCATGGTTGATGTATTTATGGAAACAAGATCAGTGGGGTTGTTAGGAACTTTCTGTGTGTTCTCTGAACATTTATGTTTCCTGTACTTGCTGAAAACTTTAAGAAATAAAAAAATCAGAAAAGAGCTCAAATAAAGTAAACTGAATTTATTTTTCCTACAATTAGTTTTTAAACCATAATTGCCATCATAACATCTATAAAATTGATATGTTCCTGTTTAAGCTTGAAAGATGCATCTTGGCTTTTTTTTTCAATTTTGTTTTGAATTACTAGGGATTGAACTCAGGGACGCTCTATTATTAAGCTATATTCCCAGCTCTTTTTATGTTTTTATTTTGTGACAGAGTCTCACTTATTTGTCCAGGCTGGCCTGGAAGTTTCAATCCTCCTACCTCAGCCTGTAGTATAGCTATACACGAGAATACCAGTATGAGTGGCACATATTGGCTTTTTACATAGATGATTTTAAAATGAATATTAATACTAAAATCTTAAGTAAATATAAATTTGATATAAAATAATGTTATTATATGTATCTAAAGGATATTAAGTTACAATGTAAGATGAGTTTATATTAAAAATTTTAAAAATATTTTTAATATATATTACAAGGCATGGTAAATATGACATGAGTTAATGTGGTAGGTTTTTATAATATTTACATTTGAATTAAATGATTTTTATTGTATATCTTAATGTTTTATATGTATAACTGGAGATAATGTGATAGTGCTCTTAATTAACTTAAATTTTAATATTTATATCATAAGCCAGTATGCTTCAAGATTTCATTATGTATTTCCTAAAATAAATAGACTTTTAAAATGAAAAACTTCAAAAGTCAGTGAGTGACCCATCCTCGTCTCCCCTCACTTTTTTACACAGGGAAATAACTGAGGCTCAGAAGTTAATTGACTTGTATATAATTACATTTAGTTAGAGCAAGTGCCCATCCCTGTGTCTGCTTACTTTCTTTTCTAATATTCTTTCTTCTGTCCCAGACATTTTCTTTGTGATAGAGTATGTTATCTGAAAAGCATAGCAAATTCTGCATTGTTTGGAATATTTGATTTGCTTTTCTTCTCCATAAGCCACTTGTCACATAGGAATACAGTCTTTAGTCTTCCAGGCTGTCCTTACCCGTATTGCAAATATGTTTTATTTATATCATATCATATACTCCACTTAAAGTCAATAAAATTTAATTGCACTAAAATCAAATGCTCATTAGGTAATAAGGAGAGAGAAAAGTGTTTATTGATTATATGTCAACAATTCCTTATTGTCAAGATTGGGACAGCTTCTTCCTTTTGCTTACTCTCTCAGGTAAAATTTTTAAAATGGGTAGAAGAATATCCTGAAATTCACTGAGACATTTTAAAGGTATTTTTATCTAGTTTTCTATGCATGTATCATACATATGTCTTATGTATGTTTCTGTTAGAAATGATTATGCAAAGCTGTGAATTCTATAGAGGATAATATGTCTGTGACATTCCTAGTGTTAATTACGTGACAAGATGAAGTACTTTAACAAGCAAAAGACAGCCATTTATACTTGTTTCCGCCAACCCAAATAGTTTAGGGTGCTTGACTTTTATATTAACTGCATACTTTGGAGCAGCAACCATAAAAGCCAAGACAATATTGTCAAAGAGAAGTTATTTTTATTCTAGAGACATTACCTATTAAATAAAGCATAACCCGAAATGCCACTTTCCAATAACAAAAGATGATAGCAGAGATGATCACATGAAATGAGAAATAAATGAATAAGTATACATTCTGTATAGTTTGACAGCCATAAACATGGTATTAAGAACTTTGTAGAAAGCGGTTTAAATAGCTCTGAAGAAAGTTCATTTCTTGCAAGGTATGGCTAGAGTAATCAGCTGCTTGGGAGGCTGAGACAGGAGAATCTCAAGTTAGAAGCCAGCCTCAGCAACTTAGTGAGGCCTTCAATGACTTAGCAAGACTGTTTTAAAAATAAAATAGGAGCCAGGCGTGGTGGTGCATGCTTGTAATCCCAGCATTTGGGAGGCTGAGACCAGAGGATCTCGGTTCACGCCCAGCCTCAGCTAATTAGTGAGGCCTTCTGTTGGTGAGACCCTGTTTCAAAATAAAGAATAAAAACTAGGGCTGGAGGTATAGCTCAGAGGTAGAATGTGCCTGGTTTCCATCCTTACTACAGCAATAAAATAAAATAAAATAGGGCTGGTGTATGGCTCTGAAAATTAATTTCTTGCCTTCTGGAGCTCTTACTGGATGTCTATTAAGTTTTCTCATTCTGTCTTTTATTCTTTACTTTTTATATGTAAGCACTCTGTCTTTCTGCTATTGTGTGATTGATTTTCCTAGGTCTGCTTTCCAATTAATTGTTATTCTCTGGAGTTATTTTTAGCATTTTAAAACCATCAATGATTTTAATTTCAGTGGCCACATTTCTATTTATAGACATTCTCCTTTTCCAAAACTGCCTCGTTTATTTTTTCGTGTCTAATTCCTGTATTTTAAATTTCTTTAAAGTACAAAATCATTTTAAGTGTAGAGTTTTATTTGGTTGTGTTGTACTCTGAAGGGCCATTTTTGGTGGTCCCTGGATGGAACCCAGTGCCTCTGGCTTGCTATACAAGTGCCCTACCACTGAGCTCCATCCCCAGCCCTATCCGAAGTGTTTGAGGAGGTACATTCCTGCTGTTATGTCTATAAACTTTAGCTCCAGGCAAATTGTTTTCTCTTAGGTTTTTGTAATTTTAGACTACAGATGCATTGAAAGTAGGATCTTATCTGCGGAAATCCTTTGACTTGGATATGTCTGGAGTCAGTATTCTAAGATGTTTTGCATTGACTTCTACTGGGTATGCATGTAGGGAACTGCTGACCCTGCACTGTCTTTAATATTAATGCCTTGTCTTGCAGTTCTAGAAACATGTTGATACTATATGTTTCAACCTCATACTCCAAGCCCAGACAAGTAGTTGAAATTTCGCGTGTTTCTTCCCCAACCAGAACTTAGAACAACACAAAACATTTATTATTCCTTTTGCAGCAAGATATTTGTTTGTTTGTTTGTTTGTTTTGTGGTACTGAGGATGGAACCCAGGGGGCTTCCTTCCTCCGGGCTATACTCCTAGAACCATTTTTTAAAATATTTTTTATTTGGAAACAGGGTCTTACTACATTGCTGAGAGCCTCACTAAGTAGCTGAGGCTGGCTTTGAACCGGTGCGATCCTCCTGTTTCAGCCTCCCAAATGCTGGGATTACAGGTATGCACCAGCAGGCCTGGCTCAGATTTTTTTAAGTCTACTCTTTGACTGAGAATATCTCCTTTCAAGAGTCTGGACATCATCTAGGGATTTCAGGTGCCATGGAGCATTATCTCTCCTCTCTTCTTGTTTAAAAAGTCACAGAGATTAAAAAGTTGCAAGACCAGCAAACCTCTTCAAGGAAGCCGAGTGCTCCTTTGCTCCGGCCATTCCTTCTCTTCACTCTGTTTTGGCTCATCATTTCCTTCCAGTTCAGTTATACTATCAAGTGTCAACTCCACAGCTGAAATTGCTGGCTGTTTTTTCTTTTTCACCACTATATCCTCAGCCACCCGAATAGAGCTTGGCAAATAGTATACACTCAATAGATGTGCTAATGGATTAACCCAAAAGGCACTTTATTATATCTTACCCAAAAATTCTGGGTGTTTTATAGCAAGGAATTGGACAAGTATTGTAGATTATCACATTGCTTGAGATAGAAAATATAATAGACTCAAAGGAAAAAGAACATAAAAGATTTAAGATTCATGCTTTATTTCTTCTAATCGTTATATCAAATAATAATCCTAAAGAAACTAAAACAGATTCTCATTAGCACAATAAGTACAGTAAGTCAATGTCAATGATTTCTGTTCATATAAGTTATCATCTAGTCAATACAAATTTTGGGGTATATGGGGGCAAAGAAAACACAGCCCGACAGCAGGAAATAGGCTTTATTTGGGATGAAACCTGGAAGGAGGCATCTGACATGGGAGAGAGCCCAGGAGAGTCAGAAAGCCCGCCTCTTCACAGGCTAGGGGCTTTTTATGGGGCAAGGAAAGGGAGGGTAGAGGAGTAGCTGTGTAACCGCTTGGTTGTGTAACCGCCAGGTCATCTCAGGGCAGGGCACTGGTCAGGGGTGTTTTCTTTCTTTGTTCCTTTGTTCTTAGTCCTCCTCCAGCGTAACCTTATGACCAGACCTCACAGTCAGACTTCACAGTGCCCACGCAAATCTTCACACATCTTATGCATTTTATATACAATAAAATAATATTTATATATAATATGAAATATATGCTTTCATAATATTGTAAATAGTTTTGCAATCAAAACTGATGGTAAAAACAAGGAAGTATTTATATTTATATAACATTTAGGTTTGTTTTTGTTGTTGTTGTTGTTGTTGTTGTCTTGTTTCGTTTTTTGTTTTTGCAGTACCGGGGATGGAATGCAGGGGCAATTCTACCTTCGAGCTACACCCCCAGCCCGATTTTTTATTCTTTATTTTGAAACAGGGTCTCACTGAGTTGCAAAGGGCCTCACTAAGTAGCTGAGATTGTCTGAAAACTGTGATCCTCCTGTCTCAGCCTCCCAAATGCTGGAATTACAAATGTTTACCACCATGTCCGGAAGACATTTAAGATTTTTAACACACACTTTTAATTTTGGTTTGATTTGTGTACAACTATCTGATAGTTTCTGGTGGTAAAAAGGAAATTTATACAGTACTGTATTTTTTTGTTTGTTTATTTGTTTGTTTTGATGGTACTGGGGGTGGAACCTAGAGGCTTTCTACCTCCGGGCTATACTCCCAGACCTATTTTATATTTTATTTGGGAACAGGGTCTCATTAAGTTGCTGAGAGCCTCACTAAGTAGCTGAGGCTGGCTTCGAACCTGTGTGATCCTCTTGTCTCAGCCTCCCAAGCGCAGGGATTAAAAGCGTGTGCCACCATGCCCGGCTATACAGTACTGTATTTTAACAAGGATTTGTAGAGATATTTTAACAGACCGTTCACATTCAAACATCTGGCTTGTGTGAGAACCTAGATGAAGTAAAGAACCAGAGAAACAGGTTTATATAGAAGTGATTTTCTAAGAGAAATGATGATTTTCTTTTCCTATTTCCACTATACTATACTATTCTATACTGTGGTTATCTTATTAATATACTATTGGTGGGGGTGGAGAGGAAATGATACTGTTGGGTTTTTGCTTTACTATGAGCTCAACTGAGTTTGTATGTTAGTATAAATACATCTATTCCTCAACTTACTTATTCCCCATTAATAATGAAAATTCTTCCTTAATTTTTTTCATCCTAAGAAAGTAATTTCTATTAAATGACTATAATTTACATGAGATTTTCCTGGGCAAAAGAGCATTTTGTTGATTTTTGCTAATTTCAAAGTCATGAAAATTTTGAATTTATAACATCATCTTTTTCATCAGCTCCTGAATTGTAGCCAATGAGGAAAGTGTCACCTGATTTTGCCTTTAGGAAAATCAAAGGAAATTTCTGTAAGGCACAGAGTCGGAGGATAATGAAGCAAAAAATTAAGCTAAAGTAAGAATTGAATTGAATTTTAAAGTCAAAATCTAACCATAATTTGGTTATTTTGTACTTGGAATATCTACTTGAAACGCTGGTCACTGTACTTAAAAGTAGCATGATATGTGCACCTGTAATCTTAGTACTTGGGAGGTTGAGACAGGAGGATTGCAGGTTCCAGGAGCCTCAGCAAGTAGTGAGACTCTTGGCAAAGACCCTATTTCAAATAAAAATAATCAGTAACAACACACACACACGCACACACACACACACTAATATGATAATACTACATAGAAAAACAAAAAGGGTTACATGTTTTTATTGGGTGACTTATTTTCAGAAAAAGGTCAGTTTTGAAGAAAACTTGTTCTGCTTGAGTCAGGAGACACAAGTGAGATGGAATATAATTTAAGTGAGATGGAATATAATTTAAGATACAGAAACAAAAACTTGAATCCCACCATTTGCTCATCACCAGTAGGTGGGCATGGCTCCTTTTAAACGTTTATGTAGTTCACCATAATCTGCGTATCCAGGCAAAAACTTTTTGAAGACCATGACCACAGCTTTCACTCAGTTTGCTGACACCAGTATCCAAGAGTAAGCAAGCCAGGTGCACATGCGTGCCTCCCAGGTATTTTGAGCAAGAGTGCCTCTTAGGGTTCCCTTCCAGCACTGGAAAATTAAAGCCATTGCTGTTCTTTCATTCTTCTGCCCTCTCCCTATCTCCCTTTCCCCCTGTTTCTTGCCCTCTGTCCTTCTTCCACCTCTCCTCATCTTCCTGTCTCCCTGCAGTCCTTCTGTCCCTTCTCTATTTTTTTTTTCCTCCACTCATGCATTTGCTTTCTGCTAGCCAACTTCACTCACACTGCATTTCTGTAAAGCAGCACAGCTTTCAGCCCTTGGGCTTTTTCTCCTTTCCACATTAGGGTATTTCTTCCCTGGGCATCTCTGCAGCCAGCACCATGGAGAACGAGGGAGGAAGAGGAGGGACAGTGAAGGAAGTGGGTGGGACCCAGCAGTTTCGCTGGAGGCGACACCTTTCCCACTGTGTACACCTGCTCAAAGCCAGTGTCAGCCCCATTCTCCTCCTCTCGTCTCATCTCACGCTCACCTTTCACTTCCCGCCACACAAACAGAGCACACATGTACAGGTGCAGACAGCCACTCACACAAAGATATTTTATCTCCCAGCAGGAATTACTTTCTCTCCCGGCTTTCCTGTTTGAAAGTCCATTCCCACTCTGCTCCCTGAAGACCACAGGCTAAGCTGTAAACCACCGAGGAGCTGGAGCTGAATTGCACACAGCAGTCTGGGAGCTGCCAGAAGTGACTTTTAATTAAAAAACAAAACAAATCAGCCAGACATGGTGTTGCACACCTGTAATCCCAGCTTCTCAGGAGGCCAGGGTGAGAAGATCATTTGATCCAGGAGTTCAGAGCCAGCCTGGGCGGCATAGTGAGATCCCCATCGAAAAAATAAAAATAAAAAATAAAAAAAATGATATCAGCAAATAAGCCCAGACAGTCCTTTATGACCTTTCTAGTTGCAATTTTTTTTTACCTGTTAAAACAAAACTTTTTCCTCCGTGGACACACTTGATTGCATGTTTGTTTACTTCTTGTGATGCTGCAGTTCGTTTCTGACAAGACTCTCCTCTTGCTTTGCTTTTCCTCTTGATGTATGTTCTGTGCTGAAAGGACACGTTTCTTCCCTACTTTTAATGACAGTTACCTTTAAGGACTCACTGTTATGGCAGGCATTGTGTCTTTAGATCCTTTAAGTAAGCACTATAAAATAAATGAGGTTCAGAGCAATTAACTCATCTGTTCAAGAAAATATCCCATGAAAAATAAATATCCCATATTTATTGTTATTGTCTGTGTGGCACCTTTTAGTTCACTGATTCATACTAGCAGAGTTGTTATTCAGGAAAAGATGTCCAGAATTTCTGTTCTGGTCCATGCAGAGTTCAGTTAATATGCCTTCTTTTGACGTGGATTGGGGACCTATAAATAACCCAGAGTAACTGGAATCTACCCTGTTCTCCAATAGTTTTTGTGGCTCAGAGCATTTTTGTGGTCTAATTATCAGCCTATCTATTCAGTGTATACCATGATTCACATCACCCCTGCTAATAGATTTAACATGGGAACTGACAGCCTTAGTGACAAAGGACAGAGCAAAGTGACCTAAGTCATTTCTGCTCATCTCTATGACGGATGTAATGGGGGCTTAAAAAAAATCTGTGATAAATTTCATTTCAACTTATCAATAAAACTAGCAACTGTTAGCTTTTCACTAATGTCAACAGTAAGAAATTGAAAAAAGAAAGGCAGAAAAAAATGAACTGAGAAAAAGTAGTGGTCGGGTATAATCATATCTAATAAACGTAACACCAAGAAATTTACTCTTTTTAAATGTGGTGAAGCATATTTTGAAAAAAATAACATTTTTTTATTTTTTATTTTGGTGGTACTGGTGATGGAACCCTTCTAGCTCCGGGCTACACTCCCAGACCGATTTTATATTTTTATTTGGAAACAGGATCTCTTAAGCCAGCGAGGCTGGCTTCGAACCTGCGCAATCCTTCTGTCTCAGCCTCCCAGTATGGGGATTACAAGCGTGTGCCACCACGCCCGGCAAAAAAAACCAAAACATTATTTTTAAGAGAAAGTATTTTAATATGTTTAAACAAAAAATATTTAAATAGGAGCATTTCTAATAAGTGTTAAAATACTATTTGATAAAATATAATATCTAATAATGCAATACTCATATATTTAAGTACTACATGTTTATATTTTATACATTCTTATATATCATATAATTTTTTACTATTTGCACATCTCAAAAGGTATATTTTAAATATCAAAACAGTTACAAAGAAATATTTCTAAAAAAAACAATATTGGAGTGAGTGACATAGTGCTCCCATCTAAATGAGGTGACCCCTCATGGTGCTATTACTCCAGAAATGGCATCAACCATTCAGCACATTTTGGGGGGGTCTTTGATGTGCAGTGCTAAAAAATCCAAAGAAATTTATGAGTTACTGCCCTTCAGAATCTAAGATTTGTTTGGGAAATAAGACATGCTTATGAATTAACCTTTCCATTAAAGGTTTCTTTTATTTTTTACCACTTAAATACATTTCCATTGAATTCTTCACAAATAATTATTCATTCAACAAATATTCATTAGATGTCTATTTGTATGTGGGCCTCAGGAATTCCAAGATGAATTATACATGGACATTGCCTCCAGAGAATTTAACAAGAGCCAGAGACCTACAAAATTAATTGCAGTACAGAGGAGAAAGGGAAGAGAACCATGAAAAAGAACGGATAAGCCAGGCGTGGTGGTGCACCTCTATAATCCCAGTACATGGGAGACTGAGATGGGAGGATCGCTTGTTTGAAGATAGCCTCAGCCATGCAGCAAGACTCTCAGCAACTTTGTAAGACCCTGTTTTCCCCCAAAAAAGAAAGGCTGGGGGTCTAGCTTAGAGATAAAATGCCTCTGGGTTTAATTCATAGTAATACACACACACACACACACACACACACACACACACACACACACGCAGAGAGAGAGAATGCACTCTAGATAAATGCCTTGTGCCTAAAGAAAACTGAAGAGATGTCATCTTTCTTAGAACTTGAAGTGGGCCCTTGATATAGTAAAGTAGATAAAAAGTCTTTCCAGATGGAAGCAATCCTGTCTGAGAAAAAAAAAAAAAGGTGTAGGGCATATATTGGGTACAATAAACTTGACTAGGACACAGAATATATGAAGAGGACACTTGAGGGAAATGTATGCAAAATATATTTTGAGTTACCTCTGGCCAAATATAACATTTCCATTAAGAGCTCATTTTCTGCTTGATAGGTAATAGGAAGCCCATTGAAGTTTTCCAGGAGTAAAATGAATCGTTGAGGACTTTGTTGCAGGAACATTAACCCTAGGACTCTGTGAGGTCTAATTGTCCCAAAGCCATGATAGCCAAAACGTTTCCTCAAGTTTGGACAGAACTTGTATCTGTAAGTCAGTGTCACTTGAAAGGCTGTGTTTGCTCTGCTCACTCTTCTTGTGTGTATCCGCCCACTTCTTTTAGGTTCTTAAGCACTTTCACAGTCTCCATGTCTGCACCCCATTCTCTATTTCCTGGTGTCCGTTTTGAACCTTGGTCGTAATATCTCTGGGCATTTAGTTGTCCTTCATGTAAGGATTAAAAGAACTTTTTCCCTATTCTCAGTACTTGCAACAGGTCTGTTAGTCTTAAACAAATCTCTTTACCTTAAAAATACCCCAAGCCATATAACTGATCATGTTTCTCTCTTCGTGTTGGTAGCTACATTATTTGTATGTTATTTTAAAAATATAAAACTATACAGCAGGCATTTTTGTCCACTGATCTTAAATCTGGCTTTGTCTTTCCCACTTTTAGTTTTCGTTTATTCGATCTTTCTTTCTGTTGTTTCTCTTGTTAGGATTTACATACTTCTTCTATCTTGAATAAGTTAATATAGATAAATACATACTCCAACTTCTTATCTCCAAATCTCAAGACCTGCTATTGACTCTAATGGAATCCTTGGATTTTGTTTCTCTTCATGGTCTGCTTCAGAGTTTAAACTTCTAGCCTTTCACCCTACTTACTTCACTTAGGCTCTGTTCCATTAAATTTTAGATTTACTCTAGCACTCATCATCTGGACTTGTTTTATTTATTAGTAGACTTGATAGGTGGCCAAATTAAAAGAGGTCCCAGCAGACAGAACACGTTGCAGAATTAGCCTAGGGGACCACTGAGAAAGCATGGATCTTTGAATGATGTCCCATCCATCGTAAGTTCTCAGAAAATGCCTGCAAAATGAAAGAGGCACCTAGGGAAACCATAACAGTGCATTTTAAAACTTTAAGTGGATGTTTTCTTCACTGGTTATGTTTTTATTTATTTTAGTAATAAGAATCTTTTATATTAACATAGTGAAATATATGATGATAGTGGATCTTAGAATCATTTAACTTTCAATAACAATCTTAGTGTCCATGATAACTTTATTTTACTAATTACATAGTCTTCTTGCCCATTATTGACTTAGCATATCCTTGAAACATAGAGCCTCAGTAAAAGATTGGAGGACAAATGGCCAAGTCCACAGATAAATAAATGATGGAGTTTACCTCACTGAGCCGGAATTGCACTAAGACCTATATGGGGCAGTATTATTTCTCACTTTAGAGATAACTAAATGAAGCTCACTGTCATGATGCCTGGCCAAAGTTAGGGCCTAAATTTGGAATTCAAACTTTTACTTATGCTACTCTTCACATACTATCATGTCTAATATATACCTTCTTTTATATAACATCTGTAAAATACAGTGCCATTCTTTGATGGTGCCAAACTTAAAAACATGAAGTCATCCAACCCTCTACTTCTTTATAGGCGTGGTCTTGTTACCTTTTCCTTTGAAATATTGCTTCCTTTGTTTCCATTCCATTGACACCAACTAGTCCAGGCCCTCATAGCTTCAGCTTCCTATATCATACCATAAACAGCTTGAAATGTGCCTTAAAGCCATCCATAGAGACTAAACGTACCTGCTGATGCTAGGGAAAGCAATGCTAATGATATGATACCTAAATAATGAATCTTTCATATATTTTAAACTGTTAGTTTTGTTGTTCTGACAGTTAAACTGTATGGGCTATTCCTCAAAAGCTTATTTCAATTTAACAGAGGTTTAGACAATCATCATTTATCATGAACACCAAATCAAAGAGCATTTCTTCAGTCTGTGGTGAGGGAAATGTCAGGAACAGAGGCTGTACAAAGGAAGTATCCTGTCTTCATATATTTAGACGTTACGTATACTCCATAATTTTGTAGGATTGAACCCAAGGCATTTCACCTCCATACTACACCCCGAGCCCTATTTTTAACTCTTTATTTTGAAAAAGGTTCTCACAAAGTTGTTGAGGTTGGCTGTGACCCTGTGGTCTTCCTGTCCCTGCCTCCCAAGTACTGGGTTTACAAATGTGTGCCACCACGCCCAGCTATACCCCACATTTTAAGAGTGAGAAATTATTACTTATTAGATTATATAATATGGATTATTAGAGATCACTAGAAACGTGCAATAGTTGCTAGGGTTATGTGCTAGTGGAGGAGTTATTTTTATTGCTGTACCCTGTAAAGAGGTTTGATAACATATATTCAAACTATTACATGTGTATTTATTTCATGCAACCTGAATTACAGTGTTAGACTATGTTATTTGACTTAATAAGTACTGTTGGAGTTCACATTGTAGATGAAAGATGAAAGATAGTCCCTGCGTTTCCTACTCTTTTAATACATGCATTCATATTAATAGCATGATTTTATTCATCACTTTAAAACTATTGCCTTTTAAACTGTATTTAGTAAAAATAAAAATTGACATGTGTAGAACAGTAATAAATTGAAAATCAAAGTGACTCCTATCTTTTTGGTAAGATGTTATATTTATCACTTCTAGAATGTCCAAAGCTAGGTAATGATATTGAAAAGTAGGTCTCAGACATTACATTAATTGTAATTTTTAACTTATGATTTAATAGCTTTAGGGGATTTTTCCATAGTTATAGCACAGCCTTTTGTTTATATTTGGAAGTTGCAGCATCCTTTATGATTCTGGTTTAGAACAAAATATTTGTACCACTGACTTAGGGGCATGAATCTCTCTGGTCACCTATGACTTGCTCCAAAATGTACTTTATACTGCATACTGTGAAATTGGAAAATCTGTTCTGTGTGTGTTCTAATGGATGTAACGGTCATTAAGTATATGAGTCTTCTGACGTTGTAATCAGATGTGATTCAGTCTGTTAAGTATCCATGAAACAACATCTGCTTCACAGAGTGACCTTCTGCTAAGGAATACTTAGCATCTATTAGTAGATCATAGTGCAGATCTGCCTTATTTGAAATGCACTAAACTAGAGTAGTCGACTGCTGTTTAGCAACTAGCTTGTAATAATTTATTGCAGTTAAATAAAGCTTAAAAAAACTCCATTAAATAATTATAGGGATTATATGCATTTCGAAAACCTTTGTGTTCTACCTAAATTACCCATTCAATTTCAGGGTTGGTTTGTTAAAAAAAGCTGAAGTCTAAAGGCACTTTAGGGGAGCTGTCAGATGCTATTTTCTGTAGGTGTTAATAAAACCAGATGAAAAAAAAAACCTGAAACAAATTAAAACCAAAAGCAATTTTGCCATCTGTTGTATATTAATTAGAACTTTGCATACCAAGGGTAAACTTGCTCTTAGAGAATGTCACTGAGCACCCGCTTAATAGAATAATATGCAAATCTATTAGACTATGGATTTATATGCAGTTTTTAATTCTAATTCTTCTACAAGCAGATCCCCAAGAAATTGGTGGTTTATATATATATATATATATATATATATATATACGTGTTCATATATATAATGAGTTTCTTTTCTTTCCTTTTCAGAGCAACCTGCAAACAACCAAGGCCAGTCCACCCTGCAGCCTTTGCCACCTTCCCACAAGCAGCACTCCACACAGCACCACCCGTCCATCACTTCTCTCAACAGAAACTCCCTGACCAATAGGAGGAACCAGAGTCCGGCCCCGCCGGCTGCTTTGCCCGCCGAGCTGCAAACCACACCCGAGTCCGTCCAGCTGCAGGACAGCTGGGTCCTTGGCAGTAATGTACCACTGGAAAGCAGGTAACGCCTACAGCTGAGACTCTCAGAGGCTTGATGGTTAGACCCCACGTCGTACCTGCATGGGCAGTACATATTCTACTTTAGTTGAAAAGTCTTATTTTTTTTTTAGCACTAAAATTTTAAAATGAAACAAGGCCAACCTTTTTCTCATTGAGAACTTTATATATATTCTCTTCTTTCCAGCTGCAGGTCATTGGTAATTGTTTAGTTGCTGGACCAGTGAGCTTTCTCATTCTTTTTACACATTTCATTTCCCATTGAGAGGTGAAAATAAATGACCTCAGTGAAACTTTTTCTTACTACTGTTGGGTTATTTTTTTTCACCTGAAAATTATCAGGCAGGTGAAGAAAAGGAAGGAGATGTAAAATGTGATTCTGACATTCATGCATTCTTAGGTTGTATTGTCTTTATTGCATCATAAAGCTAGTGGACTCTCAAGTACAATATTTTAGAACATGTCAGATGACCATTTATTAAGAATGTTTTTAGTTTCTCATAATATGAGGGAAATTAGACTTCCTCTCCAAAGCTTTTTCTAGAATCATTTCCTGAGACACTCTTCGTTCTCAGACAGTTCTAATAGAAAATTTTCTTTTCAGTGAGCTAAAATCTCTATCCCTGAAAATTCCCTCCTCTGGTTATAATCAAACAACTAGTAATCGAAAACTCTACAAAAACATTTTGCCCCATTTTTATATGATGGTCCATGGGTGTCTCTCAATCTTCCACAGGTTCTAGGGTACAACTTCTGATGTTTCAGTGAGGTTCTGAAGTGGGGACTTCTAACACAAGCTGGCTGGCAGGTGGCTGTCTGTTTATATAAAAATAAATCAAGATGGGCATGGTGACATGTGCCTGTGCCTGTAACGTCAGTACTTGGGAAGCTGAAACAGAGTATATGCCAGGTTTGAGGCCAACTTAGCAAGACCCTGTTTAAAATTTTAAAAATAAAATAGGGCTAGGGGTATAGCTCAGAGATAGAATGCTCCCAGGTTCAATCCTATAGTAGCACATCAAAAAAACAACAAAATATAAATCAGTAAAAACTGTGTTGAGCTAATCCATATTATTATTCTTTAACATTCTTTATTAAATATCTCATGGTACATAAAATTTTACCTTATGTCTTTGGACAGACACTCAACCACCACTGTCCCCTTTATTTTATGAACTGCAATAAAGAGTGGTGCCTTACCTTATTAGTCTTCTCTTGGCCGCTTTGCAGCAAAGTTTTCCTAACATTTCTTTATTTATTTCTTCACTGCCCTAGGCTTTCATTAAGCAGAGCAAAAAAAAAAAAAAAAAATCATCATCATAAAAAAGCTTAAAAATAGAAGTCCCTGGACCCCCTGAGAGAATTTCCCTCAAAATCTCAAAATGCCCTGCTCTGTAGAGCCCCTGGCGAACTCCAGCATTTAAATTAGCTGCTGGATGAAGAAACTGTCTCACAGTGAATGAATTTCTATTTCTTGCCATTAGCTGTGTGATCTACACCAATTCTGCCCTGAGGATGAGCTAGCAGGAGGTCCTCTCAGTTGTCAACAATAAAAATCTGTCTTTTCTTTTACTCTTGACCTAAGAACAAGGTTCCAAAGAGCTCTTATCTTTTTATCTATAGTGTCAGCCAACAGTAGTTGAGTTTTATTGTTTATTTTGTATTATTGAGCACTCTTCTGGGAGAAATTAGAAAGAGAGAGAAAAGGAAAAGTAGGCAAACAGCAGAGTTTAGTTTCACCTAAGACAAAGAGTCATGTACACAGATTCTTTTTTTCCTGAAGTGATTAGCACAGAGCTAAATTTACCCGGCGTAATTAATTAGCACACACCGAACAACTAATCAACACTGATTCACTATTGTCATTTGGAAGAATTTTATTAGGAAAAAAGTAATTTTCCAGTTGAGTCATCAAATTGAATGTGGATAATTACATTGTAGTTGACAATAATTGTTTTGACAAATATTTATGAAATATGTCAAGTTAAATCACCAGAAATGTGTCTAATTTTAGTGGTGTTGGATAGCGCAAAAGCTTCTTGTTCTGTCAATGAGAAGTTAGTATTCCTTGAAGGCATGTGCTTTACTGAAGAGATTTGGAATATATTTGAGAGATAAGATGTATCTCTCCTCATCTATTCCTCATACTATACTAACAAATTTTGTTTGGAAGGATGTTCAGGAAAGAAAAGTAACTGGTTAGAAGACAATCCATTGAAGCCACATGCAATATTAAGCTGGTTTCTCCATGTACAGATCATTTAAGAAGTTATTCCTCATCTAGAGATATAGTTCAGTAGTAGTATAGCACTTACAGAGGATGTGCAAGGCACTGGGTTTGGTCCCCAACATTACAAAAAAAAAAGAAAAAAGAAAGGAAGGAAAGGAAATCATTCCCAAGGTGCGTAGTTACTGAGGTTTTCTTCCATTTTGAAAGCAATACCACTAATAATCCATCAATGGAATTATATTAGATAGTCTTAAGATGTGATAGAGAGAGAAATCAACCAGCTGTTATCTCACTAATGAAAAGAGTGATGAATAAAGAAATTGTGTGTCATGTTAACAAGTTTTAATCCGTAATATAGTTTGGTTATTTTCTCATTATCCAGGGTAGTGTTGCTAATCAGAAAATAATATTTTAACTTGCACTACTTACTGAATCAACCTAAGCAGTGAAGTGAGAAATCTCCCACTGTACCAACACAGTACTACTGTGGATTTTTTAATAGTCTCACTTGGTTGGAACTCTGGAGGTGAAGAACCAGTCTTATTTATCATTGATTTTTCCTTTTTTAGTTAAGGTTCCCTATTGAGCATGATTCTCAGGCTTGGTTTCAGCTACATTAACAACTTTATCCCAGACTTCTGTCTGCCTTTATTTTAAAATCTAGTGCATCATTTCATCTTTGGAAATTATTTTAACTTTTACATAGACTCATTGTTTAATTCTTACTTTTCTGAAACTGCCATGTAAAGGTTATGAGCTGTAAAGTAAATTCAGTTATGTATAGATAAGAATCTAGATTTTTGTCTTTTTGTCTCCTTCCTTTTCCTCCTCTGAGCACATATTGGTAATAGTTGGTTATAAAATGGCCCGTAATAATCCGTGAAAATCCTAGTAATGTCTAGATTTACAGTTTATGTGAATCGGTAGCGAAGGCATAAACAAGATTTTCTCCCTTATCCCATATGATTCAGTTTAGTTTTTATTTGCATTTTCTACCAAGTACTTTCTTACTTCCATGAAACTGTTTATTTCTTTTCTCTAAGGAATTTAACATTTGCTCCTCCTAGAGACAATCAATATTATTGTGCACTGTACATTTCTGCTCACTAAATAGAGTAACTCTCATCTATGCTCTGCAGTGAGTTTCAAATCTCCTGTTGTCACATCAAGACCCAAATAAGCATTTGCACTTGATAAGCAAATCTTAGTGATGTCAGGATTTCCATTCTAGATTTAGTATCTTATTATGTTCTATAACAATCAGTGCCTAAATGTAACACCAAATACTTGCTTAGAGTTTTCCTTAAAATTCCTTTCCTTGAGATCACTCTTCTTATACTTTGGATGTTTCACATTTAGGGCATTTGATAGTATATAGCTTGTCCTTTGTTTATTTTATACTTGAGCTGGTTCAGTGTGTAATAAGAGCTGCTACAAGAATACAGAGCAGCTGAAGAAAAGTCTAAAATTGATGCAGGCAGTGCTTAAAGGTACAGTACAGAAAGGCTTCTCCTTGAGAAGTCTTGACCTTCAGCAGTTGGAATGTTAATTGCCTCCTAGCTCTTCATTTCTATATGTGAATTCAGTAGCTTAGTAGTTACCTGTTGGGTGTTAACAAAAAAGGCTCATTTGTAACCATTTAATAAAAAATTTATTAAAGTCTTGTTTTATTATGAGGTGTACTTTGGCATCAATAGTTCATTAGTTATGGTCTCATAGCTTTTTACCTTACAGTTCAGTAATGCTTTGCTAATTATTAATGTATGAAATTGCATATTAAATTACCTTTTTATTAGTGCATTTTTAATTTAAATATTGAAATGTCCTAGGTGGCTTTAATGTAAGATCAATTGCTGTGTTTTTTAGAAATGTAATACCTAAACAGAAGCATTGTTTACTAAGATTGATCCTTGTTTTCTTTCTTTTACTTTCACTTAAAAATGGTCCTAGGGAGACTGCCAGGCATGGTAGCACACGCTTGTAATCCTAGCGGTTGGGAGGCTGAGACAGCAGGATTGCACAGGTTTGAAGCCAGCCTCAGCTATTTAGTGAGGCTCTCAGCAACTTAGTGAGAACCTGTTTCTAAATAAAACATAAAATAGGTCTGGGAGTATAGTCTAGAGATAGAAAAGCCCCTGGGTTCCACCCCCAGTACCACACACACACACACACACACACACACACACACAAGTCCTAGGGAAAGTCAAGACAGTCATACAAGTGCCAGGTCTGAGTCAGGCTTTCCTATAAACACTGAGGACAGCATCCTATACATTGAGACCTCATGGCACGAGGAGATTTTTCCAGTTGAAAAATTGTACCTTTACTTCTTTAAGGATAACCAGCTACCACTGGCAAGGTAGAAAGACATAAAGTTTTCCATAATAATGATTGGGCTTCAAGTGACATGTGCCAGGGACTGTAACTCATTGGTTTAAACTGACCAAGTAATGCAGGATCTTCCTGTTAAAGATAACTTGGGAGACCCTAAATACTGTGGGGAAGGAAAATACCACACAACATGGAAAAGAGATGCAAAACATAGTAGCTAAGGTTACTGAAAATACATTTAAAACCATTGCTGTTTGTTATTTAAAAACACAATAAACATATCTAAATTTACCTATAATGTATCTAAAATTATAAACAAGTAATACAGTTTAGTTGGAAAGCTAGGCATGACTCATAGCTTGTAATGGCAGCTACTTGGGAGGCTGAGGCAGAAGGATCATGAGTTCAACGCCAACCTGGACAGCATAACAAGACCTTGGCCCTGTCTCAAATAAAAATTTAAAAATTCTGGGAATATAGCTCAAATGTAGAGTACTCCTGGGTTCCATTTATTAGCTAACAGAATTTCATTAAAAAGTCTACAAAAGCATATGTGTGCATTTACAAATATAGGAATAAAGAAAAGGAAGATATAAATGTACAAAAATTGGTTAGGTGGTGTTTATAGTTTATATTTAAGGCAATCTTCAAATTGTGGCTTAAAAATCTCACTATGAGAGGAAGAGAATTTAAGAAGCTTCTCTAGGCCAAATTCATTACTGAAGCTCTTTAGTGACCATGTAATTCATTATCAAAACTAAGACATGTCTATAGCATGCACTGATGCTGTCCTGGACAAAGAGGGATGTAGTGTTACCATTCAGAGTTTTGCTTCCAAGACTTAAATTCATTTCAAGCCTGTAGTATTTCATACTTGGGCAAATAAAAACAAACTTGAAGGCAGCTTTAGGTTGAATACACATGTGATTCCAGATTTGAATGAACCTGCTTTCTATTGCTAACTTGTAGCAAATACTTAACTTTTTGTTTGTGCCTTCACAGCAAAAGCTTCTGTTGGTTTCCAAAATATGTAACTCCCAAAATAATATGTAAAGTATTTGTCAATATGTTTCTTCTCACTGTATCAAGAGAACAAAGGCTGAACAAATAGTGAAGACAGTATGTTAAATGAAATTTTATTCAAAATTTTCAGGTTTAGCCATATACATGTCAAATATTATAAATATAAAGGTAAATCTGTATTCACAAAAATGTAAAACAAAAATACTAATTTGATTCTGAATTTACTCAAAGAAAGAACATCAGTATGTCTCATTAGCATTATAGTTGGAGTCTCTCAAATCATTGTCTTACACCAAACTAGAGGCTTCATTCTAAGAAAGTTTAAAATAAAATTCAAAGGTGATTATTATGATAAGTGAAAATGAAAGCATAATTTTTAATGTGATTTATTATTATTATTATTAATTATTATTGTGGTACTGGGGTTCCTGGAAACCCTTCTACATCTGGGCTACACTCCCAGACCTATTTTATACTTTTTTATATTTGGAAACAGGGTCTCTTAAGCCAGCGCGATCCTCCTGTCTCCGCCTCCCAAGCGCGGGGATTACAAGGGTGTGCCACCACGCCCGGCTGATATTATTATTATTAGCCATTGGAAATGCTATAGCTTCATCTTGGTCATGTACCTATGTCATATAATAATTAAAATGAGAAACCAGGCTGTACACTAATTTTAGGTGTAAAGATAATCCCCAGGAGTCAACATTGATATATGTCTAAATAAACCCTAGTCGATACAGTAGGATATAAGACGTAGTTTGGCATCATGAGAACAGCAAGTGCTTTGAGGTAAGATAGACCTGGTTTAAATACTCAGCCCACTATTTTAACTATGTATGTAATCACAAATGATTTAAATTTGAGGTCAATTTCCAATACAGTAATACCTATACAAAATAATATCATATGGAGGAAAGCTTGCCAAATGCATGTATGTCACTATTATATGAACTACATTATAATGTGAGACTTTAAAATATGAATAAAAGTATATATAAAAGTAGTGTCATAAATATTAAATGAAAAATGTAAGTAAGGCAGCTAGCATGTGATAGATGTCCCATAAATGTTTTCTAAATAATGACCAGATGATAATAACAACAACTGCCTAGGCAAGGATACCTAATTGGTTAACCATGGAACCAATATCACTTATAAAGAGTTCTCCTCTAGTGGGGCGTGGTGACGCACACTTGTAATCCCAGCATTCAGGAGGCTAAGACTGGAGGATTGCGGTTCCCAGACAGCCTCAGCTACTTAGTGAAGCCCTCTGCAACTCATTGAGACCTGGTTTCAAAATAAAGAATTAATAAATAGGGCAAGGGGTGTAGCTCAGAGGTCGAATGCCCCTGGGTTCCATCCCCAGACCCACCAAAAAAAAAAAAAAAGATCTCTTTTCAAATTATAAGAAAAATATTTATCTTAGCCAGGCACAGTTGTACATGACTATAATCCCAGTAGTTGGGAGGCAAAAACAGTAGGATCTCAGGTTTGAGGACATCCTCAGCAACTAGCAAGACCCTGTTTCAAACAAAAAATAAAATCAGGCTGGAGGTATAGCTCAGAGTAGAATGGTTCTGGGTTCAATCCACAGAAAAACCAAGGTGGTGGGGAGGAGAGAGGGAGGGAGAGAAATATGTTGATTTGTCTTAATTGGGCTATGTCTAACTTTTCATTATGTTAGGTAGGCGAAGCTTAAAATTAAATCATAACTAATATTGCTAGAATGAAATATCTTGTTTTTTTTTCCACTTTTCTTTTCAAGAAGTAGGTGCATTTTTTGTAGGTAGGAACTCCAAGTCTGTTCATTTTATTCTAGAGAAGAAAAAATCTCTTCAAATAAAAATGAGAGACAACTATTCATATACTTGAGATATTTAATAAACTAAAGTAGTAAATGTTTAGATTGAATCAATAGCAGCCTTGCTAGACGCATTGTCTCCACATTATTCAGGAATTAGACCCCAATTATATTTAAGGTGTTGGAAGCTTCAGGTGTATTTTGTGCCTGATGAAGGCACTGTCCAATGAAGTGGGAGTGCTGTTTTGTTTAGTTGGTGTGGACTAGTTTCTTTTTAATGGCAATTTAAACACCAAGAAATATGCATTAATCATTTACCATAGGCCCTAAGTTATGTTTGCAAGCATAATTTCAATAAATTGCAATACTACATATCTTGATAATGTTGAGTTCTGGATAACCAGCAATCTGTATAAAATATTAATGTATTTTAATATTAATTTCTTTAGTACCTAGGGAAATGAATTCTTGATTACTTGTGACACATTTCTAGTCACTTCTCTGAGAACATGATCAAAGTAAAAGGTCACGAGTGCCTTTACTCTGGTCCTAGTTAATGGCTGTGATTTAATCGTTATCTTCTTCTGAATATGACCTATGCATTTTGAAACACCCTCTTTCTCTTCCTCAGAAACTATTTTTTGAGGCTCTTTAAAAAATCCTGATAAAACTTTACTAATATTCTCTATGAAAATAATGCCTCAATCACTTTTACCTGATCTTTGTGTGTACAGATACAGTATTGTATATGTAAATATGTATGTGTTATCTTTACTCAACATTATTGCTACCTGGTGATTTTATCTTTTCCCCAAAATTATTTTTTCCCCATTTTAAAGCTGTGTGGTTTTCCCTGAAAATTTATCCTTTGGTTTTATCACCAATTAATTTATATTCTGTCAAAGATAATTGCTTATCTTTTCCTGCATTTCTTCATTTATCCTTGATATACTTTTGCCTGTTTTCTTTCTCCTTGTATCACACATCTGAAGTAAAGCCTGTTTTCTGTTAAAATCATTCTGAGAATCCTTTCTTCTTAGCCCACAAGATTAAAATTCTTGGACATGCAATTAACCAACTAAGCTTAACAAATTCTCTGTGAAAACCCCTCTGATTCTGTTCTGACTCTCTTTATGATTTTATAACTTCTCACCTCATATTCTGAACCACTTAAAATGCTACTACCAGAAACCATCTTGTTCTAATTGCATCCTGCACTAATATAAAATTGCTGCTTTCTGTTCATGATATACTCAAAAAAGCATTGGTTTTGAGACAGACAGGTCTGATTTAAAATCTCAACATCTGTCTAACTATGTAACCTTGGTCTGGGCACTCATACATTCTTATCTTATTTTTTCATAAAATGGGATTGATAATACTTTGCAAAGATTTTAAGAGGATTCATCGAAATGTCATATGTAATGTACCTCTGCCACTTGAGTTTCTTTACTTTTCTTTATATTTCTTTCTTGTACCTTTCTATTTAAAAGAAAAAAAATCAATTTCTTGTTAACAAAGGTAAATCACCACTATGATGATGAAGAATTGATAAAGACAATGAAAATCATCAAGAAAGAATATGTCAATTAACTTTTGTAAACAATTAGATACCTTTTTCCACTTTGGAGTCTTTCGGTTCTGGAGATTGGGACCCAGCACCTCATGTGTGCTAATCAAGTGCCTTGCCCATGGGCAACATCACCAATTTTTTGTGTGTGTTTGTGGTACTGGAGGTGGAACCCAAGGGCTTTTCTACCTTCGGGCTATACTCCCAGACCTATTTTATATTTTATTTGGAAATAGGGTCTCACTAAATTGCTGAGAGCCTCACTAAGTAGCTGAGGCTGTCTTCGAACCTGTGAGATCCTCCTGGCTCAGCCTCCTAAGCGTCGGGTTTACAAGCGTGCAGCACCACATCCAGTTACATCACCTTTTTTTTTTTTTTTTTTTTTTTTTGGTGGTACTGGGGTTCCTGGAAGCCCTTCTACCTCCGGGCTACACTCCCAGACCTATTTTTACATTTTTATTTGGAAACAGGGTCTCCTAAGCCAGCGCGCACGTGGCTGGCTTCGAACCTGCGCGATCCTCCTGTCTCTGCCTCCCAAGCGTGGGGATTACAAGCGTGTGCCACCACGCCCGGCCAACATCACCTATTTTTGAGACAGGGTTTCACTAAATTGCCCAGGCTGGCCTTGAACATGTGACCATCCTGCCTCAGCCGCCCTAGTAGCAGGAAGTAGAGGTATGTGCCACCACACCCTGCTTGAGAATTTTATTCTCTATTTTGAAATAGTGTCTCACTGAGTTACAAAGGGCCTCACTAAGTAGCTGAGGCTGTCCGCGAACCGCGATCCTCCTGTCTCAGCCTCCCACATGCTGGGATTACAAGCATGCGCCACCATGCCTGGCTAGAAAAAAATTTTTTTGACAGTAAGAATAATCACTAATTCCTCAACTTAGTTGGGGCCACTTCTTAGAGGACATAAACAAGGAATTTTCAAAGACAAGGTTTGTTTTAGAAGAAGACAGTGATGAAAATATGGGTAAGAAATTATTGAGATAGTGGGGATACAGTGGTAATGCATAAAATAAAGCCTGAATCCATGTGTGCTTTCCTTCAGCAAGTATTAATTAAAGTTTTACAGTGTACCATTGTGAAAAAAATCACTTATAGAGGATCTGGAGATGTTATGACTGCTTTTGAAAGAGATAAGCTATGTTCCAGAATGAATTTCAGGTTTGGAATTAATCTTATAGATTATTGGATTCTACCTTCTTTTTTAGGCCCATGGAGTAATCTGCCTGAGGTCACATGACTAGCTAGGGGCAAAACCTAGCAGGATCTCAGGTCTTAAATTCTCAGTTCATTTTCTTTTCTTCTAGTAGTGCCTCTTAAAATTTGTTTATTGCATCTAACAAAGGAAAAATTTCAAACCCCAAATATGTGTGCCTAGAAAATTTTTAATTATATATATATGTAGTAATGTGCTAATTATATGTATATTAGCATATATATGTAAGACTAATCATTTAAAACATTAAATATTTTATAGAATTTTATTTTGTAAAATATTAATTATAATTTTTATTCTAACAATTATATAAATGTTATTGTTGGTTATTAGTCTCATTTTTCTGATGTTTGGTCTGGCGTTCTAGCCAACTAATTGGCAGTTGTTGAATTTTCTCATCTTTAAGTAAATAAGGACAAAACCCACTAACATGCCTTATTTAGGGAGGTTCATAAGCAGTTTAGAAAAGTGGAAATTATTGCTGGGCTTGGTGGCGTACGCTTTCAATCCCCGCGCTTGAGAGGCAGAGACAGGAAGATTGAGCAGGTTCGAAGCCAGCTGCGCGTGCTGGCTTAAGAGACCCTGTTTCCAAATAAAAAATGTAAAAATAGGTCTGGGAGTATAGCCTAGAGGTAGAAGGGTTTCCAGGAACCCCAGTACCACCAAAAAAAAATTAAAGAAAAGAAAATTGGAAATTATTACATTTGATATACACTTTTTAGGGCAACACTGTATGTTGGTGGGAATATTTCCAAATGTAAACTTCCAAGTAACCTCTCTGTCTTAAGGGTTTCTTTGGAGAAGCAGTACTGCCTTGCTCATTCTTGAGTACTATCTTTACTCTGAACAGACAGATTACAATTTTATTTTTGTGTATGGTACATTCTACTTCTGAGTTATACCCCATTCCTATTTTTATTCTGCTCTGAATTTAGAAGCTTTCTACTTCTGAGTTATACCCCATCCCTATTTTTATTCTTTATTTTTAAACAGGGTCTCACTCTCACTAAGTTGCTAAGGCTGGCTGTGAACCTGCTATTCTCCTATCTCAGCCTCCCATGTTCTAGACTTACAGGTGTTCACCACAGCACCTGACTAGACTGTTAAATGTATGCTTGAGAGCAAACCACTGAAGCACTTCTCAGAAGAAAGTAGCACAAATAGATCCTCTCCTTGTTGTACAATACCTTATTTGGAAGGTTTCTATATATTTGGGTATTTATCCCCGAGATAACTGGGTTATAAACTCTTCTATGTGGCTAAACAAAATTTTTAAGATCATGCCACAACCCGTCATCAAGTATTGTGAAGAATCTTGTATTTAAGTAAGCACATGCAAACTACAGAAACCAACAGCTGAAAACATGGCTGGTAACTTCTCCTCTCTTAACCTCCTCTAGGAATATCCCAGTAGACAATGGGGAATTTGCAGCCAAAGTATTGATGGTAGGTAGGCTGCTCTGCCTTCAGTACATTAAGTATTGTAAAAGTTTCATATCTTTCTTATTTTTAGATAATAGAGAAATACAGATTTGATGGATAAGGTAAACAAGTGGACATTTAAATACTTTTTATCTCACTGATTTATATTTTAATCAAGCTAAGATCATACTTAGCTCAATTAAAGAAATTTGGGGGGCCAAAATGTCCTGTTTTTGCCCCTGGCCAATCTTTGACAAGTTTATTAAGTTTCCATTTCATTATCTTAAACTAGTAGATGATGGGCTGAGGTGTAACCAAGTGGTAGAGGATTTTCCCAGAGTTTGTGTGAGGCCCTGGGGTTGATCTCCAGCACTGACAAATAAATGGATAGATGATAGATGGATGAATGAATGGATGAGTTTATAGCACATACTGTGGAGATTTTTTTGAAGTTTAAATTTACTAATGTATTCTGTGCACATGGTAAGCAGGGTTTCAGAAGCTTCATTCCTGCCCCTTCTTGCCCTTTGAACTCACTGTGCTGTTTTGATGGTCATCTCCTCCTTGTTCACCATCACATACACATTAGATTGGTGATTAACTAGGATGACTTTAACATTTTTGTACAACCCCAAATGCTTTCATACTTTATAAATTTGCATCTGTACCTGAAATTCTTCCCTTTATTTAGCTCATGCTTCCTTCTCAAATGTATTAAAACAACTTTTCTAGACAATTTTAGGGAGAGATGAGCACCAATAATGAAGTGAACCAATCATCAAGTTGATTAAGTCTTGTCCACATAGCACATAGGAATTTTAAGCTCTTTTTAATATTAACATATTAAAAATATAATAACTATTAAGCCAAGAATAAGCATAGCTGATATATAAAACGTGTAAGAAAATGTGTAATATAGATTTGTACATTTTGTGCCATGATTGCACCATTAAAATAACAAGAATGTGAAAAAATACTGTTAAGCTATTTGAGCCTTTGTAATATGGTTACAACAACAACAATTTCTGCGCAGTGTTATTCAGTTCTTTTTTAATGCGCTTTTATTGGTGCACTGTAATCTCACATCATAAGTTAAGTCATGTCGACAGTGACACGTGCGCACAGCACTTGGTGGGCACAGTGCTGTTCAATTCTTAACAGTCTCACACAGAATCTGTAACATGACTTGGTGCGTCATTTGCTTCATAGTGCAGCTTCTACATTTTTTTTTTCAGTTCTGGTCATACTTACATTTTATGTAATTCTTATATTAGGACTGTAAAACGTAAGTGGGAAAGATCAAAAACTTTCCCCCAGTCACCTTCACAGTCTCTAGAATTATCCCACCTAATGTTCAGAGATTGGTTAACATATAGTGTTGTGCTTACCATGAACATATTTTCTTATTCACTATCATTATAAATGACTAACGTGCATAATTATGAATATTATAAATTTATGTAAAATACTGAAAACAGCTTTTGTCTTGAGCCCTTTTTTGTATCATTACTAATAGCCTGTAGTAATCCAGGTAGCAACAGTAAGTGTATCTTGTTTATATGCTTTTCATTTAAGATACTTTCCTTGCTGGGATCACCTCCTAGTGTGAAAGTTGTCCAAACATAATAGCACATCAATTCAAAAGTGTAATAGATTTGAAACCACAACATGCTATCAGCATGAAGAAGTAGTTTATCAGTCTCACTAACACACTGTGTCACAGCTAGAATCATTACATATTTGTTCTTTTGTTTTCATGTCAAAATACATAATTTACATCCTAATGTTGATTGCTTACGTGGGGCATGATTAATTTTTCTATTTAAAATTTTTTCTTTAAAGTGCATATTAAAATAAAGTATATAATAGAATAAATTTTAGGTAATAATAAAAGAAGATGCATGTAATAAGTAGGAATCTAAAATATTTTTATAATTGTACACTATAGTACTTACTGTAAAACATTTATAGTTATAATATCTTTATATTAGAAGCTAAATAAGCAATCCTTCTGAACAAGCCCTTGCCAGTTCTTAGAAAAATTGCACACATACTCGTGCACAAATGTGTGTTCCTTTTCTAGAATCACCTTTTTAAAGAATTAACAGATTCATTTATCAAAATACTGAATTTTAGTTTAATGTTGGCTCATTGTCGGTCTGCTTTATTATTTTTAACCGTTTCACCTTTCAGTCAAGGCTTGAGATACGTCTTTTCAGTCTTTAGGTTCCATTTGCTAGTTTTTATTCTCAGTTGCAGCTTTTATCAGATACTTCTGCTACTGATTGGTCAGTGAAGAAATTAATAATTAGTTCCCCTAATACTTTTCACTTTCCTTATTCTAGTTAAGTACTCTTCAGGTTCTCCTGCTTACACTCACAAAGGCATGTTTGAAAATAATTTCTAAAGAATGAAAGAAAATAGTTTTTAACTGGAATAATAATGATTTAGTGTGGATTTTTTTAAATTCTGCTAGTATACTGCTACCTTTGAACTTGAATAAGAGAATTTTTTCTCATCATGTGGATTTGTAGGTCAGAAACTACCAGTGCTATGGCCTTTTCCAGGTGAGAGTGTCACCAGTACTAGGAGGTCACCCTAATTGCCGGGACTTTATCCTCAGCTATTTCAAAGAAGGAGAAAAGTTAAGGAGAAGGCATGGTTGTAGAGGAAAAAAATTTTTTTTCTTTTTTTCTTCTCAAAATAAAAAATATATGTAGCCAGGCCTGGTGGTACATGCTTGTAATTTTAACATTTAGGAGGCTGAGACAGGAGGATCACAGTTTGCAGACAGCTTCAGCTACTTAGGCCCTTTGCAAGTCAGTGAAACCCTGTTTTAAAAATAGAGAATAAAAAATAGGGCTGGGGATGTAGCTGGGGGATAAAATGCCCCTGGGTTCCATCTCCAGTATCAGAAAATAAAAATAAAGATATGTAAAGGGAGTAATATTTATTTTTGGATGTATACATATATAATCAATGAATTTAAAATATTTAGAATTTTTTTCAGAAGAGTCTCTGTTAGGAGATAAAAAAAATTAGAGGTAGCTCTTGTATAAATTTTAATATATATAATAAATTGAAACAAAGCTTTTTTGTTTCACTTTATTGAAAAAGAAAAATAATATAGCTGGGCATGGTGGCACACACTTGTAATCCCGTGCTTAAGAGCCAGAGACAAGAGGATCACACAGGTTTGAAGCCAGCCACGCTGGCTTAAGATAAGACCCTGTTTCCAAATTTAAAAAAAGTATAAAATAGGTCTAGGAGTGTAGCCCGGAGGTAGAAGGGTTTTCAGGAACCCCAGTACCACCAAATATACTTTAGTGAGTTGTAAATGTCCAAGGTGAATTATCAACTGGACTTATACATGGCTTAGAAATCCCAGGATTAAGTTCAAGGAGAAAAGGAAAAAGAACCCCCCCCTCATGAATGTACTTGTGAAATAAGATATTTTGTGAATGTTTAAAAGGCATGTGGAAATAAAGATTCTTAGGAAATGAATAAGACCCAAAACAGAAAAGATGGTTTATTTGGGCATAAATGGCCAATAAACACGATACTTAAAAATAGTGAAGAGCTGGGGATATAGCTCAGGTAGAGCACTTGCTTACATGTGTGTGCCTAAATTCAATCCCCAGCACATACCCTCCCCCCAAAAAGCACGAAAAGTAGCAATGACATTAGAAAGGATATGGGGAGCTGGGCATGGTGGCACACACTTGTAATCCCAGCATTCAGGAGGCTGAGACTAGAGGATCACTGTTCATGGACAGCCTCAGCTACTTAGTGAGGCCCTCTTCAACTTAGTGAGACCCTGTTTCAAAATAAAGAATAAAAACTAGGGCAGGGGGTGTAGCTAGGAGGTCAAATGCCCCTGGGTTCTATCCCCAGACCTGAAAAACAGGAAGGAAGGAAGGAAGGAAGGAAGGAAGGAAGGAAGGAAGGAAGGAAGGAAGGATGGATGGAAGGATGAGGGACCACTGAAGAACTATTTAGCTATTCACAAGAATTGATAGGGGGGAATAAAAGGGGATACGTTGAAAGTAGAATGATGACATAAAACAGCAAAAAAATGTTTAAGCCATTTATCTGAGACCCAGTAGTTTGAGCCTGTGTGTGTGTGTGTGTGTGTGTGTGTGTGTGTGTGCACGTGCGCATGTGTACACAGTACCTAGGATGGAACCTAAGTGCATTCTACCTCCAATCTACACCATCATCTCTATTTTTTTGTGTGTTCTATTTTTATGTGTTCTCGGTTGACCACTCAAAGTAAGCTACTCGCAATGACTAAGTAGGAGTCTCTTGACTTGATTGTATGAAAACGTTATACAATGTTGAAGGGAATCTTGACCTCAGTCTAAGAAACTAATATGCTGAAACCTTACTGAAGTGGTTATAGGGAGCGTGGCCACTGGACCAGCATCAGTTGCTGAGCTTCCACCCAGCCAGGAATCTCACAAGCCCACCAGGTGGTTCCAACACAGCTAAAGTCTGAAAACCATCACCATGATCTATGGATGGTCTCTCAGTACATTTCTGCTAAATCTCACATAAGGTCAAAAGCCATACCAAAACCCAAGATTCCATAATCAGCGTCATCAAAATTTTTCATGTAAAAGGCAGGTGACTATGGAATGAATGCCTTTGACAAGGTTCTACAGAATATAGTGTGGATTTCTTCTCCCCCATAATTCAGAGCAGGCTCTCCAGTCTTCTAGTTGAATTTTACAGAGCTTCTTGTGCAGGCATCTTCAGCTTACAGATTTCTTTCCAAGGAGCTAAGCATTTAAGAACAGCATATAATTGTACTAGTTGTCTCTGGGCATCTCATGAAAGTAAGTTACCAAAAGGTAAGGAAAACACGCATGAACAAGCCTTGAATAAGAATGTGTAATTTTCTGTACAAACTTCTTTAAGTTTTCTGTTTACTAGCTGCAAGAAATTTTGCATTTTTTGCATCATAATCTAAATATTTAGTGCATCATAATGCAAATCACATCATTTAAATAAACTACTTTTTCACCTTTTAATTGGTTATAAACACACTGCTAAATATACATTTAACGGATAATTCATTTAGCTTTGGAACTTAAAATTCAGCATTTGATAGTAAAAATCCTGAAGACAATAATAAGCATAGGTTTTAACTGTGCCAAATGCTTGGGTGATAGTTAATCTTTTAGGTATACCTTTTATTTTAAATAAATACTGACAAATATTTTGGGCTGATTTACTTTCTGCAGTATTTAATAAATATACTCTCAAAGAGTATATGATTGGCAATATGGAAAGAGCACACAATTAAATGTTAAGTATTTTAACAATTGTTTTTAAGTATCAAAAGGTTCTGTAAGCAAAGCAACCGTTGTTTTTGACATCAAATAAGTCAAACTATTTTTAACTCAGTACTTAATTTTAGCCTTCATATATTTCCAGGTAAATTTAATCCATAAGTATAGGATTCATTTGCTTTAGATCTGAAAATGTCATTTTGGAAAATTCGTTTGATGTTGAGAAAATCTTGTGAGACCTTTAATAAGCCTCTTAAATCCATAAAGTTATATTTTGCCAGAAGGAAAAAGAACCTATACCTTAAAATTTCCTTACCTTTTAAATGAAAACTTTGGATATTGAAAAGGTCGTAAATTTGGTCAAATATAGCCAATCATTCTTCTCACTGGCAAATTGTCTTTGAAATTCAAGTATCTAATTTGAAAAAAGCAATCCTTGGTAACTTTTTATTGATTTGACTACAAACATCAGCAGAAAGCAGAACATCCTAGCATTTTATTTAAACACTTCATATTTAGTTTAATGTAAATTACTCTCTGTATCTAAAAAAAGATCTAAGGAGAAGAATAAAGCACCAGTATTTCCTTGCAGTAGTACCTCTCTCTTCACATGATATAAGAGATGTTATAGGAAGTAGAAATATGTTTCCAGGTGTCTGTCACTAATAAAAATTTCAATTGTGCCTTTGGGACAGGGACTGAACACAACTGCTATGTTCTTTTTATTCCAATCATTTGCTTTATTAATCTCTAAAAGAGTTTTAATACCACATAGCACATTGAAGAAAACAATCTATTTTTATGGAGATGACCACATAAGAAGTTTAGCGAAATTAAAATTTTATTCAATAGTTGCACACTTTCTTCCCTTTTTTTTTTTTTTTTTTGGTGGTGGTACTGGGGTTCCTGGAAGCCCTTCTACCTCCGGGCTACACTCCCAGACCTATTTTTACATTTTTATTTGGAAACAGGGTCTCCTAAGCCAGCATGCGCGGCTGGCTTCGAACCTGCGCGATCCTCCTGTCTCTGCCTCCCAAGCGCGGGGATTACAAGCGTGTGCCACCACACCCGGCTAGTTGCACACTTTCTGTCTCACTTTTACTTTCTGTCTTAGTTTCCCATGGAGGAGTGATTCAGATCAGTTTGGGTAACACTGTAACACATTTTCCAGGGATGCTTTTCCAGGATCCCTATAATTTCTAACTTTCTAAACCTTTTACTTGACAGTAGAAGAATAACAAACTGTTATTAATCCCATAAACAAAAGACTAGTGTTAATTCATTTTTCCTAGTAATTCCTATAAACCTTTTTATAACTTATTTAACTTTTGTTTAATGTTAGGATCTTCTTAAGTGAGCATTCATATATGTGTATTATAAATGACATAATAATGAAAGGCACATTTAAATGTACTCAAAACCTGTTTGTCTTGCCATTAAAAATCTGATTATGGTCATTATGATATATAAGTACAATGCATCAATAAAAGTATATTTTTAAAAAAGAGATAGTACAACCCCCAAAAAAACCTTTAGGAAATGACTAAATATCTTATTTTGGTGAGTTTTGTGATTGTTACTTTCAAAGACAAAACCAATAAAAACTGAAGAGTTAATAAGAAACAACACATTCTTGCTAAGAGATGAGGTTTAAAAAAGCAAAATATTTTTATTTTTTCATTTTATTTATTTATTTATTTATTTATTTATTATTGGTGGTGGTATTGGGGTTCCTGGGAGCCCTTCTACCTCCAGGCTACACTCCCAGACCTATTTTATATTTTTATTTGGAAACAGGGTCTCTTAAGCCAGTGTGGCTGGCTTCGAAACTGTGCGATCCTCCTGTCTCCGCCTCCCAAGCACGGGGATTACAAGCGTGCACCACCATGCCCGGCTAAAAAAGCAAAATATTTTAAGATGCAATTTTAATTGGCCTCAGATATGAATACATAGAAATAATGACTGGACACGAAGGAACTCAATATCCTACACAGGACAAGTCTGTAAAACGTGACGTTTTGTTTGAGGCTAGAAGAAAATTGGAAATGACAATGTTAACTTTGCTTCTTCTCTGCCTCCAACAAATAAATTAAAAGGAAGAAACTGAAACATGGGAACACAGAATTTATCCACTCTGGCCAAAAAATTAAAATAAAAAACAAAGCATGAAGGAAAAGAAAAGAAATGCTGTGAAGGAAAGACAGCAGGGTGCTGAGGAGAAGGGAGAGAGTTAGGAAGGATAAAGAGTCATTGAAAATTACCCAAAATCCTTCAGTGTGAAATGCAGAGGATAGCGTTATTAAACAGTGACCAAGAAGGCAGGAAGAAAGGTGAGGAAATTTACTTTGTCCTTAATACATTTAAACTTGTCCATTTACTTTCAATAAAATTATGTATTAAAAAAACTTGTGACATGGCCCATAGAAATTATGATATATAATTATGATGCACCAATAAAAGTAGAAAAAGTCTAATAAAAGATATATCAAAGAATCCACTAAATATATATATATATATATATATAATATTTTTTTCTAGAACAAAAGGTAGGAGCTGAAATAAAAAAGGTTGTCTGAAAGCAGCTCCACAAAGCACTCCATCTTTCACCTTGCAAAGACATCAGAGCAAGTAGTAATTGTGCTTAATACAGAGTCAGCCCTCCCATGTATGTATGTGTTAGCTGTGGCATCGCACAAGTTAATGGCGCAGTGCAGTTCCACAGTTCTTGTCTTGTTGTTGTTGTTGTTGTTAAATAGAATCCCCCTCCAGATTCCAGAGCCACAAAGCAACTGTTAGTGTTCAGTGACCTTCTGCACCAGCTGTCTTTGGGGCTTTGAAATTGATTTTCCTCATCTCCGTCTCTGATAGTCTGTCTTGGAGTATGCCTCTCCAGTTCATCACCAGAGTGAAAACAGTGGCACAAATAGCTGAGGCACCGGAGGCAGGCGTCACGCAGGGCATCATTAGAAACATCAGAGCAAAATCAGCCGGCTCTGGTGCGCTCTGTGTTAAAAAGAAGCTGCTGCTGCTTTATTGCTGAATACAATGGGGAATATTCTCGCAGGATTCACATTTTTTTATTCCCAAATATGGTCTGAGGAGTAAAGAAAATTTCTGCCTTTCTTCTACAAACCTCATGTGGATGCCAGGTCAAAACCATATGTTTTTGATAGTAATTTTTGCAGGATTTTTTATTTTATAGGTGAGAAACATATTCTCAAAGCTGTGTGACCTGGCAGGATGGCAAGAAGCTAATGACACACAGGAATAGGTGCCTTATAGAGAACTCAGGGACAAAATAATTTTCTCGTATAAGTGGTCATTATATGAGCTTCCTATAGCTGAGTTTCAATATTCACAATATTCATTCATTAAATATTTGTAGAGTTCTGAGCATAAAGGAATCATTGTATTGGACCTTGAAATAGGTAGAAATGCTGCACGCCTGTGATCCCGGTACGCGGGAGGCTAAGATGGGAAGGTTGCAGGTTCGAGGATGGCCTCAGCAAGTAATGATACTCAATAACCTAATAAGACTGTTTCAAAATAAAAATAAAATAGGGCTAGAAATGTAGCTCGGAGATAGAATGCCCCTGGGTTCAATCCCCAATACCACACACACACACACACACACACACACACACACACACACAATATGAAAATAAATAAATAAATGAAATAAAATGACATCTAGATTTAAAGATATTTATTAAATCACCCAGTATTCACTCAGTGATTCATAGTATATATATTGTCGTGGTAAGGACATCATTGCCTTTGGAAATATAAAGTCCTGTCTGAACTCAAAAACAATCTAAAACCACATTTTCTGCTATAGAAAATACGCTGGGTTGGGCATGGTGGTGCGCCCTTGTCACCCCAGCATTTGGGAGGCTGAGACAGGAGGGGGATCCTGGTTCATGGACAGCCTTAACTACTTAACGAGGCCCTTTGCAACTCAGTGAGACCCTGTTTCAAAATAAAGAATAAGAAAATACCGCTGGTATTGTAGCTCAGAGGTAGAATGCCTCTGGGTTCCATCCCCAGTACCTAAAAAAAAAAAAGTAAAGAAATGTGCTGGCATAGACCTTTCCTACTACATTTCATGTGTAATTTTACCACATGTATTCTTTTTTTTTTTTTTTTTTTTGGTGGGTCTGGGGATGGAACCCAGGGGCATTCAACCTCCGAGCTACACCCCCTGCCCTATTTTATATTTTTTATTTTGAAGCCGGGTCTCACTAAGCAGCTGAGGCTGTCCGTGAACCGTGATCCTCTGGCCTCAGCCTCCCAAGTGCTGGGATTACAAGCGTGCGCCACTATGCCTGGCTCACCACATGTATTCTGAGGCCTAGCTTTACCTGAAGGAATCAGTCCTCACATAAGGGACATCATTTCTTTGTAAATGGTTTCAAAATACACCAATTTGGCCCTCTTTTTGGCAGGGGGAGACTGGGGGCTCCAACCCAGGGCAATGCACTAACAAGGCTAGCACTTTGCCACTGAGCTACATCCCAGCCCCAAATACTCAAATTTAAATAGTCTTTACATTCTCTACTTACATATTAGAAAGTTGTCTCAAAATATCAAAGGCCGGTGACTTTAAAATATACAGCACTTGACTGGGCAACATCATAGCACACATCTGTAATCCCAGTACTTGGGAGGTGAGACAGGAGGATTGAAGGTTGGAGGATAGCCTCAGCAACCTAGTGAGACTTTGTTTCAAAATATGAAAATAAAAAGCACTGGTGATATACCTTGGAGGTCAAATGCCCTTGGGTTCAATCCCCAGTACCACAAAAAAGAAAAAGGTGTGTGTGTGTGTGTGTGTGTGTGTGTCTGTCTGTCTGTCTGTCTGTCTGCTTATCTAGTTATCTGGTTACCTGGTTCTTCTTTCATTTTTTTCATAGTGTTTCTATATTTATTTACACATATATTGCCCAGTCCCTAATCGAATGCTCTTCTCATATGGGTGGTTATTTTAGATATAGAAAGAGGGAATGAGATATAAAAAATTAATATATTAAATAAATTAGAAATTCTTTCTAGGTAAAGAGGTTTTCAATTATACTAATACTGACGAATAATAAATTATGGTGTGTGTGTGTGTGTGTGTGTGTGTGTGTGTGTGTGTACATGCTAGGGATTGAACCCAGGCACCAAAACAAATTTTTTTCCACTAAACTATACTCCCCAGCTTCTACATCTGTGCTTTTAATAATATCCAAGTTGCATTTTCTTCTAAGAAAATAATTGCATAACATTTTATGGCTAGTGTTTGAAATATTTTCTTGCCAGGATCACTGGTCACAGTATGTATGAATATCTCGAATTTTGAAGATTGATACACAGATGTCTAATATGAAGTCAGCATCTATCACACACAATGCCCTCCCCATGTCAGGTACTCATGTTTTAGTGTGGAGGCTAAGATCATAATCTTTAGAGCATCTTGGCTCAAGTTTAAATCACATCTCCTGTGAAGAAATTACTGAAACCATTTTGAATAAAGCTATAACATTTTCCAGAAATACCTTTCATTTTTATCTAGAGTTTTTTATTTTGTGTATTTTATGATTTTATTTATTTGCTGTAGCTTCTTAGGCACTGGACTTCATTTCTCTGAAACTTTTTCCTCATCTATCCAGTGGCCATCTTTCTATTTTACACCTATTTATTGAGGGAACTTTTTCAGTCGTGGGCATGTAGAGGTGAATAAGACTTCATGGAGTTTAGATTCTAATGGGAGAATGTGGATGTTTACAAACATTAGACTTATGTAGGGTGGGTGGGTTCTTCTTAGCCTGTCTGCTTAGTAGGCTAGAATTGCAACTTTAATTTTTTTTTAGTTCTTATTATAAGCCTTCATTCCTAGAAACTCCCTTTTAGCTACTTTGGGTCCCTCTCTCGCCTGCCCCATCCCCTATGTGGTGCCCTGAGCACAGCGCGGAGCAGTGGATGCTAAGGTCTGCCCCTATAGGACACTGAGTGTCTGCATGTCCCTTCGTTTCAGGGCACTAAGCATCGCTGAGCTGGCCTTCACTCCTGGCAGTGAGGTCTCTTCCGGTCTGGTGGCCCACACTTCTGTTCCTGTGCTCCTGGGAAAGCCATGGACGTGATGTGGCTTATTACAGGTCATGCTGGCACCAGAATCTCAGAGGCCCTCCCCGCTATATCGCCTACATATGCCATGTCCGAGTTTCTCTCTGGAATCCTGTTATCACCTCACTTCTCTGTCTAAGCTTTAAGGCAGAGATTTCTTCTACCCTCAGCTCCCTCCGACCAAATTCAGCCTGAGCGACTCAATCCACTTTGCCAGGACTCCACCAGGGGAGAGCCTCCATCCCTGGGACACAGCAAATCCCTTCGTCCTCATTCACCCCCTCTGTTTCTCTGTTCCAAGCCTTCGATAAAATGGGATGTTTTTCTAGTCTAAGGAGACCTTTACTTTTCTAAATCTTGTTTCTTTCAGACACTTGAGATGCATCTCAATATCTCTATATTTCTACTTTTCCCCAGAAGGTCTGTATGATACCAAAGACTGTGGCAGGGGTGTGTATCATTGTCCATGGCCTGCATACCGGTGCTACTTAATAATGCTTGTTTCTGTAGGCATGGCGTTTGGGGCATAGCTCTCTCTGCTAACTACGTACCCATAGCATGGCCTAGGAGTAAGGGAGAGATACTCAGACTTCTCTGGAATCTTGCTGCCTTTCCAGGGGTACTGTCCATCAACCCGAGGGTAGGCTGTTCTTGCTAGGTCGGTCAAATCCTCCTCTGCTAGTATTAGTTCTCTGCCTTCTCTTAGACTGAAGATATTCTCCTTGTCTGGAGGGAAACCTCTTTTTTCTGTTCACATCATCTTTCTCCCAGTCTTCCTGGTTATACATACTCTCATTTGCTTCCATTTCTCCTAACAGTCTGGGCTTTAGAAAACCAGCAAAAACCTCAGGCTATTTCTGCTTTTCATCCAATTTAATCTGTTTCAGAGTCAATAAATTAAAACAATCGCTGAAATTGAGAGGTGTGAAGTAGAGCAAACACAGGAAGAGGGAAAGAATTTCAGGTGGAAAAAAGACACACTAAAGAGTATATCAAGGATTTAACCCACCACGCAAGAAAACAGATACACTAAAAACTGATTATAATAAGCACTTTGAAGGAAATACACCTGGCGATGTGGTGGACATTTGAAGGGGACCGGCTTTGGGTTGGATGGTCAGTAAAGTCTGAGCTGAGACTTAGAGGGTGAAGGATGCTCCTCTTGTCCTTCATTGCATTATGGTGCAGATTCAAAGCAATAAAAGTACAGGGCACTAAGGAAGTACTTATGAAATTGTGGTTATTGCTATTGTTGTTGGTGAAGGGACAGAGTGAGCAGCTAGCTCCAGTCAGTAGTGACGCGGGGGAGTCATCCCAAGTGGAGAAGATGGTCATACCCACACTTGGTGGTAAGCAAGTTCCACGATCCTAGGAAATACCGATCTTTTTCCTATATTTGTTAAAGATGATTATTTGGCCCTATGAAATGCATTCTGGAGGGTATGCCTGGACCTTTTAGGTGAAATTTTTAGAAAAATAATAGGACATTTGTCCAGTTACATATATTTGTCCTACCTTTTCCAAGAGAAGTCCTCCATGTTACGATTACTTTTTTAACCCTCTCCATTGTCACCGAGGCAACAGTCCACTACTATGCATTAATGACTTCTTGCTTCCTGTTCTTGTGTAATCCTAACAGAACATGGGGATTTAGATCAGGGAGCTAACTGTGGATCTCAGGCCACATCCAGCCCGGCTACCTGTTCTGTACTGCTTCTGAGCTAAGAAAGGCTTTTATATCTTTAAATAATTGGCAATACAAAAAGAATATTTTATGACATAAGAAAATTCTTTGAAATTGACTTTTCAATGTCCATAAATAAAGTTTTATTGGAACAGAGCTGCATTCGGTCATTTGTACATTGTCTAAGTCTTCTTTCATGATGCAAAAGCAGAATGCAGTGATGTGGTCAGAAAAGGCTAAGATGTTTACACTTTGTTCCTTTGCAGAAAAAGCTTGCTGACTCCTGATCTAAATGACCAAGTTACTTCTTGTCCTGACACAGACTGTCTTCTCATCCAGAGTAATGCCTCTATAGGCAGTCACAGTACTAAATCTACAAACCCAAAAATTCATTTTGTACACACTGCTGATGATGATGTTACGTTTAGAACTGAGATTTAAAGTCTCCCAGTGATAAGTTTTGGTCTTTTGAAGTATAGATTCCAGTTGGTTAACTTGAGTAGAACAATAATAGCTAATAAGAATTAACTAATATTAAGCTATCAAAATACAGAGAGAGGTTAAGGAACATGTTCAAAGACATATACCTAATAGGTGGTAAAACCATTTAAATGTTAGCGGCAGTCTAGCTTCCCAGTTCTGTGCTAGTCACCCCTTAGTTTTTGATATATTCAGGCTCTTTCTAATACACAATAAAATAAGTAAATGAGTATGAAAATGAAAAAATATTTAGCTATGTACATTGAGCACCTTGCATAAACATTAGGTAATGTTTATTAGCTTTTATTATTAAGCACTTAACATGAACAATGTTTATGTGTTATTTAATCATCTTCATACAAAGGCTGTAAAATATTAGGTACATAAAATGAAGGCATGGAAAATATGTGTAATTTATGAAACATCAAGCTAATTATAGGGGAAATTTGGACTTGATCACAGTCTACTTCTGGAGATTACACTCCTTGATAACCATACTAGATATGAATATAGTTCAGGGTATTAATCACGCTGACTCCAATATACCACTTAATTCACGCTACAAACAGTCACATTAGTTTTTATGGAGTAGATCAATGGAGGAAATTGGATTCATAATACAATCACTGGCATAATTTATATACGTTGCAATTTAACATTTGCATCTGTTCTAATTTTGTCATTGACAGAGCATTTTTAGATACATTAGCTGGTTTACAACCCTGTAAGACAAATAAATCATTAGCTTCATTTTATAAATGGACAAAAAAGAAGACTTCCTATGATCACATTACTGGAAAATGAGAGACCAAGAAATTAAAACCCCTTACCATATGATTTCTAATCTAGCTATATGTGCATAAGGCAAACTTTCATGAATTTTACCATATCTGTATACCAACTACATTATTATTTATTTAATAACTTTCTGGAAACTGACTCTTGTCAGGAAAATACCTGGTTAACTTTTCCTAACCAATAATATTTGTCACTTTGTAGTTCTTATATTACAAGCACGTTATAGTCCTTTACAGTAAATATTAACTCATTAAAGCCTCATAAGGACTTAGTGAGGTGGATACTGTTTCATTTTGTAGATTAAGCTATCAAAATACAGAGGAAGGTTAAGGAACATGTTCAAGGACATATACCTAATAGGTAGTAAAACAGTTGAAACATTAGCAGCAGTCTAGCTTCCTGGTTCTTTGCTAGTCACCCCTTAACTTTTCATGTATTCAGCCTTTTTCTAATACATAACAAAATAAGTAAATGAGTATGACAATGAAAAATATTTAGCTATGTACATTGAACACCTTGCATAAAGACCATACCAGAATGAGATGTTCAAGGATGCTTTTAACCTGAATTTGAAAGAGGACAGCCTGTTCATTTCCTTGGACCAGTTGCAAAGGAACATAATTTTAAGTATTAGGACAGCAACTGAATATATTACATTACTGGCAAAATATCGCATGTAACCATTGAAACACATAGTGCTTTTTTTTTAACATTTGGAGACTTTATATAGGAATCTTAAAAGCAGTCATCTTTCCTAAAGAATTTCTTACTCTGGTCATGTGATCATTTGATTTCCACTTAAACATCTCCAAGGTGAGAGAGTGCTTTTTGTACAGCTCTCTCATTAGGGGATCTTTATGTGATCTAAAACCTGTCTCACTGATCTCTTCATTTATTTAGGTTTAGTTTTAGAAATTATTCGGCAACTCCCTCCCAGCCCTTAGCAGATTGACTTCCTGGGTATGTTTGACATAAGCTAAAAATAAAATAGTTGGCCTCCCTTGAGAACTGACCAGCTGCCCGTGGCCCGGCTTGACAGTACTCAGTGAGGGAGGGAGGAGACTATGATGAGAATGTACCATTCAGAAAGTGACTCAGTGTCCACAGCAGCAGTGCAGCCATGCATACATGTGTTTACATGAGTACATATTCTCATGTAATAGTAAGTACCCGTGTAGCTATACAGCAATAAGACTAGTTTTCTTATGTGGATTATAAAGGCACTATTAAGGCAGTTCATCAAGGAAAGTTCCAGAATGCTTGTGTTCGGAAAATGATATGATTCAAATTACTTTAGTCTCACAAGTTGTCTACTGGAAGAGACAAGTAATTGTATGCATAAACTCTGCTGTTTACATTAAAAACCATTCTCAGCTGGATGCACGGGTGCACACCTATAATCCCATTACTTGGGAGGCTGACGCTGGAGGACTGTCCAGCAACTTAACAAGAGCTTGTTTCAAAATAAAAATTAAAAAGGGCTGGAGTTTAGCTCAGGGCTAGAATGTTCCCCTACAAAAAAATAAATAAACAAAAAAAACTTCCATTATAATCATTCTTTATGAATTGAAGATTTGGGGTTAAAACATTTCCTTAATTTTTACTTGATTAAACTATAAGAAGTAAATGGTAAAAAGAGAGAATATGTGTGTAAGAGCAGGAAGATGGCTAGTACATAGCTGTATCTTCTGCTTGAGTTTTAATATATTCTAATTTTTCCATATTTGTGTCTTACAGTGCTGTTTTCCTTTTCCACAGGCATTTCCTATTCAAAACAGGAACAGGGACCACGCCACTGTTCAGTACTGCAACCCCAGGATACACAATGGCATCTGGCTCTGTTTACTCACCGCCTACTCGGCCATTACCTAGAAACACCCTATCAAGAAGTGCTTTTAAATTCAAGAAGTCTTCAAAGTACTGTAGCTGGAAATGTACTGCACTGTGTGCTGTAGGGGTTTCGGTGCTCCTGGCAATACTCCTATCATATTTTATAGGTAAGAGCAAATTTTTAGATTTATTTTCTCTAAACCAGGACATGATACTGTTGTTTTAGTTCTACTTTTTTTTTTTTTTTTTTTTTTATCAAGAAGTATGTTGTGGGAGCCAGGTGGGTTGGTGCATGCCTCTAATCCCAATACTTGGGAGGTTGACACAGGAGGATCATAGGTTCAAGGACAACCTCAATAACCTAGTGAGGCCTTCCACAGATTAGTGAGACCTATTGCAAAATAAAAAATAAAATAGGGCTAGGGAGCCGGGCGTGGTGGCGCACGCTTGTAATCCCCGCGCTTGGGAGGCAGAGACAGGAGGATCGCGCAGGTTCGAAGCCAGCCGTGCGCGCTGGCTTAGGAGACCCTGTTTCCAAAAATGAAAATGTAAAAATAGGTCTGGGAGTGTAGCCCGGAGGTAGAAGGGCTTCCAGGAACCCCAGTACCACCAAAAAAAAAAAAAAAAAATAGGGCTAGGGATATAGCTGAGAGGTAGAATGACTCTGGCTTCCACCTCCAGTACCATAAATAAATAAATAAATAAATAAATAAATAAATAAATAAATGGAGTATATTGTGAGGTTAAATACTCTGTGACTTAACTAATTTTCAGCAGAGGTAGATAAACAGAGATTCTATAGGTGATTCCCTGCCGTAGAGAACAAGAGCCATATTCTTGGACACAAGCTATGGAGTACATATGTTACTGACTTATCCCTTGTGAAACCTAGATAACTCTATGACATTTCTTATACACAAAATAATTCATGTACTTGCAGGAAAGGACACCATGCAGAAATCCCCTTCAGTTCGTGCTCAATAGGGAGTTCTTCACTATTTGTGATATTACACATCTTGTAACTAATTCAGCTATCTAAATGTAAAACTTATCACCCAGGACCATCATCTTGCACTGAGAACATTCCAGGGAACTAAGTGTCCATAAAACAATGAATGCATTATATATTCATTCATACATGTGAATTTTTCTTTTCTGATATAGTATGAATCATGATTTTTCTTTAACAGTAACCCAAATGGTGGAAGCCACTAATAGAAGTCATAAATATACCTTATATTCCATAACTTATTTAAGGATTTGAACCCTGAAAATTAATTTTTAAAATGCTATAAATGACCAGATCACATTTTGATCTGCTACTCAGTTGTAGGGAAGGGCCTACTGCATTGAAATGCTGATATTGTCCACTGTGCTGGGGGGTTTATCCAAGTACAACAGCCAGCAATGCGTCCTCAAGTTTACAAAGCAATCCCTGATACCCATGAAATTCTATGACTGAATAAGAGTATTAAAGAGCAGGATATAGAATAGCATGATGCTTTTTCATTGAACCAGTTTCTACCAATAGCAACAGTATTCCTCAGATATAAATTATGTACTTTGGAAAGTGAATAGAATTTTAGAACATGAAAGAACTTCAGAAGTAATTGTGTCAGGAGTGGCAGCTGTGTGGCATGTGTTAGTACTATATTTCCAATTCCTGACCATGAAAGATATCACTCAGAGCACCAAGTCCCATAGAACCTGGAGACATCCTCATTATCATCATCAAGTGCTTCATCTGTACCTCAGACAGCCACTATTCATCAACCAGAGATGAAAGCAAGACAAAACCTTGCTGTCAATTGTTTTTTTTTTTTTTGGGGGGGGCTGTGGGGGTTACTGGGGATTGAACCCACCATACTCTACCTTCTAATTGTATCCCCAGCCTTTTTTATTTTTTTATTTTTGAAACAGGGTCTCACTAGGTTGATGATGATTGTCTCACTACTTGCTAAGGCTCTCATCAAACCTCTAATCTCCCAGTCTTATCATCCCAAGTACTGGGATTACAGGCTTATGCCACCACACCCAGCTCTTCATTTTTTTTTAATCTAAGTTAACTTCCTTGTATAATGGTAAAAACAGACACCAGCACTGACACTTGACCAAGATCACACCCTAGGAAAGCAGTAATTTGGTCCTTCCTAACACTCAAGGTGAATGAGGAATTTCACAACCACAAACATCAGCATTCAAAGATGAATGCCTAGTTTTCAATTAGGAAATATCCTAGCCATTAAGAGAATCTCCTCTGGTTATCTGTATAAATTGTACCTGTCAGAATTGTGGGCTGCTAAAGAATTTTAAGTGATTCTGAAATGCATGATTCATAAATGGGATTTAATAAATTACCCATATGTGTTTGTAGAGGGTTCTTTTATTTTTAACATGGAGTGTGACAGATAAATACTGCACCAGAAGCTGGGCGTGGTGGCGCACGCTTGGAATCCCCGAGCTTGGGAGGCGGAGACTGGAGGATCACGATCATGGTGGTTCGGAGCCGGCCAGGCTGGCTTAAGAGACCCTGTTTCCAAAAACTAAAAAAATAGGTCTGGGAGTGTGGCCCGGAGGTAGAAGGGCTTCCAGGAACCCCAGTACCACCAAAAAAAAAAAAAAAATACTGCACCAGGCTAGATTCCACGTCAAGTTGACTTAGTCCAGTTTGCTTTCTGAGAGATACTTGTCGGTGTCCCTGCAGTTGTTCCATATTTTGGATATCAGTTTAATATCATTTAATTTTACTTTCATGGTGTGCCTAGCAGGAATAGGAGCATTTCAATGTGAGAGATTATGTCACTGTTAGTAGTGAGACTCATACAAGGATCCATTAGTAAATATAGCTATCATTCTTCTAAGTAAAATCTTTAAAATTTTCTTTTATTTTAATTGCATGATTGTATTGCTTAATAGTCAACATCTACTTTATTCACACTAGTTATCACTGTCATGAAATTTTCCCTTTCCTTTTATTCCTCCCCGCATGGAAACATGCAAAATATGGAGTAAATATACTCGTGTCCTCTGCTGTGTTCATAGGTATTTATTGAACATTTGTTTTGATATAGTTATTGTGCCAGAAAGCAAGGAGATACCAGGGCTGCCTAGCAAAAAATTTTTTTAGTTATCAAAAAAATTATCTCATAATTGTATTGATTGAATTAATAAGCACAAGTATGCTTATAATTTTCATACACCCAATAAAGAATTTCATTTCTTCATCAGTTAGTGTAAATCTTTTTATTTGTTCATTCATTCTTGCAGTACTGAGGACGGAATCCCGAGTCTCCAGCATTCCAGGCACTCTTACTGAGCTATAACCTCAGCCCTGATAAATCTTTTTTGATTAAAGAGGTTGCTTTTGCCCTTGAATAATAAAAAAAAAAAGAGCAGGACACTACTCTCAGGAAAGGTTGCCCTTGTCTATTAAGTGTGCATATAAAGCAGAGAAGGAGAAAAGGGACACTTGGCCATCCAGCCAGATTGTCTGATAAACCCCAGAATCAATGGGGAGAGCAATGTCATCGTCAGATTCACTTCCCACCTTTCACAGAGGTGCCGCCTCCTTCAGCTCTCTTCCCATTCCCTTCAGAGGTCCCCTGCTCTCCTATTGACTGTTAATACGGAGCAGCAGCCTCGAGGAATACATGTTTCTGAAAGCCCAAGAAATTCTTTCTACCCTAGAATTTTCTGTCTCACTTTCCAAAAAGATAATGAGAATTTATGAGAACAGAACTATATCATGTCTCCTCTCTGAGGTGAAGTTATCTCAGGATGGACAAGGTGAATACCTTCTGAACTTGAGGAAGGGAGAGAGAAGCTGACAGGGCTTTTTGCTTTGGGTTTTTTTCTCCCCCTCTATTCCTATCAAAATTTCAGAGAATACAGAAAGGCTCAAAAAGAAAACTAACTGAAATCCACAGTGCAGAGGAAATGGCCGTTATGTTTTGGGTATGAACCCTTCCATGCATATAACAGCCAAGGGTCCACAGTTTAAATGCATTTTATACTAAGCTTTTCAGACTTAACATTTATTATATATTATTTATACAGTTTTATTTAGTGGCTTTTTAAAATGCCAGTTGCCCAAAATTTAGTGACTTTTTTTGTGTGTGGTACCTCCGGGCTATACCCTCAGACCTATTTTATACTTGATTTAGAAACAGGGTCTCACTAAGTTGCTGAGAGCCTCACTAAGTATCTGAGGCTGGCTTGAACCTGTGTGATCCTCCTGTCTCGGCCTCCCAAGCGCAGGGATTACAAGCGTGTGCCACCACGCCCGGCAATGACTGACTGTTTTTCTTATGCATACAACTCTGTATGTATATGTGTACTTGTATGCTCATTTCACCAGATTTTTATCAGCATAAAATCTTTGAAAGAAATTTGCTATGCCTAAAGGTAGGTATGTTTTAAACTTTACAAACCATGGCAACAGAATTGTCAGTTTATATAACTACCAATGCTAGTTACCATCTATTTTTATTGTTGATGTCTTTAATATTTTCCAGTCTTTTAAGTTAAATCATTTTATTATTGTTTTAGTTTATTATTAGTAGTACTCAGTATCTGCTCATATATTTGTTAGCCACATATTTATTTTTGTGTTTATAAATAGCCTAGTTTTTCTCCATTTTTTTCTATTGGGGTGTTTTTTTATTGTTTTATGATTTGCAAAAGTGTTAAGGATGTGAATCCTTTGACATATACTTCATATGTTTTTCCAAATTATTATTAATCAGCTGTAGTTGTTTTTGCCCTGCTCAATATGGCTTTTTTTAGTCAATTTTATAATTTTTTTTCTTTACAGTTTCTGGATTTTATGCCATACCTATAAAGTCCCTATTAAATCTAAGTATCATTTTTTAAATGCACAAATTTATTCTAATATATATTTGGGGTTTTTTTGTTTTTGTTTTTTTTTTTTGGTTGTACTTGGGGTGGAACCCAGAAGCTTTCTACCTCCGGGCTATACTTTCAGAACTATTTTATATTTTATTTGGAAACAAGGTCTCACTAAGTTGCTGAGAGCCTCACTAAGTACCTGAGGCTGGCTTCGAACCTGTGCCATCCTCCTGTCTCAGCCTCCCAAGAGCGGGGATTACCAGTGTGCACCACCATGCCTGGCTATATGTGGTTTTCAATAACCTTTTTAACCTTGGTGCTGGGGATTGAACCCAGGGCCTCACATATGCTAAGCACATGCTCTGGTGCTGAACTGCACCTTCAGCCCCTCAATAACCATTTTAAGTTGACATTTTAAGTTGACATAGATATTAGAGATCATAATTAGCTGCTCCTTCTCAAAGCTCAGAGTCAAGGGATAAAGACATGCATGAAAGCACACACTTAACACTGCATGCTTCCACAGCAGCTGGAAGTGTGTTCTGGTCAGCATTCCTGCAGCTATAATCTAATGTCCTGGGCATGTAGCTTGGAGGAAGGAAGATGTATTTTCTCAGGGTTTGGCTTACCAGGTACCACCCAGGTAAATCCATTTCAATGGATTTATCCACTGCTGAGATTATAAGCCTAAAGACTTAGTTATAGCAACCTTAAATATTAATAAATGAACTCTTTAGGGGATATTGTATATCTAACTATGGCAATGTACAAGAATAGAAGAAGAAAAGAGAAATATCTACCTTTGGCAGGAAATGTGGGGGAAACAGTGATCCAGTGGGTAATGCTTGAACTGGAGCTTGAACGGGGAAGAGGAAGTTGGCCTGGTCCCATAGGGATTAGTGGAGATCACCGTGAGGATGGGGACAGCAAGGAAGAGGTGTGTATCCACCTGCGCCGTGGAGTGCCCCGAGTGCCCGCACGGTATCTGAAGCTGCAGATGAATGACCTTGCTTAATTTTCACAACCCAGTGAGTTACCCCTCTTAACAAATAGTGAATCCATTGCTTAGAGAGGGGCTGTGCCTAAAGTCACAGAGCTAATAAAGGAGGGGATGGCATTGGAAACTATGAAGGGCCCCAGTACACTGTCACTACCTCCCATGCGGCTTTTTGTTTTTGTTTTTTGGTGGTACTGGGGTTCCTGGAAGCCCTTCTACTTCTGGGCTACACTCCCAGACCTATTTTATACTTTTTTTTTAATGTGGATACAGGGTCTTTAAGCACGTCTGGCTTCGAACCTGCGCAATGTCTCCGCCTCCTAAGCGCGGGGATTACAAGCATGCGCCACCACGCCTGGCAACCCATGCGGCTTTTGAAGAACTAAAAACAGGGGAAAAATTGAAGGGTTGGAGTGAAAAAGTCATGTTGATGTTTTTTAAAGATTGCTTTAGTGACACTCCAGAGCAGGGTATTGGATGATAGGAAGCCCATGCTTGTGCCTTTCACATTTTCCTGTGCCTGGAAACCACCAAGGATCTTGTTAAAATGCATATTTTGATTCAGCAAATCTGAGGTGAAAACTGAGATTCTGTCTTTCCAGCAAGCCCCTAGAGGACACCTTCAGGGTCCACAGAACACTCTAAAGTAGCAAGAGGCTCAGCTAGTGCAGTCAAATGGCCCACTGGATGATGAAAATGTTCTTTTACCATATTGTCCAGTTCATTAACTACTAGATACACATAGCTACAGAACACTGCAAATATGGCTCATGAGTTCAAGGAACTGAAACTTGTCATTTATTTATTTATTTACTTACTTACTTACTTACTTACTTGGTATTGGAGATTGACTCTTGAGGCAGTATACCTCTGAGTTACACCCCCAGTCCTTTTTATTTTTTTGCTTTGAAATAAGGTCTTACTAGGTTGCTGAGAGCCTTGTTGCTTAGGCTAATTTTGAACCAGTGGTCCCCCTAGCTCAGCCTCTGGTATTAGAAGCGTGCTCCACCACACCCAGCTTGTCTTTTATTTTTTTAATTAATTGAAATCAAACATCCTCACGTGGCTAGGGACTACTATTTGGACTGTGCATTCTAGAGAACCTGTTGGGAAAATAAGTGGAGTGTCCTAAGGCCCTGTTGGGATAGAGGAGTGAACAGACTGAGAAATTTTAGCTGGTAATGGAAGAGAGAGATGTGCTGTGATTTTACATATCCCAGGTTAAAAACTCAAATGCACATATGGCAAACTTATTTAGAGCAGAGACATTATGATTCTCTTTAAACTACTTAGCTCTCGATTAAAATCTTGTTTCAGTATATGAACCTTAAATCTGGTGTGCCTTCACACAATGAAAAATTCACTGATTCCTAAACACTAATGTTATATTCAAAGATAATAGCAGAGTCTGGCGTGGTGAGGCATGCTTGTAATCCCAGTACTTGGGAGGCTGAGACAGAGGATGACAGGTTTGCAACCAGCCTCAGCAACTTAGCAGGGTCTTCAACAACTTAGTGAGAGCCTGTTTCAAATTTTAAAAAAATAATAAAATAGAGAAAAATGTGTAGCTCAAAAACCGAAAGCCCCTGGGGGCTCCAGTACCACAAAAAATAAAAAAAAGATAAAATAGTGATACAGGCCTATCAAAAAAAAAACCTGTTCCATTTTTTGAGCCCTAATATACTCATTCCTTTATTTGCTCTAAATTAGGAAATTCAAAAGATGAGCAATAACAAACAGTTGTTCAACAAAGACTGTTGTTATTGCTTCTACTTCTGTTCACAGTTACACAGTACTGGGCCAGGGCATTTTAATTTTTTTTTTTTTCTGGGTGGAAGATAACCTGGACCTTTTATCGAAAAATGTCCAGAAATCACATCATGAAACATACACATTATTAAGTACGAATCAAAATAAATGTTGAGATTATACTAGTTAAAGCTGTGACAAGTCACTCAAGTCAGTCTTCCGAGAACACTTATAAATATATTGGATGTTTAACTTCATGCACATTTCTGGATAGTGCTAGCAGTTTGAAAATTCAGAGAATTTCCCCTCAGAGAGAATACCACAGATATTTGCACATGTTCTTTAAATTTAAGAAAGGCTAAAAAAAATCTTATATTATGCTGGTATTCAGTTCTTAATTTTTTGCACTTTTGGTTAAATTCTTCCCAACTCAAAATTCATATGTGCAATTGAGATTTGTTTGTTTGTTGTAACACCTTTGTTGAGATACAATTAAGCTACCATCCCAGTTGCCCCATTTTAAAATATACAATTCAGTGGTAGTTAACATATTCACAGAACTTCTCAACTGTCATTTCAATAAATTTTAGAATGTTCCCTTAACCGCAAAAAAGAGCCCTGTCTTCTTTAACAGTCATTTTTCATTTCTAATACCTCAACTGTTTTTTCCCTATATAAAGTACCTTCCACAAAAATCTCTACTTTTTAAGAGGATGGTTTGTTAACTCATTTTCCAAGGTCTAGAAAAGACTCAGCCTTGTTTTTCTTATGCACTCCTGACACATGCTGCTAACCAAAAAAACGCCTTGAATTTTCAATATCCCTTTTCATTAAAAAAAACATATGTAGTTATTTATTTCCTTTGAACAGCTGCTACCAACTGATTCCTAAAATAGATGTTGTCATATGTCTGCTAAAAAGGCTGTTTAACAACATAAGCACTCCCTAGATCCATCAAAACATAACCTGTCGAATCCAGGTTCGTTGCAGTGATGATTCCTTAGCTGTTATCTGTGCTACTTTTGTGTCTATTTGCATTTTATGAACATTTTTACCTCCCTGTGTACCTTGGAATTGATTGGTACTAGCAATATATATGCAACTCAGGGTCAGAAGGAAAAATATGTCAGCCCTTTGTGCTTCATGAAAAATCAACCATTTAAATATATATGGCAAAATAAAATGTGTTGTGACATCTTTTTTCTTTTTGGACATGTCTTTGTAATAAAAGTGCTGTTTTATTAGGTGATAGAACACGGCCAAGCAATGAATTACACACCATTTTTCACCATACCTTCATCCCTTAACTCTTAGACACATTACATTCAGAAAATATATTTTATCTGAGGTCAAATGGTAGCATTTTAATATTAATGTGATTTCATCACATTGCAAAAAAAATGTTTGCCTTTATTTCAGAGGATGAGCAATTTGTACACCTAAAATTTTGGAGTCAGTACAACAGTATTTTATTTTATCTTTGTATTCATGAAATTAAGGATATATTTAAACCTGATTCAATGGTGAATGAAGGCTCAGAAATTATTCTAGGTGGGAAATAGTGATTTGACAAAGCATATTGTTGTAGCACTATGAATTTGTGAATCTAAAGAGGGAAAAAAAATCTAGTAAAGATTCAATTCTAGTTACAGTTTTTCTTATGAAGAGCAGTACCTTGTAGGGATGAAATTCTGCCTTCCTATCTATGCATTCCTTCAGTACCCACTGCAATTTGGGCTACCTTGATATGTTTGTCCCCTGTCCTAGCTTTTATTGTGAACCCTATTAATTTTTAGAAAATATTAATTTTCTAAGTCTAAACATTATCATCTAAACATCTAGGAAAGATTAAGAGATCATTTAAAAATGTAGTTCACTTTGTAATCAACTCTATATATCATACAGTGGATTTTGAATTGAACCTAGAGTGGGAAAAAGCTGTATAACCATTGTTGAAAACAATGGTTTTCAACATTATAAATTGCTTTGATTTTTTAACATAGGATAAAAATGTTTTTCCTATTATTTATTATTATTCACCAAAAAGAAATCTGTACCAAATTCAAGAAATCACATAAGTATGGGAAGCAGGCTCTTCCTCTCCCCATAGAATCATGTTACTTTGCTCTTTGCTTGCTATCAGTCCAGCTAAAGTAAATAATATGTGAACAATGCTACATTTAAATGGACTGCATTTGCCTTTCAATATTGGGATCTTTCTGACTTGAAAAATATTCTATGACAGTAACAAGAAATACCTTTAAAATCGCCTCAACTTGAGTTTGCTCCAGACATAAATATCTTGTCTGCAAAATACAGTGATTTTCTCTGTTTTAGGCTATCCTTTTTGCAGAATGTAGCAACTTCTCCTGACTAATGACAAGTGGAAAACATAATACAATATTTACAATTTCAGTGCTACAATGCATAAATATTTAATTGGTCTTGCATGTGTCATTTGCTTTTGCATTAGTGGTACTGAAAGCGATGTGTGCAGAGAGACATATCTACATACAAAGTAGTGAAAGGAAGAGTAGCTGGCATACATACGGTTAAAAAGAGAGAGTCGGCAGATTGCTAGGAAGTTTGAATGGATTTAGCATAAAATCTTTAGGTTCCATTGACTCCATATTTAGACCAAGGTCTCATCCTGGACTGACAGATCAAACAAAATGTTTGATCCATTTGTTTAAATGTGATTTGTTCCTTCATCATCTTTGAATATTTAAAAACTGCTCGGCTAGTCCTTCTTCCTTAATAATAAGATTCCATAGTTTCTTCTTTGATGTATTTAAAAATATCATTCACCCCTATCAGAAAAGGAAACAATCCATCATACACCCACCCATCCACCGTTCATTCAGCACTATATTCAGTGACCACTGTGGTTCAGAGACAGCAATGAACAAGATAATACAGACCTTGTCCTCTTGGAGATTATAATCTTTTGGAGGAAAGAAAACACTGAGCAATTAGTTATAGTCGTGGTGACTATTTAGAAAGGAAAAATGAGCCAGGTGTAGTAGTGCACAGCTAGAATCCCAGGACTTGGGAGGCTGACATAGGAAGACCCCAAGCTCATGGCTAGCGTCAGCAACTCAGTGAGACCCTGATTCAAAATAAAGGATAAAATAGGGCTGCGGGTGTAACGCAGAGATAGAATACCTCTAGGTTCAATCCCCATTACCACAAAAAATGTAAAAATGAGACATGTAGGAAATTAGGAGAATACATAAAAGACAGAATTTACTGATTCTCAGCATTAAAAAAATATTTTCCTACTAATACCCCGATAATAACTAGGATTATATATTTTTGATAAATGCCAACATAGGGACAAAATTTAATTTTACCACATAAATCTAACTGTGACAGGAAAAATGAATTGTCAGGAATGTTAAAACCAGTATATTATAAGGACAGAATCTTAGGTAATTTAGGAACATAGTTATGATATTCATAAGTTTTCTTTGTCAACTTAACCAGAACTCTTTGTTGCAATAGAAAGAAATGTTACTTTGGAAAATCAGGGTAACTAAATCTAAATCACGAGAACTTATAGTCCCTTTATGTTTGTTTTATTTTTAAAATTCAGATAAGATATGTGGTTTAAGAATTTTTTATGAAGTATGTCCAGAAAATGGTTTTTAAAGCTGTTAAAATAAAAACTATCTCTAAATTATTTTTAAACATTCATGAGTGTCCTACTAATCTATTTTGAAGAAAAAAATCTTCTTAAATGTGTGTATATTTCCTGTATTTCAAAAGCCATTTGGAGGTAAAGGTTATATCCTACATCAGATCATCAAGAAAGTCAGCATATCCCATTTCCTTTTTTTTTTTTTTTTTTTTCTCAGTACTGGGATGGAACCAGGGGCATTTTACCTCCAAACCACACCTCCAGCCCTAGTTTTTATTTTTTATTTTGAAACAGTCTCACTGAGTTGCAAAGGGCCTAAGTAGCTGAGGCTGGCCGCGAACCATGATCCTACTGTCTCAGCCTCCCAAATGCTGGGAAGTGTGCCACTACCACACCGGCTCCCTATTCCATTATTAAACTGGGCCTAACAGAGGAAAGCACATTACTTTTTTTGAGACCGCCCATTGTGCATTTTAAGCATCATTATCATATAGTAAATAAAAGGACAATTACATTTTCTTAGTTAAACCCACTTCTACATAACACTAGGATATTTTCTGAGAAAATATTCGATGCTTTTAATGCTAAGAGCGTAAGTCCTTCCTTTACCTGCTAGGTTTCATTCTGGTTGTCTCACCCAGGTCTTCAAAGAGCGACCTCATGCTCCTCCCTGGGTGGCTTTCTCCTCAGACAGCCTGGCATGACCCTGGCTGGCTCTGTGCTGGGATTTTCTTCCCACTCTAATACTTCAGATACAGGCTGAACTTCTCTGTCTCTTCCTTCACCAGGGAATGCTTTCTCCCTTTATCACTTTAAATAAGCCTCCTCAGCCCCTGGGGGAGAAGAAGCCTCTCACATATCATCCAACATTTCCCAGGATGATAGAAGGATCTCCATAGCTACCAAGATGGTTCCTATATAATTCTAGATACAGGGCTTTTGGTTCTGAGAGGAAATGACACCAGTCATTTGGTTTTCACATGTATTTCCTTTTCATTATTTCTAATATAGTCAATTTTAATTCCATTAAGGTAGCTGCTACTGAATGTCTCTCTTAAATACTGAATTCACAAAGATGAATAAGACATAAACTCTCCTACGATGATCTCACAATTTCATATGATAAAATATAATGTCAGATTTTCATCTTTCATGACGATGTATTTTTAGAATGTAGTTTATCAAGTACTGAATCTGAAAGCATCAAGATTTGAGTGTGAGATGTGTGTGGTGGTGCACGCTTGTAATTCCAGCTTCGGAAGGCTGAAATGGGAGGATCGCAAGTTCACGGCCAGTTTCTACCATTTAGTGACACCCTGTTAAAAACAAAAAATAAAATAGGACTGGGGGTATAGCTCAGAGTAGAATTCCCCTGGGTTCAGTCCCCAGTACCACAAAAAATAAAAACAATATTTAAGTTTGTATCACACATCTGTCATTGGCTAACTGTATAATTTTGAGCAGGGTACTTAAATTCCGTAGATCTGAGTTTTCCCATCAATATAAACAATTTTGTAATAGTACAGCTTTGAGGAATGTTCAACAAAATAATCAGTGTGTCTTGTAAAAATAAGTACTCAATTAATTTTAGCTGCTGTCATGATTACTTCTATAACAGCCTAGCAGACAAAATATTACTATCCATACTTTTAAAAAGATAGATTTTAGACTTAGAGAATTATTGAGTCATTCCATTTTAGGGTCAGCAAATATTTAAAAGTGGGGCCATAATCTAGGTCTCCTTATCTTCCCCCACTGTTGTATAGGGCCTCTTTTTCTCACAAAATTTAAGAATTTACAGGTAATGCATGAACAGGATAATAAGTAAAGCTGAATGACAAAATGAGAAATTTATTCAGTTTTGAGTTCTCATCCTATTAAATCTGATTATGTCATGAGAAAGGTCTCCGTAGATGTTAAAGTGTCTCTGACACTTGTCTTTAACATTTCTTTTACAAATAAGAGTAATTTTTCTGACAACAGTTTCTACCTTGAATTTAATAACATTGTTTATGATTCACTTCATTTGTTCTTATTGTTGGTTTTGATTTATGTCAAGAAACGCCAGTCTTCAAGGTAATGCTATAAATTTTCCTTTTAAAATAAGTGCATTAAAATTTCTGTTAACCATTTTATTTCAAGGATAAAATGGAAATTATTATTTTTTCATTGGTGCATTGTAGTTACACATCTTATGGGGTACAAGATGGTAGAGGCGTACATGCACACATCACTCATTTAGCCCTTCCTCAGTTCCCTCCCCTTCCCTCTCCCCTCCCTCCTTCTCATGTTTGGCTTAGTGATTGACTTTGATATGTTTGTGAATGTACATCGTATGCATTAGGGAATTTCCCTCTTCTTCCCTCCCATCACTCCCACTTAGGCCTCCTTATTTGCTTATCTATGGTTTCTCCTCTATTTCAAGGATAAAATGAATCAAATATGTGAACTAAAAATACTTACCCAGAAAATAATTTCATAGATGGTTCACGGTCATTTCATAAAGGAGATTAACACACTTTAAAAAAAAAATAGGAACCACTGCTGTGGGGACTGGAAATACTGTAGGTCTTTTATTTTGGGTCTTTTTTATTTCATTCTGGGCCCTTAATCTTTTAATGAACTATATTCCTAGTTGTTCTTTGCTTTGATTATTTGTTTGTTTTGCAGCCTTGGGGATCAACCCAGAGCCTTGTGCATGCTAGGCGAGTGCTCTACCACTGAGCTACACCTGCAGCCCTATTTCTAATTTTAACCAGCCAACTGTATGATAGTTACTGAACTTCTGTGTGTTACATAGAATTTGTGTATACAATCTAACCACACTATTTTAGCCATCTCAAGTAATCACAAATCTTATTATTTTCTATTTTTAGAGTAAAGATATTTTTAGATGCTTTTTGCTACTTCAGAGAAATTCTTTATGATCTTAGAAAAGAATCACACATAGAGAGGCAACGTGTGCTTTAAGTGAGAAAGTGGGCCATTTATTTTTAGGTAAGGAGAGTGAGACCACCAAATACAGAAGCGAGCTGGCACTGTGCGCAAGTCTCCTGGGGATCCGAGACTGACATTTCCTCTGTTTTGCTTTGAAACACATTTCCACGGATGTACCATAAATAATCATTCATTGCGGTTAAGATAAGTTAATAATTAAGGAAAAGTATCCTCCAAGCCATCCCAGAGTAAAAGGGGAGTTGCTGGAACACTGACTTTTCTCACCTGCTTTAGGGGATGAGAAGATGGTTAAGGGAAACTATTGTGATCTATCTAAGTTCCCATTACCTAAAGCTGCCACGGGAATCCAGAAGGAATGAAGTAGATTTCACAGCACTCTGCTTCTCCCTTGCAACAGGAGCTGATGAGGTAGATGCAGTGCATTTTTACTGAATGATGAACAACATGCTATGTCTGGATTCCTGAAAGGTCATTGATTTTGTTTAATGTTTACATACATACACAGCCTATTCACAGGTCATATCATCTCTCTTGAAGGTCGAAACAAGTCACAAAAAATTATTTGGTGAAGTCATCGGCATACATAAATATTTGTTATATAAAATAGTATGTTTATTAAAAATAATTTTATTGGTGCATTGTACATACACATCATAGTGAGAGTCTAAGTGACACATTTATATATGCATACATCACTTGGGTGTTTCTCTCGGGGTCTCCCCCTTTCACCCTCACTGTACCTGGTCGTGAGATTGGTAGTGATGCCTTCATTGATTAACATAACATTATTTGATCTGTTTCCTTCCTTAGGCCTCTTCCTCCTCTCTTCTCCCTCCTCGGATCCCCTTCAGTTATTCTACCTGTCTCTCTCCTCTTTTATCTAAAATCCCTTTTGTTTTCTTTTTTCTCTATAGCTTCCACATATGAGAGAAAAATACATGAACTTTGACTTTCTGAGATGGGCTGATTGCATTTAATAGAATGTTCTCGAGTTCCATCCATTTTCCTACAAATGACATAATTTTGTTCTTCTTTATGGCAGAATAAAACTCCATTGTGTATATATACCACATTTTCTTTATTCATTCATCAATTGACAGAGATCTAGATTGGTGCCATAATTTAAATATTGGAAATTTTGCTGCTATAAACATGGGGTATGTATGTGTCACTATAATTTTGTTGGAAAAATACCAAGGAGTGGAATAGTTGGGTCATGTGATGGTTCCATTCCTACTCTTTTGAAAAACTCCCATAAGGTTCTCCATAGTAATTGAACTAATTTTTAATCCCACAGATATTGTACAAGAGTTTCCATTTCTCTACATCTTCACCAGCATTTATTATTGTTTGTATTCTTAATGATTGTCATTTTAACTGGAGTTAGATAGAATCACAATGCAGTTTTGATTCACATTTTCCTGACTGCTAATGATGTTAAACATTTTTCATGTATTTATTGGCCATTTTTATTTCTTCTTTTGAAAAGTGCCTACTCAACATAATTGTCCATTTTTTAATTAGGTCATTTTTTTTCATGTTAAGTTCCTTAAGGTTTTCCTCTATTTTAGATATTAATTCTCTATCAAAGGAATAGCTGGCAAAGATTTCTCTCCCATTCTATGGCTCTCTCTTCAGACTCTTGTTTATTTGCTTTGCAAAAACTTTTTAATTTTTGTCAAACTCATTTATTTATTCTTTATTTTATTTCCTGAGCTTTGAGACTCTTATTGAGGAATTTTTTTTTTACCAGAGCCTATATATATTAGAGAGTTGGTCCTATTTTTTCGTATAGTAATTGCAGTTCTGGTCCAATTTCTAGTTCTTTGATCCAGCTTGAGTTAACTGGTGCAGGATGAAGGATAGAAGATGTAGTTCTATTTCTCTCATCATGAATATCCAGTTTTCCCAACACCATTTGTTGAAAATGCTGTCTTTTCCCCAGTGTATGTTTTGGATATTTTTGTCAAAAATCAACTGGCTATAAGTGTGAAGATTAGTTTCTGTATCTTCTATTTTATTACAATGAGGTGTGTCTGATTTTATTCAGATACCATACTGTTTTTGTACTATGCTTTGTAGTAAAATTTCAAGTAGTTTGAATACCAATGGTGACATTGGGCATACTTGTTCCTGATTCTAGAAGAAATACTTTCAATTTTTCCATGTTCAATATGTTATTGGTTTTAGGTTTGTTTTATAATGACTTTATAATGTTGAAATAACTTCTTCCTCTTCCTAATTTCTTCAGTGTTTTTTAACATGAATGGGTGTTGGATTTTGTCCAATGCTTTTTCTATATCTATAGAGATGAACATGGGATTTTTGTTGTACTTTATTCTCTTTATGTGATGAATTACATTTATTGACTTATACACATTGAACAAATCTTGCATCCCTGGTATGAAACCAACTTGGCCATGGCATACAATCTTCTGGATATGGTTTTGAATGTGAATTTATAGTATCTAAAAATGTCTATGTTCATCAAGAATATTGGTCTGTAATTGTCTTTCCTTGAAGAATCTTTATTCTGTGTTTCTATGAAGGTGAAACTGGCTTCATAGAATGAGTTTGGGAGTATTCCATCTTTCTGTTTTATGAAATAATTTGAGGACCATTGGGATTAGTTTCTCTTTAAAGGTCTGGTAGAATTCACCTGGGAATCTATCTGTTCTTGACTTTTCTATGTTGGACAGTTTTTTATTATTGCTTCAGTCTCTTTACTTGTTTTTGGTGTATTGGGTTCGCTCTGTCCTTGGTTCAATTTAGTTTCTATGTTTCTAGAAATTTGTTGATGTCTTATAGGTTCTTCAATGTATTGGTATGTAAGTTTTCAAAATAATTCCTAATGATCCCCTGGATTTCGATGTTGTGTGTGGTGATATCTCCTTTTTTATATTTTACTTTATTAATTGAGGTAATTTCTTTCTTTTGGTTAAATGTGTTATCTTTTTTGTGTGTGTCTGGTACTGGGGATAGAACCCATGTGCATTCTACCCCCAGCCCTATTTTTTTTTTTTCAGTCCTGGGGATGGAACCCATGGGCATTCTACCTCCAAGCTCCACCCCTAGCCAGATTTTTTATTCTTTATTTTGAAACAGGGTCTCACTAAGTTGCAGAGGGCCTCACTAAGTAGCTGAACCTGGCCGCAAACCATGATCCTCCTGTCTCAGCCTCCCAAATGCTAGGATTACAAGCGTGCACCACCACGCCTGACTAATCTTATGCATCTTTAAAAAAAAAACAACTTTCTGTTTCATTGGTCCTTTGTATTGTTCTTTTATTCTCTATTTCATTAATTTCATCTCTGATTTTAATTATTTCCTTTCTTCTACTATCTTTGGAATTATTTTGTTTCTTTTTTAAGGCATTGCTATTGTTCATTAGGTTGTTTATTGGGGATTTTTCTAGAGTTTTTTGATTTCTAAAATGTGGACACTTAGTGCTATAAAGTTTCCTCTTAAAATTGCCTCTATGGCGTCTGACTCAGCCAACATTCTCACTGATACAATCCCAAATACCTGACCATGTATCTGAAGATTTATTTGCTCAAGATATCTTGGAGCTTCCTGGTTCAGTCCCTGTGAGGTTTAGAGTCTGTGGATATCAGGGCACAAGGTGACAGAAAGCTGGGAGAGGGAGCCACAGGGTGGGGGGGGCAGCAAATCAGGCCATTTAAAGACAGAAGCTCAGTCCCCAAGGCCACACCTCAGGGACCCACCTTGGCAAGACACATCCCACTGGCCTAGGTGCCACCCACATAAACCCTTTACAGTAGAATTATGAGATTACAACCCTCATGACGTAACAATATCAACCCTGCGTTCTTTAGGGGATATTCTGTGTCTGACATACCAGTGTCCCAGAAATTTGGTAAGTTGTTTCACTATTTTCATTTGATTCTAGGAATTTTTAAATTTCTGTTCTTATTTCTTCTAAGTTTGGGTCCTTTTTGAAAGTATATTGTTTAACCTTCCTCTAATTCAATCTCTTTATTTAATTCCTATGGTATATTGTTCTTAAAATAGTATGTTGTTCTTAAATCCACAGTGAGGAAAATGTATCTAGATGAAAATGGAATCAGGACTATCAACCTTTGAGTGATGAACTGGAACCCCAGGGGTTTCAATGCCAATGCTGCTAATAACTGCCACTCATGAGTCTTCTGTTATATACACTTCATCATAGTAGCACTGTCTTGGCAATCTTGGAATAGTATACAGATCATGTAAATTATTTCATTCTGTATTTCATGCATTCTTTAAATAGGTCCTCCTATCATACTGTTTAATGTTGATAACTGTTACCTCAAATATCCTCTGGCCTGATAATGACTGGTCCCTTTGGGCAGGTAATTCTTATGGTTAACATCTTCCCATTAGATTGAGAAAATGCATGTTTATTTCAATCAGTGAACAGAGAATTAAGAGAAAACTAATGAAACAATAGGAAAATGGCCTGCTTTAGGAATCCTAACTTAATTCTCCCAGCAAAAAGACCCCCTTGATTTTCATCAGAGCCTGCCAGCTTCAGCATTGGCTGTCAGTGGTCAGCTAGAATTATCATTTCCTAAGCAGCATCCATAGGTGCCTTCCACTGCATCTGCCTAGTTAAGAAGAAAAAAACAACATAATAAATTACAAAAGTAAAATTATTAAGTATGCTCACTCATGTATAAAAGAATATGAGTTAAATGTGGCAGTAACAAACCTACAAGTCAAGTCACTACTTAGTCTCATCAAGACATTTTGATAATGTGACTCCAGCAATGATAACTTGCCAAAAAAGGGTGGAAGAAAAAACAGCAGAGAAATGGAACACAGGGGCAGCCATTGTTTAGCTCCTTTCACTTCTCCGCCCAAATCCGTTCATTCAAAAAGCCTAAGGCTTCAGCATGTTATCTTGTAATTCTCAGAGGAACTTGCTACATCAAGTTCCTTTGGATATCATCTAGTTGACAAAGGGAATAATTTCTTTTAATGACAATTCAGGCACATATTAATATGAAAGCTTTCAGAAGAACTATTGATTTTTAAAATAACCATATTTGGGTCGGCAAGGTATAGACGGTTGAAATGATATTAGCCTTAAAAGTTAATAACAAATAATAATGGATTAGAATGCCAAAATATTGCCTTACACATTCCGTCAACATGTATATAAACACAGCAGGAAATCCAAAACAAAAGCTAATTTATGGAAAACTATGTATTCCTAATGACAGTTTAGACCAGTAGGGGTCCAAGTTACAAACTACAATCTTTACATGAGACGTTTTCATTTTACATAGAAAACTTGGCTGTACTCTGGAAGCATGTATCAAGTCAAATCATTGCCCTATATTTAAGAGTATTTTTCTTTAAAATCTAATCATTCCACATGTGCATCATGAATATTAATATATTCATGAAATTGCAACAAAAAATGAAAGAATGCTTTCAAAACCCAAGATACCCAAGAAATCATAGATATAAAATAACAGTTTGACCCTATGCAATATAGTTTTTGAAATAAAAACAAAGAAACAACACTAGTATTCTCGTATGTTGATAGCTTATTGATGCCAGATGTTTGCTTTTCTTTTTTCCCAGTGCTCGATGATTTAACCTAAACATTTATACTTTAAAATATATTAGCATGACATTGAATATAGATCTGGAAGAGATCCTAGAGACCATCCAGTATAAACCTTTCAGATTTTTATATCAATAATGGACCTAAGCCATGGAGAGGCCCAGCAACTCACCAGAGTTCCACAGCTAACTAGAGCCAGAATTAAGCCTAGGTCTCAGGTGTCTTTTAAAATAACAAAAGAGCCGGCATGGAGGCACAAGTTTGTAATCCCAGCTTTTGAGAGGCTGAGACAGGAGGATCAGGGTTCCAGGCAGCCTCAGCTACCTAGTGAGGCTCTTTGCAACTCAGTGAGACCCTGTTTCAAAATAAAGAATAAAAAGTAGGGCTGGGGGTATAGCTCAGAGATAAACTGCCCCTGAGTTCCACCCCCAGTACCACAAAAACAAAAAAGTAATTAATTAGTTAATTAAATTACAAAAGGCAGAGTGGCAAAGGTTTGTAATCTCAGCATTCCAGAAGCTACAACAAGAGGATCACTGTTCACGGACAGCCTCAGCTACTTAGGATGAGTTGCCAAGGACCTCACTGTTTCAAAATAAAGAATAAAAAATAGGGCTAGAGGTGTAGCTTGGAGGTAGAATGCCCCTGGGTTCCATCACCAGTACCACAAATAAAATAAAATAAAATAAAATAAAATAAAATAAAATAACAAAAGGCGTGGTGGTGCATGCTTATACTCTCAGCATTTGGGAGGCTGAGACATGAGGATCACGGTTTGCGACAGCTTCAGCTACTTAGTGAAGCCCTTTGCAAATCATTGAGACCCCGTTTCAAAATAAAGAATAAAAGCAAATAGGGCTGGGAGCTTAGCGATAGAGTGCCTTTGGGTTCCATCCTCAGTACTGCAAAAAAAAACCCAAACAAATAAACAACAACAACAAAAGGTTTCACAGGACACCACAAACACCTGAGTGGAAAATAATGTCCTTAACTATTAAAGCTCAGATCCCAATTTTATCTTTCGTGCAACTTCTGTTAAGAATGAATCTTTCTCAGAAAGCATAGTTTGGGGAAAGTGTACCATGGCGGGTGTGAAGTGAATTTCAAGGAAGTGAAACCTTTGCTGGCATAGGTGATCTTTCAAGGTATTGGAGGCTAAGCCCAGTAGAATTGTAGGTATTTTGGGGTGATATTTTTAAAGTCCATTTTTCTTACCAGACCTTGTTTCCTGTGTTATCTCGTACTTTTTATCTTTGTGGGAATGTTTGCTTGATCTTGTAATATTAAACAGCATTTAGGCAGTCATGGAAAGCCTGCTACAAACTGGGCTGTGTTGCCAGCGCCTCAGAGCAGGCTCTCCAAGGCTCTGGTGGCGCACACTGCCTCCAGGTTACTGATGGCAAGTGTGTGTACTTCTGTGTCCCCATCACAGCATCCCCTAAAATTTGCTCCAAGGTTCTGGCAGATTGCTGGACTCTGTCACCAGCTGTCACCACCCCTTCTTCCCATCCATATTTGGCAGAATCTGAGAACACAGGCATGCCAGTAGAAATAATAGCTGTGGCAACAACTTCAGTGGCATGGTCCCCAGAGGCCAGATTGAAATGTGGCACCTTTTCTCTCAACATGAAACTAAAAATGGCACTGAATTTGCTACTTGATGGTATATAATTTTCTTTAATTACACATCTTTGGTTTCGAGTGTTCAACATGCTGGCTTTTAAG